>NC_069800.1:60774584-61101132 GCF_027406575.1 Nycticebus coucang | reverse complement strand
AGCGTTTATCACTTTCTGTAATAAACTCCAAGCATTATTTGTTTAGTGTCTATTTTTACTTGAAACTAAACTTTACAGGAGCAGGGATCCTGCCTGCCCCATCATTGCTGCTTCTACAGCAGTACGCAAACTTAAGAGGTGTTGGAAGAATCTTGTGACATGATGGAACGTTCCATGCAGATGGCCTCAGAAACTTCAATGGGGTCCTCTAGTTAGCTTTGTCCAATGATGAGCACTTGAGAAGAAATCTACGTGCCATCCTTATGCTAATATCAATGTCACCAATAAAAGCCAACATTGCCTACTGTATGTCGGGCACCATAGTAAACACTTTGCAGAAAGCAATTCATTTTATTCTCATGACAACCCTCTTCGGTAGGTTCCAAGGCCACCTCCAGTTCATAGACAAGGAAGATGAATGCAGCTTAAGCGACTTTCCCAAGCCACGACCTGTTGATGGGACACGTGGGCTTGGAATGTGTCCGGCCCATACTTCTAAGCACTGTTTTGCACACATTCTAACGAGCTGGGAGTTGGGAGAGGGGAACGAGGTGCATGGTGTGTAGAATCTAGCCAAGCTTCCCTCTCAGGTCACTGTTTCATCCTGGCCTGTTTCACCACAGCACAGTGACCAGATCATTTTATTAATTGCATTTTCCAGAAGAGGAAGCTGAGGAGGATCACTGAGTTCCTACCTGGAAGAGCCAGATGGGAAGCCCAGGTGCTCCTTTGTCCAGAAGCCTCTGCTGTGCTCCACAAGCACTTCCTGTGGCCGTTGACCCTTTTCCTCTCCGCTCCTTGATTTACAAGCACCTCCCACCCCTTCCTCAACAGCAGTTGCGTCTGGTGTCTGCTTGTGAACCTTGCTGAGTTAGGATTGCTCTTCTCTGACAGAGTCCGGTTTCCCTGCTTAAGAGAAATCAAATCACTGTTGGAAGAACCTACAGACAGAAGGAACCTCTGTTCTTGGTGACGGGGGCAGCTTCATATACAGAGTATATCTCGTCTCTTTACTGATATGAGCAGTCTGGATTGGACTCCCTTCTCGTCGCTCTCTGGGAAGGCGATACTTTCGGCCAGCACCTGCCATCTGGACCTCATGTCACTTGTCTCAGGTAGAGGCTGAGGTGGAAGGAGAGATGCACACGGTCTGGTGACGCCTCGTCCTTGTTGCTGCCTGCAAGGGCAGGTGCCAGCTCTGGCTCCCGAATCTCTGACAAGCGAGTCCACGTGGGCTGAGGGTCTTCCCCAGTGCCAGGTCAGAATCTCTCTGTTTTTTTGAAAAGTAAATTTATTTCAGGTTAATGTGAGGGTTAAAACGATCAGGTCAAAATACATTTGATTTTGTTAGGTAGAGTCCCTCTTGTGGTTATGTCTCACACACAAAAAGTGTGCCAGACACCCCACCTGTGCCCCTTCCATGAGAGCGCCCCACCCCCCGCCCCTCCCTCGTTACCCCTCCCCCCCAACTTGAATTGAAATGGGTTTTTCTCCTATGTGGGCACACATCCGATCATCTACTGGCTTCGTATGTCCAGAGTCCCTTCAGAAACTGCTAGTTCTGTGAGATGTCGGGGTTAGGTTTGGGTATCAGCAGATGGTGGGGGATGGGGGGACTCTACCTGAGAGCTGGATGGAGGACGGAAAAGGCTCTGCAGGTATCAGATACTGGTCTAGAAGCTGATGGGATTCAGCTCCCTGGAAGCCACCGGCCAGACTGGGAAATCCATTTTGGAAAGTGCTTCTCCGCCATTTTAAGAAAAATTCTTGGAAATGGTGTCTATCCTGGAGTGAATTCCCCTTGAGGGAGGGTATAATTTTCCTTCATCAGCGTTTCCCTCATTTTGCAGGGCTGGGGGAGAACGGCTCTCTTCAGTCTGTTGTCTGTCCCCTTCTTTTCTCCAGGATTGGGGTTTCCCCCATGGAGCCGGCCGCAGGTTGAGCTCTCTAGGACGGAGCCTGGCAGGCAGAAGTTGATTTTTTGGAGGAGGCACTTGTGCAATCAACACCTGTTTGTGCGAGGGAGGGACGCAGCATGTGCAGGGGTTGGGGGAGACGAGCTAGCTTACAACCTCGTTACTGTCCTCAGTCCTAAGGCAACTCTGATGCCAGGAAGTCCCTGCCGAGTTGCACTTACCGGGAGCCAGGGGGTCTGGGCTACACCCCAGCGTGACGCAGTCATTCCATGCTGAGGAATTCTCCCTCCTGGTGTGTAGCCTCAGGGGAGACATCTCCCTTCAGCTGAAGGTGAGCAGGCCTCAGAGAACGCCTCACTAGTTACTGATGGATGCCAGCACTCCGAATAACGCCTCTGTTACGGGTGGGGGAGCCTAGGCAACACACCATGGTGCCCACTACAGCCCTCGTCTGTGGCATCTAAAGCATCACACACTTTGACCCACTTCCTTCTGACAAGTCTGCTGTGAACGGGCTCCCTCTCGGAGCAGTCAAGTTCCAAAACTATGTATGAAGGGAGAATCTGAGGCAGTCACTGTTACCTTCCAAACCTCAGTATGGTGCTCACACCAAGGGAGGCCACGGGAATGGAAACCAAGCCAAGGAACGGCACATCCATCTCATGAGCTCTCAGGTGACGCCCACTGAGGGTTGTATGGGATAGAATCTCCCTCACTGCTTAGATGATTTCTGGCTCTCTGTACAACATGGCAGAGCATGCAGTTGCATTTGCACATGTTAAAAGGTGATCCCCTTCTAACTCATCTTCTTGAGTAGGGGTCAAATTGTGCAGGGATAATCTCCTACACAATTCCAATGTCTTCTTTAACATCATCCATCCATGACTTTCTTGTTGTGATAGGATATTGATCCCTGCATGCTCTGCTCTAAAGGAGCCAAGAATTAGCCTATGTGTGTGTGTGGGGGGTGGACATGTAATAAATACAGCAGAGCAGGGGAAAGGCTCTATACATGTATCAAGCAGGTTTGAGGAATTAAGTTTGAAAATTCAACATAAAGATTTTGTAAATGGGGGGGCACAGCCATGCAAGTTTTCTCTTACTGGCTGAGATAGAAAAATCACAACCTTTCATGCCCTTCAGAGTCTTGCAAACTTGACCATGACAGGTTTTTTTCATTCTGCTAAATTCATAATTAAGAGGAACATTGGTTGACAAAAATAGATACTGATATTATATGAAGTGGAATGGGCTAGAAGAAAATTAAGCGCTCCAAGGACAGTTGGCTATTTTGCCATCAGAACTGTTCTCCCTGAAGCAGAGGGAGAAAATAGCTCTCTGCAAAGGATCTGAACCTTGGTAGCATGAGCGTTTTCTTGGCTAGCTGTGGCTTAGATTTGTTTGTTTTTTAAAGTCAAGGCTTTTATGGAAAATAGTCCTTTAAAAGAAAAAAAAATTGGGGTTTTTGGTTGGTGATTAATATTCTAGGTTTTGCATAGAATGTGCCCATAGTTTTTTGAGAATTAATTTGCCCTGTGACAAGTTCCCAGTGGGAGCCAGAACAGAGTCTGGACTTAATAGCAGGATTGAGGTGTTTGGGCGAACACGTGGGGAAACAGAATGACACGTGACGATGGAGGGTGCTTCTTGCCTGTTGTCGTCTCCTTCAGAGGACACTGTGTGTTGGATCTGTGGAAAAAATCACCCACACTCCTTAGCTTTTTTCCATTGGTCCTCAGTGGTGTGTTTTGTTAGGTAAGGTGCCAGAAGTTGAGTTGCTGTCCATGGGTTAGAAAGTTTGAATACAGTAAGAATGCTTGTTTTTGAAGTTTCCTGATCTTCCTGGGAATTGGACTGCTTTTAATAGCATCAGCTTATTTGGTATCAATTGAAGCAAATATCCAGTATCTTCTATAACTCAAGGGACTGATCTAGGAGCATAATTTTCCTATTTCAGAGAAGACGAGTTTATAGAAGGGGATCACCTCAGAGTAGAAACAGAAAAGAGAGATTGCAGCTGGTACCAAGTGTGATGAAACAAATGCTAGCCATTCAATCACGTTCCTAAAGGGAAAAAATTCATTTCCAGGAGGTTTTACACACGTCTAAATCTAGAGATCTTTCGGCTCTACATCACAGGGCAAACTACCAACATTGGGCATACCACAATATTATCTGACGGCAAGCCTGCCTCTGTTCGTTTATTTGGGGTCACACGTGCATTCATTCTTTGGCTGGGTGTGCACTAATTCATTGGGTCACTCATTTATTTGATCTCTGCTATAAACTGCGTTGTGTTCCCCCGCCTCAAAATTCGTGTTTAAGTTCTAATGTCTGTTTTGCATTGCTAAACAGGAATATTTGAGACAGTGATTTACAAGGAAAATAGGTGTATCCGGCTCACAGTTCTGCAGACTGTATGAGACACATGGGTGCCGGCATTGGCTTCTGCTGGCAGGGAACGTCCAATTAAGGCAGAACGTGAAGTGAAGGGGAGCAGGTGTGTCACACGGTAAGAAAAGGAGAGAGAGAGAGAGAGAGAGAGAGAGAGAGAGAGAGAGAAGTGCCAGGCTTTTGTAAACAACCAGCTCTCTCAGGAACTATGAACTCACTCATTACCTTGAGAGCACCATGCCATTCTTGAGGGGTCTGCTACAAACACCTCCCACCAGGCCCCACCTCTAACACTGGGGATCAAATTTCAACATGAGATTCGGAGGAGCCAAATATCCAAACTATGCCACCTAACCCCCAGCGTGACTGTACCTGGAGATATCTTTAGGAGGTAAGTATGATTCAATGAAGTTATAAGAGTGGGGCCCTAGTGCCACAGGACCGGGGCCTCTAAAGAAGAGGAAGAGCCCCCTTTCTTTCCCCTTCCTCTTTACCACGTGAGGACATGGCCAGAAGGTGGCCATCTATAATCCAGGAAGAGGGCGCCCAGGAGAACCCAGTCATACTGGCACCTTGACCTCAGGCTTGCAGCCGCCACTCTTCTGAGAAAAAATATTTCTGTTGCTGAAGACACACAGGCTATGCATGTTGTTATGGCAGGCTGAGATGACTAATACCGTCTCTCAGTCATTCAACTGACATTTACTAAGCATGTCAGGCATCGTGTGGGACTCTGGAGATGAAATGGCAGATGTGGTCCTTGGGACATTCCCTGTTGCTTCCCTAATGACAACTATCCTCTTGTTCCTGGCAGCGGAACGCAGACTTTGTATTGGTGGCAATGTGGTCCCACCTCAGATTGTGGTTGGTCTGAGCCTGTCACAGTAACCCTACTCCTTTTGTTTCCTTAACAGTCTCGCTGTAGGCATGGGATCCTATTCTATGAGTCAGAAGGGGAAGTTTTCTGGGGCTATTGCTAATTATTTTCTTTCTTGAAAAGAGAGAACACACAAGAAGAAAAATGGTTCCCTCTTCCCAACTTTCATTCACTTTAACGCTTTTGGTATAATAATACATGTTGATGCAGTGGCTGGAGCTAGGGAAGCCATGTTGCAACCAGGAAGGGGAAAGGAGAGATACCGAGAGAGGGAATAGCTTTTGTGTTTAAGCTGCTGTTAGGAGGTTATTCTGTTATTTGTAGCCAAATTATGAGTAGAGTCCCTGCCCTAAGAAGTTTATAGTCTGATAAGGAAATAGGCTTTTAGGCACTGACTATGTTTTAAGAGAAGGATATACAAAATGGTATGAAAACATTCTGCATCATAAAACCAAGAGGTTCTTTTTATCCATTATCCTCTCTGAAGAGTGCTATTCAAGGAGAATGACATTCTTATCCATAATGTCACTTCCTTAAGATGACTAAGATTCTCTTTTTAAAGAAAGATAGGTCACATTCTACTTTGGGGGAACAGAGGGGCTGAAATGCTGTGAAATGCTGTGGGGGCTGAGAAGGGCACCTGCCAGGTCCTCGTCCTGGCCCCACTTTGCCCTGCTTGCAGGACGTCGACCAAATTACCAAAACTACTAAATGGCATCAAGAGGGAGGCTCTCAAGGAGAAAAATGGCATTTACTTGGGAACTGGGCATTGCCCTGGGAAACTCTGCGTGACTTCATGGAGATAAAGTGAAGGTTTTTATAGGGGAAATGAGGAGGATTGCATAATTGTTTAGAGACAGTTATCCTTGGCTACAAGGGTCAATAACAAGAGTGGCACCAGGCCAAACTTGCTGGGCAGTTGCTGGGCAGACATCCTTGCAGAAGTGATCTTTCTGTGTGTGCAAAGTTGTGATTTGGCAGAGGATTTTATGATAGTTCTTGTTATCAGTCTTTCACACATGAGAACCCTCTCTTGAAGGCCTCCTCTGGCTCTATTTTTCAGTTTTTTCTTTTTCTTTTTTTTTTTTTTTTTTGTAGAGACAGAGTCTCACTTTATTGCCCTCGGTAGAGTGCCGTGGCGTCACACGGCTCACAGCAACCTCCAACTCCTGGGCTTAAGCGATTCTCTTGCCTCAGCCTCCCGAGTAGCTGGGACTACAGGCGCCCACCACAACGCCCGGCTATTTTTTGGTTGCAGTTTGGCCAGGGCTGGGTTTGAACCCGCCACCCTCGGTATATGGGGCCGGCGCCCTACCGACTGAGCCACAGGCGCCGCCCTTCTTTTTCTTTTTTTAACCCAAGTGATACCTTTATGATTTTGACAACGTACCCAAACCCCATTGTCGTCTATAAAATAGGGATAATGGTAGGACTTGGCTACAGTACCTGGGACACAGCAACCTCTCAAGAAATGTTGGTCGCTGTTATTTTCCAGTCTTTACTGTGAACGCCCGTCACTTGGGGGATGGATCTTCCCATCGTTGGTCCTCCTATAAGTAAGGCAGGGACGCTGACAGCTTCATAATGTGGGGACCCCCTTTTTAAAAAAGAAAGTATGCTTTACTCCTCTGGCCCTTACAGGCCTTGGTAAAATTTGAAGAATTTTCTTCATATTGCTTCAATTTGTCCCTACTTATTACATCTTTGTTGATGATGCTGCCGTTATAAATGGGGTATTTTTTCCCCATGTATTTCTGTTCTAGGTCAGTTCCACCTCAGGCTGTCCAAGGACTCTGAAGATGCAGCCAAGATGTTAAAAATCAGAGTCTTGAAATGACCTACATCACACACTCTTCGCTAGTAGGAGCAGTGTGCTATCCTCAGCTTCCAATGACTCCTTCCCACACCTGAACTCTGAATGCTGGCCCTGACTGGCAGCAGCGTGCCCTGCTGGGGATGGCAGACGGGGAGGCAGAGAGAGCCAAGAGTAAGGTGTGAAGCCTCGCTTCGCTTTAGAGCTTCAGATACTTTACCCTTGTAATGGGGCCAATATCTTTCCCTCTTAGGTTGCTGTGAGGTAATAATGTCAAACTCTGAACACACTTTTTGGTTTGCAGTTGGTACTAAACCAATGACTGAAAGTGTAGGTTCTGGGTCATATACACCTACAACCAGATGTTTCCTAGCTATGTCCTTGGGCAGATAACTTGGCTTTGTTGAACCTCAGTTATTTTGTCTGTAGAAACAAGAGTAACAATAATACAGGCTTTTTGGGGGCAGCTTTGGAAACGAGATGTGACAACCCTCATACAGGGTTTATAGAAGCTCAGTGTGTGCTGAGTGCCAGGTATGTAAACTCAGTGAGGGCAAAGAGCTCCCCAGCTTTGGCCACTGTGGAAGTTCCAAGGTCACTGAATGAATGAATAAACAAGGGAGTAATAATATTGAACTGAAAGAATTCAATGGTATCTGAATAAAACCCAAATTCATAGTTACCAGCTGTGAATCTCTGTTTAAAAATTCTAAGAAGATCAAGTCCCATGGTTCTTAACTGGAGTCTACTGTGTCCCAGGAGACATATGGCAATGTCCGGAGACATTTTTGGTTGTCATAATTGTGGCGTGCTACTGGTATCTATTGGGTAGAAGCCAAGGATGTTGCTAAATATCCTGAAATATACTGGACAGTCCTTTGTCGCCTGCCCACTTGTCCCCCGAATAGAGTCATCCATCCCCAAATGTCCACAGCACTGAGTTTGAAAAGCCCTATTCTAGCCACTAAGTTATCTTTGGTCTCTCACAGCTTAGTAAATGGTCGCATTATCTGGTATTGGGTGGGGTAATCTGACCCAGAAAGACTCATTCGTGGTGATGGCTAGTATTTTCTCGAACTATAAAAACAGGTAGGTGGTATGTACAGGTCCCCAAAGATGCCATGTTTCTTCTTTGACTTGCTAATTTTGCAGATGTTCCAGTGGTAATTTACTGGCTTAACTTTGCCTTGGATCAAATACTCCTTTAGGCATAGGATTTGCTGTAATTAAAACCCAAGGAGGTTGAAACTTTTCCTTGGAGAGGAAGCTCATGAGATGAATGATTCATACTTTCTATGAACCGCATAGAACCCCGCTGTGATTTTTCTCTTTGCATTTGCTAGCTTTGCTATTTCCCCTAATCCATTGCTTCTGTGTTTCCACGGATTGCTGAATTGTTGAAGAGCACCAGGAGAGGTGAAGCCCAGAGGATCCTTCTGGCTGTGAGGTAGCTGCTGAGTGACACTGTCACTGATGACTCCTTATACGCAGGGACTGGAGAAGGACAGAGTGTGAGAAGTAGTCTTTCAAATTTAAATGCTGTTCAGAATGAGAGTAATAACATAATGAGCATGTTCTAATTCATCGAGTAATTTCTCATCATTAATCTAAGTTCAAACCAACTCAGGACGGCAGGGACTGCTAGTCTGCTTTCCCCAATAATTCACCTTGCTTATTCCATCATAATAGCAAAATAACACACAGACAACCTGTTTTTCAGCCTCTTTTGCAGCTAGATGTGTCTATGTGGCTAAATTCTGGCTAACAGGCTGGAAGAGAAAATTTTGTGTGACAGTTTCCAGCTAATAGTCCCTAAAGGAGAACTGGTGAATGCCTTTACCTCTGCACTGTGTTCTTTCTTCTATCTTGCTGCCCAAAGATGAATGTGATAGCTGGAGCTCCAGCCACTATTTTGGACCATGAGGTCTAGGGCTACAGTCAAAGAGTAAAACTTGGAAGGAACTGGGGTTCCTGAGGATTTATTGGGACAGAACTACCTTAGCAACCCTGTCCTGGCTGTCTTTGGATTTTAAGCTGAGAGTGAGGATTATTCTATTTTTAAAAAGCCACTGTTACCCTTTTTTATTTTTGTCATCATTATCCTTTGCAAAATGTTATCCTAACAGATGTCTAGACCAAGAGAAGGCAGCCAAAGAGCCCATCTTGATTCCTATACTTGAGAGCATATTTGCTTTTTTTTTTTTTTCTTTCCCATGAACTCTTCTAAGTTTATAAAGTGGACTTTAGAGAGGCTTGGGAATGTAGCCCAAGGAAAATTCCTTCAAAATGACAGAGACGAGGAGACTTTTAACTTTACACATAGTAGATACTCAAAAAAATGTGTTAATTCAGTGAATGATGTAGGATGAGAGAGAAAAACGTGTATTGAGCATCTGCCATGAGCCAGGAACTCTGCTAGGCTCAGGTCAGGGTGGTTTTGAACAGAAATAGAAATTCTAGGTCAATGGTTTTGAGAATACACAGTTAAATGGGAAAAAGATCTTGTAACAAAGAATCACAACTTGGGGTGATGGGCATGGCCGAATGTACTGAAATCTCAACCAGCTCCTCTTCCTACCTTTTCTGATACTGGAGCTGATATGGAGTCACTGCCACAGATGTTCCTAGTATCTTTTTCCCCCTTTCTCTGTAACAGGAACTTTGGAGTTGGGCCCATGGCTTCCCAGCTAGAGACCTTTTCTATCCAACTTGGCAGCTGTGGGAAGTCACGTGACTCCATTCTACCAATAGCAGGAGGGTGGAGGGCAGGAGCTAGTTTGCTGATTGGCCCCTTGAGAGAAATGTCCTCCCCTTCCGCTTTTGGATCCTTCCTGATTGGAACCGGAGGGGAAGGCAGGGACTGTAGCAGCCCTGTTGGACAGGAAGTTGGAAAGCTGTGTGCTGAGGTTGGCAAAGGGACACACAAGAAACCATCCAGGCATGGTTCTGACCGTGGTGGAGCTGCCCTACCAACCCCGAGCTGCCTACCTGCACTTTAGGAGGAAAAAAGGAAACCCGACTTGCGTGAGCCACTGTTATTTTGGGGTCTCCACCCTCGGCAGCCAATCTGTATCCAGCTGAATACGCCCATCTGCCTCCCAGTGAGGGGGGGGGAAGAGAAATGGTAGATATCAAGGATGGCTTGATGAGTGCGGGCCCAGAGACGTGCTGGATCCCTTGAGGCCCTATAATATATAGGATAGGGATGGGAATGTGGCAGTCCCGTTCATCTCGGTTGATGGGCTCACAGAGCTTTCTGTGGCCTCAGCAAGGTTAAGAGGTATCAGGAAAATCCTGTGGCAGCCAAAGGGGTCCAGTGACCCTCCACAGCCCAAAGGGCATAGGAGGCAGGAGAGCATTTCCTGGGAACCCACACGGGTGTTGGGAGTGAGGGACGAGGCAGCACGTGCTGACAGTGACGCGGGATGGGGATGCCAGGGACAAGAGTCCCTGCCTGGGTGCTTGGGGATGCTTGATGCCATGGAAGCATCCAGAACATAGATATCACCTCAAGGAAGGAGGTGGCAGCCAGCTTGTAGAGATTTAGCTTCCACCACTGGTTAGAATGAAGTCTAGAAATAGCACATCTGAGTGCAAATTGTTACTCTTTAATAGTCTACATCTGCAGACTGAAATTCACACCTGCTCTAAATGCAAGAATGTCTGATGAAAAGAGTTCTCATAGGGGGAATAGCAATTGCTTCTGTCAGATGGGGTTGGGATGAGTGAAATGCTCGTTTATTTTTGTTGTTACTCAAAGAAAGTATTTGGAATGGTGCGATAATCTAATTATGAGGAGACTCTGGGAGCAGATTCTGTTGGTCCAACTTTCATCTCAGCCATTTATTAGCTCCACAGTGCTGGGCCAGTTATTTAACCTCGTGGTGGCTTGGTTTTATAATCTGTAGCAATAAGGTTATAACAGCAGCAGTTACAGTAATATTATGAGGTTAAATTAAACAGTGTGTGTTAGAATTTATCATGGGGCTTACACATAGTGCTTGGTTGGTATTAGTCATTGTTGTTATTATCTGATACTAAAAAAGGTCACTTCTCTCCTTTCGCGTACTGCATTAGCAATATTTGATACTTTATTCAGATATTTATATTTTACCTAGGTGTTTATGCCATGCCTCTTTTCACTCAAGTATTGAAAGTTGTGCCAGTATATGCTTGTCTTAGTCTGCTGGGGCTGTCATAACAAAATACTGCAGGTTGGGTGGCTCAGACAACAGAAATTTATCTTTTCATAGTTAAGAAGGTTGGATGTCCAAGATCAAACGCTGTCAGAGTTGGTTTCTCCTGAGGCCTCCCTCGTTAGCTTGCAGACAGCCGCCTTCTCACTGTGTCCTTACGTGGTCTTTCCTCTGGGTCTACTCCTCAGCATCTCTGTGTGTCCAAATGTCTTAAGTCAGATCAGACGAGGGCCCACCTTGATGACCTCATTTTAACTTAACCCCCTTTGCAAAGGTCCAGTCTCCAAAGGCAGTCACATTTTGAGATACTGGGAGTTGGGGCTTTGCTGTATGAATTTTGAGAGGACATAATTCAATCCATAGCAACGCTTTTGCAGCAGTGTTAAGTGCGACTTTCTATTGTGTGAAGTTGCGACAGATGCTCCAAAAACTTGGCCAGATGCTGAGGTCCCCTTAGGGACAGAGAACGGGTTCTCCTTCAGCCATCTTCGTCTGCCTGAAGCTGTTAAAGAGATTCTGAGAATCCTTTGGGAGGTGAAGGGACAAGTAACTTGGGTGCTTCCCCCTCACCTCGGGGCAAGAGACACATTTCAGAGATTTACAAAAGTCTCTAGGATTTTGAAGGATTTGGGGACTGGTGCCTGGATCCTGCTTGAGAAGTCTGAGCACCCACAGCTGTGGCTGGTGAGGTGTTGGGTGGCACAGGTGGCACCTGGCTGGGAGAGGTTGGTGGTGTGAAGCAATCTGAGTTTCCTCTTGCTCATCTCATGCCCCAAACAGGCTGACTCAGACTTAGCACTGTGGGCATTGTGGCTGGATAATTCTTTGTGTGCATGTTTTAGGGAATGAGATGGGTTTTCCTGTGTCAGTATCACCTCCACCCCCCATGGTGACAGCCCAGAATATCTCTAGACGTGCCACATGGCCTCCAGGGGATAGAATCATTGTGGTTGAGAACCACTGGCCTACTCCATGGAAGTGAGCTAGGTCAGGTGGACTCAAGGTGACTTCAGCCCAGAGGACCACTTGAATGGGGGAGCAGTGAAGTGACTGTACAAAGGAGGGGCTCTGGAGTCCATTGGAGCCCAGGAGGAGAGCTGTGAGGTCAACTGGAGGGTGGGGAAGTTACCACTCTGTCAAGGGCAGTGCTGGGAGATATTGGGGGTGGAGGATGGGGGATGTCTCTGAACAACCCACAGTAGAGAGCAGCCTCCCCCAGTGGGAACCAAAGCCAGAATACAACTGTAATAATCCCTTGAGACATCTTTGCCGTTATCCAAGTATGGGAAGCGCTGGAAGGAGAAAAGTAAGGAGCCAGCTGAAGCCATTTCATTTCCCTGGACTGCACACTTCCAAGCTGTAGGCAGAGCCAGTCCAGAGAGGAGAGACTTTCCATTGGATTCAATTATTAGTTGACATTTCTATCAACTGGGTCATTTATTATCCAACAGGGACAGAAAGAACATTGGAGCCTGCTTTAAGCTTGCTTTGCGGGCAGGGAAAACATATTCAACAGGAGGAATGGAAGATGCAGTGGCAGAGAATACATTTGCTCTGCTGCCTGTATCCTGTTGAGTTCAGCTCATTCAATAAACTGGGTCAGAAAAAATTGTAAAAGACTCTGAAATGGACCAAAGGAAGAAAAGATGGCTAGAAATTCTATTTTTTTTTTTTTAATTTGGCCGGGGCTGGGTTTGAACCCGCCACCTCCGGCATATGGGACCGGCGCCCTACCCGCTGAGCCACAGGCGCCGCCCGATGGCTAGAAATTCTGTCTAGAACATTCTTCAGAATTACCTGTGCTTTTTGTTGCCTTGAAACTATTTGATAACTCTGCAAGTTGTTAAAAGCCGAGAGAAATGCAACTGGATTTTGTCCAGCAGAACCGAGGAACATAGTAATTATTGCCCTAGGGACCTAGGGTATTTTTGTGTCTATTTGTGATGTATATGTGTGTGTTCTTTAAATTCTCCTTTGAAACAATGGTTGTATCTTACTGGCTCCCTCATTAATTAATGAGTTAAATAAAATCTCTGACATGTATTAATTTTGTATTTGTATCAGAATTATGATCTTACTTACTTAGACATGGGATCCTTTAACATTTGGTGGCATTTTAGGCTAACCTGGGCTCTGAGAGATTTTTCTCCACATCCATTGATTTGGGCTGCAATCTGAGCCCCCAAAGTGCCTCTGCTTAAATAAGGCTCTCTGAACAAACCATATCCTTAGCTTTAAGTACCATTCATTGTTCTTGAGAAGAAGGGGGCTTAGTGAGGGTCTTTCAAATGCCCACACTTGATTTACACACCAATACTTGTGCAAGGAAGGATGAGTTGGCCAAAAGGCACAATGACTTGTTTTTGTCCCCACTTTTTCCTGAAATAACATTTGTGTACATTTATTGCTTATTCTCTTAACTAGATCTCCTCACTTCAGCTCTTCCCAGGGGAAAGTTTCAACAGAGGGATGTCCTCATCCCCACAGGTCTCAGCAAACTATGGCAGAGCCTCTTGGACAACTGGCTTCTGGAACAAGCAGCAGGAAATATGACAAATCCATCTGACATCCTGCTTGTACTTTAGAGTGACCTCAATGAGATGCCAGCCATTAGAGTGTTTTCTTAAAGCCCAAGAGCTCAACAATGTGGGCTTGTAATTGGTACTGGAGATTTTTGTTCTAAGTAGCTAGTTATCTCAGTAATTCATAGGATAAGAGTCTATTGAAATGACAGCCTCAATTTTATTGGAATGGCCTATAATTTGTGAATTATTTTTAAAAGGAGACACACTCATAGATTGGCAGATTCCTTCCCTTTTCAATTACCATGTAACACCCACCTTCTTTTTCTTTAAAAGCCTAAACACCCTGTTGGCATGGACAGGGATGATCTCTTTCCTCCCCATCAGCAGGGTCATGGTGGATACCTCTAAAATGAAGACAGGCTAACAAGAGAAAAGCACAGCACATGTATTTGATCACAGTTTTACATGACAAGGGAGCCTTCAGAATGAAGACCCCAAGAACCAGGGTGAGCTATCCACGTTTAAGCTTAGGTTTGAGAATGCACAGACAGCTGTGTAGAAATGGGTTTGGACAAAAACGCTAACGACTGCTTGGGGAAGCTCAGCAAGCTGACCTGTCTAGACTCTTCTTGTCCTTTCTGGACAGCAATCCTTTCTCTAGGGGATGGGGCAGTTTTCCTCTGGAATGAGGGCCTTAATTTCTCTGTGGTCACCTGTTACACAGAAAGCCTGGGAAGGTTTGAATAATATGTTTAGGTTTTATGGTTTGTTTTGGGAGAAAAAAGGGTTTCTGGTTTCTATGCGGCACAGTAGGGAAGAGGAATTCTAATTTCTATGACTTGTGCAACAAATCTAACAGGAAATAGGATTAAAGGAATAAATTTCAGTGCCCTGAGAAGACACTAGACAGCCCTTCTGAGGCATTTGGCGAGCCTCCCTGTGACTGTCACCTACCTGTGCCCACTATCTAAAAAGCTGTTATTTAGTTCTACTCTGAATGGTTCCATTTTGTATCTTATTTCTGGATTAACTTTGCTTCTGTATGTCTTACCAGCATGAGTATACTCTGTTAATGAGTGTATTTTTTTCTGCTCATAAATTCAATTATAGTCATTGTAGAAAAGCTGAATACAGAAAAGTTTAGAGATTAAAAATGTTACAGTACTCCTACATAAGTTAAATGATATTTTCTTTTTAGTCTTGATTTAAGGAAACACAAAATACATCTGTGGCTAGAATTTATGCTTCTTTCCTGAATTTTTCTCCTACTTCCCCTCCCCCCCCATTAAATCAGGTAGAAGTCTGTACTTCTCTCTGAGTAGGGATGGCTGGCGGCAGGTGGGCGAGCAGGCCACTGTACGTGTATGACCCTGCGTATGGGTGGCTGGCGGCAGGTGGGGGAGCAGGCCACTGTACATGTGTGACGCTGAGTATGGGTGGCTGGTGGCAGGTGGGAAAGTTCTGTTTTGGTTGCCTTGGTGTCCATGTTCTTGCTCATTGATGCAAGTAAGGAAGGGCTTCTGCACACACCTGATACATGCAAGATGCTCAAGAATTATTTGTTGACTGAATCTAGTGCAGACATTGAGTGCTCAGCTGGTGGGGGGGCGGGGGACACAGCATGGCCCTAACCGGGGCTCCCCCTGGCAGGGATGGCAAGACCTACTTGGGCATATTTTCCAAAAATATGCACACGAATCCCTGAGGGCTCTGTTTGAAAGGCAGACTGTGAGGCAGTCGGGCCCAAGGGGTGCAAGTGCTGCTGGCCCGCGGACCACGGGGAGCAAGGCCCTGGGGAGAGGTCCCAGGCTTGGTCTTGGGAGTCTTGACATAAGATTCTCCCAGGCTTGTGACCTTTTCTGGTCCTCAGAAATTGGGATAATAACTGCATACACACGAGTGGAGGGTAGGGGGAGGAAGACCCGAGTCTGACCAATGCTGAGTTGCTTAACCCTGCAGGATTGGGGCTTAGAGGTAAAATTAGGTTGATGTATGGAAGACAAAGAGGTATGTTTTTTCCTGTGCCATGTATCTGTGGACTAAAAATGTTAATACTGCATTTATAATGCACATTTACATTTGCAGCATGTTGCATATACATTTCAATCCTGCTTCCCTTCTACTTATGATATCATGAGCATTTTCCCCACTCATGAAATAGTTTCTAAAGATGCCATTTTTAGTGGTCCGTCCTGTGACAGCAAGGACCTGGCCTACGGTGTGCGTCTTCAGTCTGTAGCACTGACTGACACGTGCAAGATGCTCAAGAAATATTTGTTGATTGAATTAAGTGCAGACACACATTTCCATTGTTTTTAGGTCTTACAAATAACGCCATGGTGGACACTTGTCCTGGGAACTTTTGTCCATGGTCTTGATTGTATCCTTTGGGTATTTGTAGAAGTGGGTTTGTTGAGTCAGAAAGTAGGAACAACTGAAATATTCTGCATATTAACTAAAATACTGCCCTTCAGAACAGCATCCGTTTACACCGTCAGCAGCACTGCCCGCACTGCCCACTGCCCACTGTTTGTGCCCTTGCCAATGGGGGCATCATTATTTGAAAAACAGTCTTTTTAGGGCTAGATTACACCTTATTTTTGTTTTAATGATCACTCTGATTATGCTCTGTGTTCTTTGTGTTTCTTCTGTAATAAAGGAGGCTGTCTGGGGCTTTCGCCCTGATTCTGCTGGCTACCCTGGAGTGTTTTAATTGGAGAGGTGAGGTTGGCTTATCTTTCTGTTTCTCACAATATCCCATAGCTCTGCTGAAAAACACAGAATCTAGACACAAACTTAGTATGAAGTAGGTTCTTCTTGAAACCTTCTTAAGGGATTAAGTCACTGAATACTTGAATTATAGCTCTAAAATTCCCTTAACACCAGGGAAGGGGTGTGTGTGGGAGGGGGTGGGGTAGAGGTGAATGATTTTCCCTTTGTGGTGGCGCCATCTAGTGGATGTGGGAGAGCGTAACAGCGTAATAAGAACCTCTCAGGAGGAGAATGGAGCCCATTTAATTTTGCCACCTGGAGCGCAGTCTGCCTTCAGTTTTCACCTGGTTATTGACCCGGCCTCTCAACTGGACACCTTGCCTTCATTTTCTCACTCCCCAATTCTATCCTTTACATCGCAGTCAGAGTGATTGTTTTAAAATATGAATCTGGGTCAATCTCTGTTTAAATCTATTCTGTAGCTCATCAGATAAGATGTATCTTAATCTGGTTTACCGTTTACGAAGTCTTCCCTGAGATAGTTGAGGAGTTAGAATTTTTCTTTCCGTGAGGGGTCAGATAATAAATATTTTGGCTTTTCAGGCATGCGGTATCTATTGTGACTATTCAGCTCTGCCCAGACGGTACCTGGACGACTGGACACAGCTGTGCTCTGGTAGGACCTCGTTTGCAACAACAGGCAGCAGGCTGCTTGGGTGATGAAAATGCGGCAGAATACTTGCAACATCATTACTGTACCTGGTGTTTAAAGTTGAAAGGCCAAGAGGAAGCAGAGTGGGTGGCTAGTATGTTGTGAAATAATCAATTAGAGTAAATTCCCTATGGTCAAGGTGGGTCGTTATCACTGTGTGAGTAATGTCACTGGGCTCCTCCCCGATAAGCAGTTGTCACCTTACCTCATTTACTTGCACCTTCCACCCTTCCCCCAGCCTCTGTTGGATTGTATATTAGTTTCCTGGGGTGGCAGTCACAATGTGGCTTAAGAGAACAGAAATTCTTCTTCTTCTTCTGTTTTTTTTTTTGGAGACAGAGTCTCACTTTATCACCCTCAGTAGAGTGTTATGGCGTCACAGCTCATAGCAACCTCCAACTCCTGCGCTTAGGCGATTCTCTTGCCTCAGCCTCCCGAGTTGCTGGGACTACAGGTCCCTGCCACAACACCCTGCTATTTTTTTGTTGCAGTTTGGCTGGGGCCGGGTTTGAATCCATCACCCTTGGTATATGGGGCTGGTGCCCTACCCACTGAGCCACAGGTGCCACCCCAGAAATTATTTTTCCACAGTTCTGGAAGTCAGAAGTCTGTTGTTCTCTTTGCAGACTCCAGAGCAGGGGTCCTCAAACTTTTTAAACAGGGGGCCAATTCACTGTCCCTCAGACCGTTGGAGGGCCAGACTATAGTTAAAATAAACAAACAAACAAACAATGAACGAATTCCTATGCACACTACACATATCTTATTTTGAAGTAAAAAAACAAAACAGGAACAAATACAATCACACCACCTCATGTGGCCCGTGGGCCGCAGTTTGAGAACCCCTGCTCTAGAGAGTGTCCTTCCTGGCCTGTGCCAGCTTCTGTGGCTCCAGCTACTATTCTTCTCTCCCATCTCTGCCTCTGTCATGTGGACTTCTGTCCTCAGTGTCTTTATCTCTCTCTAGTAAGGTCAACTGTCATTGGATTTAGGGCTCACCCAGATAATACAGGGCGATCTAGTTTCAAGATCCTTAATTACATCTACAAAGATCTTTTTTCCAAATAAATTCACATTCATAGCTTCTGGGAGTTGGGATGCACATAGCCAAAATTTGGAGGTCATCATGTTTAGTGGACATATCTTTGGGGGCCGCCACTCAAAACATCAGATATTGAATTTTAAAATTATTCGCCTCCTTCTTCTCTTCTTCCTCCTTCTGAATGTCACCATCCAAGCTCTTCACTGTGTGGCAGTTACCATGTTAAGAGCTTTTCACATGAGCGGTATTATCCATTCTCTTAATTAGCCTACATGTGCCATCACATCTCACTTAGTGTCTCAGTTAAACTACTTGGGATTGCTCACTGGCTGACTAGCAGTAGCATTTACCCCCTGACAGTCTCTCTCTCTCCCATTCCCCCCAGTGTCACTTAATCCAAACAGGGCAGAACTGTGGTCAGATCAGTCCACTGCTATGGTTGCTTTTAGCTGCCACATGGTGTCACTGTTGGAGATAGGTATGGTACAGTTTGGTAAAAGATACTGTTGGAACAGTGCCTTTGTAGTCTTTATCTCTGCTTCATCAAAGCACTCTTTGTTTAGACTCTCAAGTTGGCAGTCTTTTCTTTATATGAGAAATGTCAATATACTACCTGATTTCTCCACACAAACACTTAAGCTCTTGAGTAGACCACAGATTACCACTCACTCAACAAGGCCTGGTGCTGCTCTAGTCACTTGGGATATATCAGTGAACAAAGAAAAGATCCCCAGTCTTACAGGACTAGCATTCTAAAAGAAGACAACAAAAGGAATATGTAAGCCAATAAAAAGTATGCTGGGGGGCTTGGCACACATTGCTCAGTGGTTAGGGTGCCAGCCACATACTCTGAGGCTGGCAGGTTCAAACCTGGCCCAGACCTGCTAAAAACAACAATGACAAATACAACAAAAAAATAGCTGGGCATTGTGGCGGGTACCTGTAGTCCCAGCTACTTGGGGGGCTGAGGCAAGAGAATCACTTAAGTTCAAGAGTTTGAGGTTGCTGTGAGCTGTGATATCGTGGAACTCTACTGAGGTCAACATAGTGAGACTCTGTCTCAAAAAAAAAAGTATGCTGGGGAGTCATAAGTATTATGGAAAAAACATTTAGCATAGCAGGGTACAGGAGGCTGGGCATGCCAGTTAGAGGAGGGAGAAAGCTGTTGCAGTGCTAAACAGAGTGGCTAGATTAGGTCTCATCTGAGCAGAGACTAGAAGGAGGTGAAGGGTTACTATGCAGACATTTGGGGGACAGTGCGGAGACCTTAAGATGGGGGCACGCTCAGCATATTCCAGGAACAGCACTGATGTCAGGCATCTTGAGAGAAATGAACAAAGGAAAGAGCAGTTGAAGTTGGGATCAAAGAGTCAGGAAGATGGAGGACAAAGCAACCAAGTAGGGTCTCTTGGCCATTGCAAAGATTTTGGCATTTAGTTTGAGTGAGAAGGAGAGTTACTGCAGGATGCAGAGCAGAAAAGTGGCATAATTTGATTTGGGCCTTAAAACTATCACTCCTGCTATGGTGTTGAGAATAAATTGAAGGACAGGTGGCATCAGATTAGAGGCACTAGGGGGAAGACTCTTGCAGTCATCCACGTGATGACAATGGCATCAGTGGCAGGAGGTGTCCTATTGCTGCCATAATAAGTTATCACAAACTTAGTGTCTTAGAACAACATCCATTTGTTATGTTCCAGCTCTATAGGTCAGAAGTACACCACAGCGTAGCTCCATAGAATCTTCTGCTTAGAGTCTCAAAAGGCCAAAAGGTGTGGGCAGGGCCACCTCTGTTTTGGATTTCAGGGGAAGACTTCACTTCCAGAAGATGTAGGGGGTTGGGGGAATTTGATTCCTTGTAGCTGTAGGACTGAGATCCTGCTTCCTTGCTGAATATGGGTGGGTCCCCTCTTAGCAACTTGAGGAGGCCTGCATTCCTCCATCTGAAACCTGCCGTAGTGGGTCAAATCCTTTTCACGTTTCAAATTCCTTTGACTTCTTCTTGTGCCTTATCTCTCTACCTCCAGCTGCAGAAAGAGATACTTGGGGGTTACCATGTGATGAGATTTTGGCTCCCCTGAATAATTCAGGATAATCTAATTATAAGATCTATAACCTTGATTATCTATGCCAAGTCTATGGTGGCATATTCTTAAGTCCCAAAGATTGGGTATGGACACTTTTTTGGGGCTTTTGTCTGCTGACCCCAGAAGCGATTGGATTCTGGATATATCTGCCAGCTATCTGACAGGTTGGGTGTGGAACAGGGGAGGAAGACAGGAGCCAGGGATGACCCCAAGTTGAGTAATCAAGCAACTGAAAGTATGAGGGTACCAATAGCTAAGATAGGGAGTTTTGGGCTGGGGGAGCCTATATTTCTCCTTTCTTTATGGTGTTTAAAACAACTCAGTCTTTGCCTCACTGTCTTTCCCTGGCTGTGCTTAAGGTGAGATCGCTTTGGTCTAACTTGAGTGATGGGGAACCTGCAGCCTTAAGGCCATAGGTGGCATTTTACACCCTTAATTGTGGCCCTTTGACTGAATCCAAATTTTATAGGACAAATAATTTTATTACAAGGGATGTAGCAGAGACAGAAAAAGCTTTTTTTGCTTCTTTTGGTGCTTAGGAAAGAACAATCAGAAACCAACAGGTGTTGATTGTTGTTCCCTTTCAGGAGGTCACAAATTTATTATGTAAAGCATTCTCTTTCCTTTCCAGTGAATAGCTTTTTTTTTTTTTTTATTAAATCATAGCGTGTACATTAATGCGATCATAGGGCACCATACACTGGTTTTATAGACCATTTGACATATTTTCATCACACTGGTTAACATAGCCTTCCTGGCATTTTCTTAGTTGTTGTGTTAAGACATTTACATTCTACATTTACTAAGTTTCACATATACCCTTGTAAGATGCACCGAAGGTGTAATCTCACTAATCACCTTCCCTCTGCCCACCACCCCCTCCCTCCCCTCCCTCTCCCCCTTCCCCATATTCTTAGGTTATAACTGGGTTATAGCTTTCATGTGAAAGCCATAAATTAGTTTCATAGTAGGGCTGAGTACATTGGATACTTTTTCTTCCATTCTTGAGATACTTTACTAAGAAGAATATGTTCCAGCTCCATCCATGTAAACATGAAAGAGGTAAAGTCTCCATCTTTCTTTAAGGATGCATAATATTCCATGGTGTACATATACCACAATTTATTAATTCATTCGTGGATGGATGGGCACTTGGGCTTTTTCCATTGACTTAGCAATTATGAATTGGGCTGCAATAAACATTCTGGTACAAATGTCTTTGTTATGATTTTATTTTTGGTTTTCTGGGTATATGCCTAGTAGTGGAATTATAGGATTGAATGGCAGATCTATTTTTAGATCTCTAAGTGTTCTCCATACATCTTTCCAAAAGGAATGTATTAATTTGCATTCCCACCAGCAGTGTAGAAGTGTTCCCTTTTCTCCACATCCACACCAACATCTCTGGTCTTGGGATTTTGTGATATGGGCTAATCTTACTGGAGTTAGATGATATCTCAAAGTAGTTTTGATTTGCATTTCTCTGATGATTAAAGATGATGAGCATTTTTTCATATGTCTGTAGGCTGTGCGTCTGTCTTCTTCAGAGAAGTTTCTCTTCAAATCCCTTGCACAGCCTGCGATGGGATCACTTGTTCTTTTCTTGCTTATACATTTGAGTTCTCTGTGGATTCTGGTTATTAAACCTTTGTCAGAGACATAACCTGCAAATATCTTCTCCCGTTCTGAGGACTGTTTGCTTGCTTTACTTACTGTGTTCTTGGTTGTGCAGAAGCTTTTTAGTTTGATCAGGTCCCAGTAGTGTATTTTTGAAGCTGCTTCAATTGCCCGGGGGGTCCTCCTCATAAAATACTCACCCAGACCGATTTCTTCAAGGGTTTTCCCTGCACTCTCTGCTAGTATTTTTATAGTTTCATGTCTTAAGTTTAAATCTTTAATCCAGTGAGAGTCTATCCTACTTAATAGTGAAAGGTGTGGGTCCAGTTTCAGTCTTCTACAGGTTGCCAGCCAGTTCACCCAGCACCATTTGTTAAATAGGGAATCTTTTCCCCACTGAATTTTTTTTTTAATTGGCTTGTCAAAGATCAAATAATGGTAAGTAGCTGGATTCATGTCTTGGTTCTCTATTCTATTCCAGACATCTACTTCTCTGTTTTTGTGTCAGTACCATGCTGTTTTGATCACTATCAATTTATAGGATAGTCTGAGGTCTGGTAGCGTGATTCCTCCTGCTTTGTTTTTATTTCTGAGTAATGTCTTGGCTATTCGAGGTTTTTTCTGATTCCATATAAAACGAAGTATTATTTTTCCAAGATCTTTAAAGTATGACAGTGGAGCTTTAATAGGGATTGCATTAAAATTGTATATTGCTTTGGGTAATATGGACATTTTAACAATGTTGATTTTTCCCAGCCATGAGCATGGTATGTTTTTCCATTTGTTAACATTTTCAGCTATTTCTTTTCTTAGAGTTTCATAGTTGTCTTTATAGAGATCTTTCACGTCCTTTGTTAGATAAACTCCCAAATATTTCATCTTCTTTGGCACTACTGTGAATGGAATAGAGTCCTTAACTGTTTGTTCAGCTTGACTATTGCTGGTATATATAAAGGCTACCAATTTATGAATGTTGATTTTGTAACCTGAGATGCTGTTATATTCCTTGATAACTTCTAAGAGTTTTGTAGTAGAATCCCTGGTGTTTTCCAGATATACAATCATATCATCTGTGAAGAGCGAAAGTGTGATCTCTTCTGACCCTATATGGATACCCTTGATCGCCTTTTCTTCCCTTATTGTGGTGGCTAAAACTTCCATTAAAATGTTAAAGAGCAGTGGAGACAATGGGCAGCCTTGTCTGGTTCCTGATCTGAGTGGAAATGATTTCAATTTAACTCCATTCAATACGATATTGGTTGTGGGTTTGCTGTAGATGGCCTCTATCAGTTTAAGAAATGCCCCTTCTATACCAATTTTCTTAAGTGTTGTGATCATGAAGGGATGCTGGATGTTATTAAAAGCTTTTTGTGCATCAATTGAGAGGATCATATGGTATTTGGTTTTTAATTTGTTTATATGCTGAATTATACTTATAGATTTACGTATATTGAACCAGCCTTGAGACCCTGGGATAAAACCGACTTGGTCATGATGTATAATTTGTTTGATGTGTTGCTGGATTCTGTTTGTTATGATCTTGTTGAATATTTTTGCATCTATATTCATTAGTGATATTGGTCTATAATTTTCTTTTCTTGTTGGGTCTTTTCATGGTTTGGGGATCAGGGTGATGTTTGCTTCATAGAACGTGTTGGGTAGTCCTCCTTCTTTTTCTGCATTTTGGAACAGTTTGAGTAATATAGGTATTAATTCCTCTTTAAAGGTTTGTTAGAATTCTGACATGAAGCCATCTGGTCCTGGGCTTTTCTTTTTAGGAAGATTTTGTATGGTTGATGCTATTTCAGAACTTGATATGTGCCTGTTCAACATTTCCACTTGATTCTGGCTAAGTCTTGGAAGGTGATGTGCTTCCAAGTATTGGTCAATTTCCTTCAGATTTTCATATTTCTGAGAGTAAAGTTTCTTCTAATATTCATTAAGGATTTTTTGAATTTCCAAGGAGTCTGTTGTTATTTCATCTTTGTCATTTCTGATTAATGAGATTAGAGATTTTACTCTTTTTTTCCTGGTTAGGTTAGCCAAAGGTTTATCTATTTTATAGACCTGTTCAAAAAACCAACTTTTTGATTTATTGATCTGTTATATAATTCTTTTGTTTTCAATTTCATTTAATTCTGCTCTAATTTTGGTTATTCTTTTCTTCTACTGGGTTTGGGGTTGGAATGTTCTTCCTTTACCAGTTGCTTGAGATGTCCCATTAAGTTGTTAACTTCTTCTCTTTCCGTTCTCTTGAGGAAGGCTTGCAGTGCCATAAATTTCCCTCTTAGGATTGCCTTTGCAGTATCCCTGAGGTTCTGATAATTTGTGTCTTCATTGTCATTTTCTTCCAAAAATTTGGCAATTTCCTTCTTGATCTCATCTCTGACCCAGCTATCATTCAGCATAAGGTTATTTAACTTCCCTGTTTTTGTATGAGTATGCAGATTCCTGTTGTTACTCAGCTCAACTTTTATTCCATGGTGGTCGGAGAAGATGCAAGGAATAATTTCTATTCCTTTAAATGTAATGAGGTTAGCCTTGTGACCTAAGATGTGATCGATTTTGGAGTATGTTCCATGGGCTGATGAGAAGTATGTGTATTCAGTTTTGTTGGGATGAAATGTTCTGTAGATGTCTGCTAAATCCAAATGTTGGATGGTTAGGTTTAAATCTAAAATTTCTTTGCTTAGCTTCTTATTGGAGGATCGATCCAACACTGCCAAAGGGGTGTTGAAATCTCCAACTATTATGGAGCTGGAGGAAATCAAGTTGCTCATGTCTGTTAGTGTTTCTCTTATAAATTGAGGTGCATTGTGGTTGGGTGCATAGATATTAATAATTGAAATCTCATTATATTGAGTATTACCCTTAACAAATATGAAGTGACCATTCTTATCCTTCCTTACTTTTGTTGGTTTAAAGCCTATTGTGTCTGCAAATAGAATTGGAACACCTGCTTTTTTCTTGTTGCCATTTGCCTGAAATATGGATGACCATCCTTTCACCCTGAGTCTATATTTGTCTTTTAAGGTAAGATGGGACTCTTGTATGCAGCAAATATCTGGCCTGAGATTTGGATCTAGTCAGCCAACCTGTGCCTCTTTAGAGGACAGTTTAAGCCGTTCACATTAATGGAGAATATTGATAAGTCTGGTAAAATTTTGGGTATTGAGCTTTTTGAAAGTTCAGTTGACATTTTTAATCCTTTCACCACTGTGGAAGTTGGAGTTTGATCAAAAGTTTCTGAGTGAGCTTACTTTTGTGGTAGAGGATTGGGCTGGTCAATATGGAGGATAGGTCTGAGAATATCCTGAAGAGCTGGTTTGGTTATGGCAAATTTCTTCAACATATGAATGTCATTAAAGTATTTAATTTCTCCATCATAAATGAAACTCAGTTTAGCTGGATACAGGATCTGGGGTTGAAAGTTATTTTGCTTTAGGAGATTAAAAGTTGATGACCTCTTCTGGCTTGAAAAGTTTCAGCAGAGAGATCTGCAGTCATTCTAATATTCTTTCCTTTGTAGGTAATAGATTTCTTGTGTCTGGCTGCTTTCAGAATTTTCTCCTTCCTATTAACTTTAGTGAAGTTAATTATGATATGCCTTGGGGATGTCTTATTCAGAGTGAGTCGTGCTGGGGTTCTGAAACTGTCTGCTATCTGAATTTCAGAATCTCTTGGCATGTCTGGAAACTTCTCTTTCATAATTTCATGGAGAAGGGCCTCTGTGCCTTGTGAGGCCACTTCATCACTTTTAGGGATTCCAGTGAGGCTGATATTAGCCTTCTTCGAATTATCCCAGAGCTCTCTGGGAGAATGATCCATTTTTGCTCTCCATTTCTCTTTGTCTTTGAGAGTTTAGGAGCATTCAAAGGCTTTGTCTTCAATGTCAGAAATCCTTTCTTCTGTTTGTTCCACTGTTACTGAGGGATTCTACTGTAATTTTCAGATCTTTGAGGGGTGAAATTCTTGCTTCAGTCCGTCAAAATCTTTGGTGGTTTTGTCTTTAAGTTCATTAAATTCTTGAGACAACTTTTGAATTGCTCCTCGAATTTCTAATTCCAAATTTTTCTCCATTCTATTAATCTTGTTTGCAATCCAAATTCTGAATTTGAATTCTGACATCTTGGCCAGCTGTTTATGAATGGGATTTTCAGTTACATCTGCCATATCTTTCCTTGGGAGGGGGGTTGATCTATTCTGGTTATTCATGTTACCAGAGTTTTTCCACTGACTCTGCCCCCTGATTGTTTTACACCATTTGATTTTTCCCCTGGACCTTTGTCGAGGACCCATACTGTGCTATGGCCTGAGAAACTGGGGACCTGTTTGGTGTAGTGGGGCTAAGTGTTTCTGTCTTGTTTTCAGCTGGTCTCTGTTTGACCCTAGTGAAACAGTTACTCTGGGTTGAAGTCTCAGCTGTGGAGAAATACCAGCAATTAAGTCACCCCGCCCCCCACAGGCAACAAGTGGAAAAGGAAAATCAAACTTTCCTACAGCCACACACCCAGGGCACCACCTGCATAGTCCTCAGGCGATTGGCTCACTTCAAAAGGTGCAAATCAATTGTCTCAGTCAGCACCTGTCTCAATGGGAGAGTTTAAAACGTCTCTGGCAACTGGATTGAAGGGGTCTGGTGACTACTCAGATATGGCTTGCTCCAGTGCTCCGTGGAGTCAGGAGGACCCACCTAGCAAATAGATCAATCTGGGAAGGTTGATGCCTCCTTTCACACCTTGCACCTCTGTCACACTCAGTCACTGATAGCCTGGCAGGGATGTGACTTAGTTGCCTGTAGTGAACAGATACTCTAGGGGTTTGCACCTGCCTGAATCAGAAGGAAATCTATTTCTGCTCAGCCAGGTTGCTGCGCTCTGCCTCTATCTAGCAGGGGGAGGGGAGGCCTGACAACCTCGGGCGCTTGATGGAGGCTGGGGAGTGTTCACTCAGTTCCAGCCCTTCCCCTGATTGCTGTTACTAACAGAACAGAACAGAACAACTTTGCAGGAATTTGTTTCTGTCCCTGCTGAATTCCTGTGCAGAAGAGAAGCTGTTTTGAGTTCCCAGAGCCTGTGCCTCAGGCCCTGTCTTTGCTCCTGCCAGTTTGTATTTGGTTACCTGTCAGTTCTAGCCTCCTGTCTTCCTTTGTTGATAGGCTGACAATCCCCTCAGGGTCGGGTGTGTCTTAGGCTCAGTAAAGTGGTCCTCTGGGTCAGCCCCACCCTGGGAACTTCCCGGCTGTGTGCGTGCGTTTCTAGTCCCTGGGCTCCACCCAGGCTGGTACTGCTTCAGGCAAACCCTTTACTGACGGGGCCTACGTTTTCATCCCAGATCCGTTCCATGTTGGTTGCCACCTGAGTAGATGCCCGACCTCCTCTGGTTGCCTAGGGAGACAAGGGGGTGTGGCTTCAGAATACCTGGGAGTGAGCACTATTGTTGCCAAAAGACGGCTGCTTCTCTGCGCCTTGGGGCACCGCCACTCTGGTGTGGTTCCCTCTCAGCCAACTGTCCTCTCCTCACTCCCATGCCATAGAGTCAGCACTGACTAGCTGCAGTTTAGGCCCTGTTCACACCCCTCGAGAAATCACCCAAGAATCTGGACTCCTGAGGGACAGGCCTCCAGACATCAGAGTAGAGTGGAGGGGAGTGCCGGGAGCTCAGAATTGCAAGTAGAGAATATATACAGTTTTATATGTTTATATTTATTTATAAATATTTATATTTATTTATATCTCTCCTGGCAGGAGAACGCTGTGGCACCCTAGTAGGGGAGGTAGGTCCAGTTTTTAGAGGGTTTGTCCTGTGGAGTGTAGTGGGAGGACCTTTGAACTCTGCTCATTTGTTTGTGGGGCACTCTGAGCCGTTCTTATGGGGGAGGGGACTCCCGTCTGCTTGGTGATGGATTTTGTACCTTTTGTTTGTATCCTTGGGGTCACAGCTCACCTCAGCGGGGTTGATGTGCATTCTTCAACCTTCTTTCTTGGTGCAGCTCTAATCCACGAGGTTACTTGCTAAATTTCTGTCCTTAACTCTCCTTCTGGACGGGAGACTCTGTGGAAAGCTGGCTTCAGTCAGCCATCTTGTCTCCGCCTCAATAGCTTTGTTTTTATAGCATCTTAGGAAGTAGTGGCCTTGAACTAGTCTCCAAAGATTCTGTTCCTCCCTGTTTCCAGGATCCTGGGTTCCGACTCTGGGGGTGATGTAGCAGGAGACCAAGAAAGCCAACTTCTTTGATATGTTTACACGCACACTTGTTAAACCACCTCATTTAATTTTGAGACATGTTTTATTATTGTCTTCATTTAACAGAAGTTCATAGAGCTGTTCCACACACTGAAGGTGTAAAAACATCAGATCACTTTTATTATTTCTATTATTTATAGCAGAAAATTTAGAAGAAACTGGGTGGTGAGATTAAATGACTAAATAAAGTCATAGTGCACGTTGAAATTGAACCCATACCTCTGACTCCAAAACCAGTAGTTCTAACCATTAAAAAAACAAACAAACAAACGAACAAACAAAAAAAAAAACAAGCCTGGAGCTCTTGCTTCATCCACTTCTCCATGAAACAGCTGGATGGTTGTTGGAGTGACTGGGGGTAGAGTAGTGTAGTTGTGGATTAAATTAGTTTTACCAGACTCAACTAGGAGAAAACCCTTTGCAAGTACATTGCTGGAAAATGTAGAAGATGAATCATTTTACATTTAAACAATTGAGCATTATCTTCCACAGGTATAGGGAGCTCAGTTCATGCAGGTTTGGCATCTATGAGAAACATAGTGGGAGAAGTTGGAATGGTTTCTGAAATGGAACAGATAGAAATGTCTTTGTTGAGAATATTGAATGACAAGGAATGAAATGAGACTCCATTTAGGAGAGTGAATAGCTTCTCCTTGGTTTCACCATTATTTTTGTTGAATGCCTTTGTGCAACATTGTCTACTTAGATGTTCTGAACTTAAATGCCTGAGACATTTTCAAAGACTTCCTTGTTGTTCTGAATTTTGATGAGTGCAGTGATAACTTGTTATTGTCTTAGATGCTGTTGGGTGGTTTCTTCCCTTGATGATCTATATGTTCTGCCAAATGGTGATTATTAATGGAGCAGAGGATGGGAACTGCAATAAAATGAAGCATTGAAGTTTGGCTATTTGCAGTTCCAGTGACTGCCTTGAATAGACTTCCGACTTCCTGTCTGTGATAAAACTGTTTGTGGACAAATGTTGCAGCATCTTCTAAAGTCCCTGTTGGGTAAAGGGTCTGTCAGCATTCCTGTCTGGTTCTTGTCTCTTTGGTACAAAGAACCCTAAAATGTTGCTGCCCTGGGTCTAGCTGGATGCAAGAATAAAGTTTTATTTGCATACTATTGCACACATGTCTCAAAATCAAATGATGTAGTTTTAGCAAGTGTGTGTGTAAATACATTAAAGAGAGAAGTTGGCTTTCTTGGTCTCCTGCTGTATCACCCGCAGAGTTGGAACCCAGGATCCTGGAAAATAGGTAAGGAAAACAGATCTACCCTGGTGTGTGTGACCAAAGGTGACCAAAGGACGTAAGCTGGGGTGGCTCTTCACTGGGGGAGTACAAGCTTTGGCCTCTTGGGGGCTGCAGTGGGAATGAAGATCCCAGCAGGGCTCTAGGTGTACTGCTAAGTCCGTCAACCTCAGAAAGGAACTTGCATCCTGCTTGTTTTTGAAAGGTGGGATTTCTAGCCTGGCTCTCTCAGTCCACCTTCCCTCCTCCTGCTTGAGGTATATAAGTCAGTTTTACTCCTTACAGATTAATAAAGGATAATTACAATCCTGGATTCTTTCTTTCCAGAAGGGGAAGTCTTAACGAAATAAAGTGCACATGGAGTCCTAGTGTTGTTTTTGTGTGTTTGGGCCGCGCTTCCTCAGGCCTTGCTCCTCTGAGATGAGCCATGTACTCCACACCTCTCTTGTGCCAGGAGCAGGCAGGGCCCAGCCTCTTTCTGCTCTGATGTGCATGAGCACAAGGGCAGCAATGGTGTCGGGCTCAGTCTGATTGGGGCGTCCATATAGCTCCAAATTCACGGCAACCACTCTGCTGTTTGTTTTTATAGCGGGGTTTCGGTCTGTGATCCAGAGCTCAGAGTCTCTAATCCAGAATTGTTCTGGCTTTTTCAGAAACAGAGATTGTACTTTTGGTCTGGACCTGGCAAGTGTCGGTTGTGCATCTGCACAGACAGTGACACTGGGCAGTGCTTGCCATTTGAGGAACTGTTTCCTTTGTAGCCTGCGTAAGCCTCCAAAGACTGTATGTTTAACTTGAGTCCTTATCCCCGAACCAGCTCCCTGTCCCCTCTCTAGCCAATAACTAAACAAGAACACTGGGTCTTTTAATGTGCTGGATAGGAAGCCGTGTACCCTCCAGAGCAGCCGGCAGTGCAGAGTGCAGAGGCTGAACCTCGGTGTAGGACAATACCCTTTGATGCCTGGAGACCCTTCTGCCATGGGGAGCGCTAGGTGGCTCTGGAGCAAGGGAAGGCAGGCGTGGGTAGAGCAGATACTGTCCTTGCCCTGGGAGCAGTGAGAGCTCAGGGAGAGAACCAGGACCTGAAGGCGCTGAGCCCAGAGGAAAGCACATATACTGAAAATAAGTTGGAGCCCGTCAGGCCAGGGCAGACAGGACACAGCTGGTCTGGTCTGTTTGGGTGCTGCCTGACCTTCACTCCCTGTCTCCCATTCTTCCTGCCTTCTAAATTTAGCTCCCACCCTAAAGATGCCTGTCTTCAGTAGTTTAGGTGGATTGATTTAGGAGATTAACTTTTAAACCAGAATGTTGTTAATTGTGAGTCATGGGTTCTGCTGATTATTAAGATAAGGGTAAACATGGTCTTCACTCTGAATAAATGTATGAAACTGTAATGTTGGAAATGGAAGATCAGATCAGTCGTGGAGAGGCTACTCTCACTGTTCTCCAGAATCCAGGCCTTCTGACAAGTACAGTTTGGTGGGCCTGTCCCCCTCTCTGTGTAACGGCTGATGGTGACAGGTGCCCGGACCATCTTTGTCCGGGAACACAGAGAGGTGTGGTGGTGTGCTCCGGAGTTTCCTCCTCAGTTCTGCCTGTGCTCCGGGGCTACTCTAGAGAGTACGGGGCTTCCTATTCAGACTGAAGGTCTCCCATGTACCGGAGACCCCAGACACTGTCCTTAGCACTATTTCCTATGACTCTCACCCCTCACTTGCTGCTCCACTGCAAATTTCTGTGCAGCAAATATTTGAGGTTCTGGGCCAGTGTGGGAGGGCCAGTCCAAGACCAAGTCCTTTGATTCCTTGTCTACTCTATCACCAGCACTGGAATACGGTGTCCCAGGGACTATGGGTGGCTGGGTGCATCTGGCAGCTGCCTGCCTTCTGCTAATCGCAGTTTCCTGCTGCTTTTGAGCTAGGCGGACGGAGTGGAAGGCGGAACTCTAGCCCATGGAATATTCCTTTGAGAGGTATCACTTTGCTTTACTGAAATAGCTCCAAATATTTGACCAAATTTTCTTTTATGCTCTGGGATTCCTCTTAAATGTAGAAATATCCATAGTGGAGCGTAGTCTGTATGAAGGAGAAACAGATTTGTTTGGAAAGTAATTTAACATCTGACCCAAACATAAACCCTCCCCCGTTAGACTTTCTTCCTGTCTATAGTATCTTGGTTCCTCTGGGAGCGGCGCTTTCTCCAAAGGAGATAGAATTTGGTGCCGCCTTCTGTCCCAGTCCCTTCTTTCAGTCTTTGGGAATTGTTGGTGAGGAATCCTGGAGAGCACAGCCTTTTCATTAGTAATGAGGCTACCGTGCTGGTGAATTTAGGCAATTAGTGGAGACAATCGCTGTACACTTGGCCTGCCTCCGGCTTCCATGTGTTTAAATTCTGTCAGTGTGCTTCTTAATTAAGAAGGGATTTTGTCAGAGGGGAAAACTCCCAGAGAAATCTCACGATGGGCTTTCTCCCTCTAGGGGTGGCTGGTAGCCCTGTTAGATTAAGTAAGTTGGCCTCTAAAGGCTTCCTACAAAAAATAAATGGAGAAAGAAAGTATTTGTTGATCCTCTATCAGTAGAAGAGAGGAAATTAGTTTGTTGTATCAAAGAAAGATGATTGGCCACAACTTTCATTTTTCACATTCTAATAGCTTCATGGTCATGCTCCTCATTAAAATGTGAAAGCTGAGAGCTGGCGGCTGGGGAGTTAATTACTGATCTGAGATAGTTTCAGAAAACATTGTAAGGAGCTTGCCTCGCTACTAACAATGACAATAATTGATAGCTGGGAGAAGGTGCTTTTGTACAATGGAAATTCTGGCTGTAAACAATAACATCCATCTATTGCCAGAATGTGAAAGGATTCAGAAGAATTGGCATAGATTATCCTGCCTCGGGCAGATGTGCCTCAAGGAATCACAGCACTGTAAAGTGAAGACAGGGGCTGAGATATAAGCCCCCAAACCCACTTGAATCTCTTATCTCAGTGTCTGGACTAGCCTTAAGTGGATAATTTAACTGATTCTTCAGTTATTAATAATCCCTCAGGTAAAAATATGTCAAATATAAGTAGAAACATACTTAGAGTATAAGAAAAAGTTTTTAAATGGTCAGTGGAATTTTAGAGACTTATTGTACAAAGCTCAGGGTTGTTGTGTACAACAGTACAGGTGTACAGGTTGTCTGCTGTCCAACTCCAGGGAGTGCCATGCACACCATGAGAATTCCAGATTTTTATATTTGTTTGGATGATTTTGTCTGGCAAATAACAGTCAGATATCTTCGGGAAAGAGATACCTTTCTCTAATTTGAGCCTGCATGCCTTGTGAGCTAGGGGCCACTCTGGTCTAAACTTTACCCATAGAGGCTGCAAATTCATGTCTCAAGGGCAGAATGTGTCTCAATTTTTTTAAAATTGTAAAATGTGGGCCTGCATGGCATTAAAAAATTGAAATTTTGAATTGTTTGTCAACAATTAAAAATCAGATACATTTTCATAAAAATCTGAATTTCTGGGTCTTTTTGGAAAAGAGGTTTGGGGAGCTTGATTTTCTGCAAAACAGTATACAACTCTATCTGGAATTAAAGGTTCCCTTTAGACTGTGATGAGGTCTCCCCAGTTTGCCGTAAATCCTCACCATGCCTTCTTCACCGTGTCCTTGACAGGAAGGGCCAGTCTCTGCTTTTATTTAACATTACACTCGTGCTTTATTTTTCTCATAGAATTAAAGGGAAAGTGTTATAGTTCTTTAAAAATTTGAAAATAGGAGACATAAGAAGAGGGCATAGATTTTCTTCTTTGTGTGTGTTTATCTAGCATGGGAGGGCATAGATTTTCAATAAAAACACACGTCATAGGCTCGGTGCGCTCAAGCGGCTAAGGTGCCAGTCACATACCCCTGAGCTGGCGGGTTCGAATCCAGCCCGGATCTGCCAAACAACAATGTTTGTGGAACCAAAAAAAAAAAAAAAATAAATAAATAAAAATAGCCGGGCCTTGTGGCCGGTGCCTGTAGTCCCAGTTACTTGGGAGGCAGAGGCAGGAGACTTCCTTAAGCTCAGGAGTTGGAGGTTGTGTGAGCTGTGATGCTATGGCACTCTACCTAGAGTGACAGCTTGAGGCTATGTCTCAAAACAAACAAACAAAACAAAGCAAAACAAAAAAACAAAGAAACACATTATAGAGCAGCAGTTCTCATCCCCTTTGGGGGTCGAATGACCCTTTCACAGGGTTTGCCTAAGACCATCGGAAAACACATCCTGCATATCAGATATTTACATTAAGATTCCTAACAGTAGCAAAATTACAGTTATGAAGTAGCAACGAAAATAATTTTATGGTTGGGGGTCACCACAACTGAGGAGCTGTATTAAAGGGTCGTGGCCTTAGGAAGGTTGAGAACCACTGTTACGGAGCATCATTTTTTACTGAAGCGGAGAATGCTCCTGTGTGTCTAGTATATGGAATGTATCTGTGTTAAAAGAATAAAACACCAGGCCCCGGGAGGCATTTGAGTTTGCAACCTCTGCGGTAAAAGGTCCTGTGAACATGTCCTTTAAAGGGTTCTTGATAGAAAAGCCCGAGGAAAAGGAACAGAACCCCAAGCCCAATCGCAGGCCCTGGCACCTGGCAGGCGTTCATTCAGCACCACTGAGTGTTGGTCCTGCTGGGAACTGCACAGTGAACGGAAGCAGGACAGGGCTCCCATGTCACCTGGAGCATGGGGTTGGCAGGAGACGAGAGTTGAGTCACTGGTGTTCGTAGGTCGCAGGCAGTGGGACCCAATCGTGGGTAACTTAGGTGTGAAAGGAATGTGCTGGAAGGTTAGGGGTGTATTCCTAGAAGGAAGAAAACCCTGTATGACCTTTTCTTTTTGCACGGGATGGGCCCCAGGGAGCCCTGGGCATCCAGCTACCAATTCTTCCGTACTCCATCTCCTCGGGATCCGCGGGGTCCAGCTGCTGTTTTCTGTCCCTGCGTCACTGGATTCCAGAACTAAGAGAAACAGTCTGATTGGCTTTGGTCGGTGTCACTCACCCACCGGGTGGAGGGGGGCGGAGAAGCTTGATTGACATTGGAGGCCACGTGGGTCTCCCAAAGGAAGGGGGTCTCGGTGCGTCTGGCGAGACGCAGCCTCAGTCAGGGGTAGATGGGCGGTGCTCCGCGTCCAGCGCCTGCCCCTGCCTTTCCTCTCCTGGCATTAGCAGACTCCGGACTTCTCCCCTCAGCACCTTCAGCCCGCAGTTACCCAAAGTAGGTGCCTTCTGACTTGCTCGGACATGTCCGGCGTTCGGGGTGAGAAGACACCCCCTCGGCTTGGTGCTGCCTGTTCCGCCTCTGCTAAGTCTCCATCTTCCCAGCTGGCCATCTAACTGCCACTGGCTTTGGCCATCTGGCTCTTACTATTGCTTAACCCAAGAGTTAGGTACAGTGTTGAGTAGTTCCCCTGCGTTATTCCATTTGATCCCCATGTCTAACACAGACATTGTCACTTCAGCTGTGGTGCAGGTTATGACACTGACATTTAGAGACTGAATCACCAAGTGTTAGTAAAGGAGAGCTGAATTCAAATCCGGATCTGACTGGGCCAAGCTCTGTTTTGCCCACCCTGAGGCCCTCTCTGCCTAAGTGACAGATTCCCTCCTGCATAGAGAAGCCTCAGAACCCCGTGAATGAACTCCAGTCATTCTCCAGCCTCTGCATTATAGTATTTGGGGTACAGCTTGTCTAGTACGTTCTAGTTGACTGGGGGCTTGGAATTGTGGTTGCCAAATATACTTACTTCTGCTAACATCCTAGGCAATGATGTTCTTTTCCTCCCTGAAACTTGAGAAGACCTGGAAGTGTGAGTTCTGTCCGAGGAAGCCTCATGCTCTTCTGGTTCACGTCCAAAGCAAGGTGATTTAACAAAAGGCCCAAATGCCAGAGTTGTTTCTGCAAATGCCAAGATTTTATTGGTCATCTGGGTGATTTATCTTCATAAATCTGTTCTGTGTAAAGGACTGCTCTTCCTTTTGGGGTTATATCCATCTATCTGTACCTTCTGGTAACAGAATGTCCTGTCTCGCATGAAAAGATGACACAAAAGAATGATTACTTTTTACTTAGTCATTAGAAATGTATGCTATTTGCAACTATCCTTGTGCTATTTTCTGGGATGTGTGTGAAATTTTGAAACGTTATCAGGTCATGAAATACAGATTTTAAACCACTATCCCATGTGGCCTTATCTGCTAAGGGTATCGTGAATACGCGTGTTCCTTAGATGCCAGAATGGAAGCATGTGACATGGGAGTAAAATAAACTATAAATGAGCTTAAGAAATAAGTGGATATAAGAGTAGAAAAATATCTGTCAGTTTACTGCTTCATAGGACCCAATATTTTCTTTTTCATTTTACTCGTTTTGGTGGGAGTATAGTGTGAAGTGTATTTATTAAGGTCTGTTATTTATCTACTTTGGTGTTGAAAGACATTTAGGTTGATTCCTATTTTTTGCTGTGATAAGCAAAGTTACACTGAATATCTTTGAACAAGCAATTTGCTTTTTCTATTATTCTTTTATTATTTTAATAAATTTCTCATCCAGACATGCAGAGAGAATAGTATAAAGAACACTTATATTCACGCTTCTCTGATGTTTAATCATTGTCAATATTTTGCTCTACTTGTTTAATCTATTTGTTTGCTAAATTTAAGGTGAATTAGACATCACAGCATTTTCCCCTAAATATCTTATATTGCATCTCTGGCAACAAAGATGTTTTCTTGTGTGACAACAATTCTGTAGCACAACTAATGACCTTAACAATAGCTCCCAAATGGCATCTAAGATCATGCTCACACTCAGTTTTTCTTAATAGTCCCCCAAATGTTTTCTAAATCAGACTCCAATAAAGAACTCCACATTGCACATTACCTTTGGTTTTTATGTCTTGTTTTCTAAAATCTCTTTTAATCAAGGATATTTTTTTTTGGTGAAATTGTCTTGAAGATCTCAGACCAGTGTCCTGGAGGATGTTCTATCTTTTGGATTCCTTATGATGGTGCTTTATTTGTTCCTTGATTCCCTAAATTTCCTGTAAACTGGATTTTATGTCTAAGGCTTGAACAGATTCAAGGTAACATTTCGGCAGTAGCATTGGGTAGGTGTCCCTGAGGTGCACCCACGTTTCATCACAACGGAAAACACACGATGTCTGGTTGGCCCACCGTTAGAGATGCTAATATTGATTACTGGCTTAAGATCAGCGCAGTCATACTTCTGCATTGTAAAGCTACATATTTTCTCTAGCACACAGAAAGTGATCTGTGAAAGAATCTGTTGACACCTTACAAATGTCAAATCCCCCCCTGACTTCTCCAATTGCTGATCCTTGTCTCAATTGTTTTATTTGGGGTTTACAAAATGTTGATTTGCAAATTCTACTATACTCTGCATTCATTAACTGAAATTCTTCCATAAGTAGAGCTTTCTTTCAACTCCTGAGCTTATAAGATTACCTTAAAATATAGCTCGTACTAGAAACGTAGGAAAAATGCTTAATTCTTTCCCATTAATTCTCAGTTTTGAGATAGGGAGAAATTATAATTGCTTCCAAAGATGGCAGATGAGTTTAAGTTTTGTTTTGTTGGCCCCTTCTTATGCATCAATATGGACCCTTAGATTTTTAAAATATTTGCTGTGTTTCAATCAATTACACCCATTATTATTTTTGATGCTTTACTTGTTTCAAATTCGGCCATTGAGTACCTCATCAGGTTGGCTCATCTCTCTTCTGGACATGAGCCCATTATTCATTAAATGTTTCTTTGCTTTCTGGAACAATACTATGACCTATATTGAACTTGTCTTCTTGTACATAAAGGAAAATGATTGTCTATCATTAATTAGTTCTTAAAATGAGAATTGTTGGGTTGTGCACTTAATATTTTATTTTATTATTATTTATATATATATATTTTTTCTCCTGCCTCATGCCCTCCCTCCTTCTGCCAATTGTCCTCCCCGCTTGCACTTAATATTTTAAAAGATAATATCAAGTCACCCTCCAAAATACAGAACCAGTTTACCTTGCTGTCTACACCAGGGGGGCACCAGAGTACCAGGTGTCCCTTTAATTTACTTAGTGCTTGAGATTATTAGGCTTTAGTAATATTTCCAATCAAATAGATGAAATGGTATTTAGTAGCTGTTTGAATTTCCTTTTTCAGGTTGCTACTGGTGTTGAGCACATTTTTGAGTATGTGTACCTGCCAGTTGGAAATTTGATTATTTTTTTGTGTCCTCGTATCTTTTACCTATTTTTAAATGAGTTGCGTCCATTAGGTTTTCAACAACTTTCTTACCCCATTTAAAATAAATCACAACAGAATTTTTAACAGCAGGTGCCAAGACAGTTTGTTCTCCATTGCTTCCACTAGGTGTCACTGTTCACCTGCTTAGAAAATAGCAAATTGTTCTGGGTGAAGCAGAGGGAAGTCTGCAGCTATAATTATACATGACCAGCAGGCCCTCTTCTAGTTGACCCTCACACCATCACCATTTGAGAATTCCAGGTGCTCTGAGTTCTCCGTAGCACATGGCATTTTCTTTTTATCGTAATCATTCTGTAGGAGTAAGATGTGAGGCCTATTTATTAAGTGCAGTTTTTTACTATGGGGATGTTGAGGGTTCAATTACCTGCTCACCTGAGGGATCAAAGAGCCAAAGAGCTGAAGTATTTGGAAAACAAAGCGGAGGTGAAAGGAGGAATTAGTAGGACTTATGTAATTTCTTAGCCTGTGCACTTATATTAAGAGAAAAGTATAAGTGAAATTTTACTCTGTTGGAAGACAGATTTTTTTTAAAGCTGCCCCATCTACATTAGCAAAAAAAAAAAAAGGAAAAAAGAAAAGAAACTCAGTGTACATTGAGTTTCTTTTCTTTTTTTTGTACTTCGCCTCATTCTTAATTTTTAAAATTTTCATTTTAAAATGAAGCGAAGTACACTGAGTTTCTTTTCTTCTTTTTTTTTTTTTTGCTAATATAAATGGGGTGGCTTAAAAAAAATCTGTCTTCCAACAGAATAAAATTTCGCTTACACTTTTCTCTTAATATAAGTGCATGGGCTAAGAAATGATTTAAGCCCGACTAATTCCTCTTTTCACCTCTGCTTTTTTTCCCAAATACTTCAGCTCTTGGATGAAAATTTTAATTTTCATTTTAAAATAAAAACTACTTGTTTCATTCTGATTTTTTAAAAGTCCATGCCTACTAAAAATGTCAAAGGATATAAACTAAGTAGCTCCCTAAGCTCTATTTCAGAGCTCGTGAGTGGTGACCTACCTGCTGACTGACTTTCTGTTTATGGAGTTGAGCTGAACAGTTTGACTTTCTTAGTGGAGAAAGGAAATAAATGTGGAGGGACGGGCTAGGCTGCTGCGGAAGATGCAGGGGAGCTGTGTTAAGCTACCTCATTCCAGGAAGCAGGGAAGGAGACAGAGGGACCCAGGGTCACTGAATTCTCCTGCCTGTGTTTTCCTGGATCAGACTAGAGAAGTGTGACCTCATAGGGGGATTCCAAATTCCTAGCAGAACAAGTCCTCTCCAAAGCCCAGAGTCGTCCTACAGTTATTTCTGCCAGAGCAGGCTCCTGCCACCAGGTGGTGCCTTGTGGCAGCTAGAACTTGCCCGCCTGGGCGCCTGCACCTGGCTGCGGAATGCCTGCATTTAAACAACTCCAGCCCACTTTCTATGCGTTTGGGTACTGGGATCCAACTGAGTACATCACGGTGAGGTTTTAATATATTAGCAAGTGTCATCAGAAACCACAACCCCAGCTTTATCTACACAAAACCACCATTAACCTTGAGATGGGCTTTGTTCCAGGAGTCTGAGCCAGGTGGAACTGATTTGGCCAACTTTGACTCTAGTAAGGGAGGAACTGGAGAGGGGGAGAGTTGCCAGCCACCAAGAGGCGTTGACGAGCACTTACCATGGTAGGAAAGGGGACACAGAATGTGTGACATGAAGCAGATCCTGGCTTCCAGGAGCAGGCAAGGTCATTGGGAACAGAGGACACACATGCACAGTGTAACTAGGACTTTAACTTTGTCATTTCAGTGCTGAGAGCATCAGGGAATATTCAGTTGTGGGGGATGGGCTCTTTTAGGAAGCTTCTTGGAGGATACAGGCATTCCTGGCTGTGAATTCTGTGTCTGAAGTGCAGTTCAGCACGTGTCCCCCTGGCCCATAGATGACCACACACAGCAGGGATGGAAACTGCTAATTGAGGCTTTTACCACCTACTCAATCACATGGAGACTTGACCAGCTTCCTCTGCTCCCTATGAGGTTATTTAAAGGCAGTCCACCCGAATTCCCAGGGTTACCACACTCCCTAGTGGGACCCAGGAGTTAAAAATGTAACCCAAGTAAATTCCAGGTCCCACTGTGGCTCCGTCTAAACTTAGAAATAGAATTCCTGAAGAAGCAGAGTCCAGCCCAAATTAAAAATGGACTGTAATACGTAAGTGCATTTCTAGGAGGGAATAAACGTGTTTTTTTTTTTTTGGCCAGGGCTGGGTTTGAACCCACCACCTCAGGCATATGGGACTGGCGCCCTATCCCTTGAGCCACAGGTGCCGCCCGAATAAATGTGGTTTTAATTTGCAGCTCATAGGAAGACTTGATGCACATTCTTTTTCTTTTTTTTTTTTTAGAGACAGAGTTTCACTCTGTCACCCTCAGTAGAGTGCAGTGGTGTCACAACTCACAGCAACGTCCAGCTCTTGGGCTTAGGTGACTCTTTTGCCTCAGCCTCCCGAGTCGCTGGGACTACAGGCACCTGCCACAACACCCAGCTATTTTTTGTTGCAGTTTGGCTGGGGCTGGGTTCGAACCCACCACCCTCGGTATATGGGGCCAGCGGCCTACCCACTGAGCCACAGGTGCTGCCCTTGATGCACATTCCTTACTGGCTCTTCTCGGTCCTGCCCCCTCCCCCACTGTCCCGGAGCCTCTCAAAGGCCACGCCCAGACACGCTGTCCAGAACAGGCCACTTTTGGTTTCTTTCGTTCTGCTGTTCTCTTCGTCCCAGATATTCTCAAATTAATTACTCTTTCCTTTGGGGTGGGTGGGAGAATAATAAAAATGTACTCGGATCCCTTTCATTATCACTGAGAGATGTCGATAAAGAGTGAAATTTGGGTTAATCACAGCTTGATGCTAAGCTACACTTCCTGAGCTTGAAGTTGTACTGAGACCAAACCCCAAGATGTCTAAGGCTTGTGTGAAGAGCTCTGAGGTTCTCTGTGAGTAATTCTCACCGTCTCCTACCCTGATGCTCCCTCACACACCTCAAGTGTCCTAGGCCTTGTCTCTTAAAGGAGAAGGAGCAGAAACAAGGCTCAGCTCCTCTGGAGAAGAATCTTGTGAGGGTATAATCCCTTGAGTGCTCCATATGGTCAACTCAGCAAAACACAGGGGTGATTCACCATGATGAAGGGGTGTGCAGTTCTAGGGTCCACTGACCTGAGAGGCCCCCCACGCGCTGTAGGTGGAGAGGCCTGGAGCACAAGGTGCTCACAGGGGCTAATGGTGTTATTGTTAACATCTGCACCAGTCCCTCCCAGATGCCCAGGGGGCGGTGAGGCCCTGAGAACAGGCACAGGATTTTCGTGTTACCTTCCTGCTAGTGCAGTGCCCTCTTTGAACCACTCTCAGATAGTTGGTGACGAAGTGAATGGGAGAGGAGCAAGGGCAGTGGAGACCCCCAGTGAGGCAGCAGCTGTGGGCTCCAGACACTTCCTTCTACTTGGGCCATCAGAGAAGGATCCGGGTGGATGGGGCTGTTGTGGAGCTCGGCACAGTGAGTGAGACTGGAAAAGGAGCAGGGGCCTCCTTTGGGTAGAGGATGGCCTTGGAGGATGTGCGGCGGCATGTGAGGAGCAGACCAGTTCAGCTGGAATGGAAGTTGGAAAGGTTACGGCAGATAGCGGATGGAAGGTGACCTTGAATCCCCAGGTACTGGTTGTGGACTTGGTCCTGAGGGCGATGGGACATCGCTGTTTTATCAATAGGGAAGAGGAAGGATCAAAGCAACTTTTTAGCAAGGTGATGTAGATAAGTTTGTTTTCTTTATTTAACAGACAAGGAAATTGAGATGCAAAAGGATGAGGTCTGATGTCCAGGGTCATGCAGCCAGGCCGAGCAGAGCCAGGATCTGAACCTGAGCCAGTCCGTGCCTGTTTCAAACGCTCCTGTACTGCGAGCTTCGGGACAGCAGTCATTGTTTCCAAAGTTGGAACTGGAATTTCCTGGGCGCTGGCTTCCCCTTTAATGGTCTTTTCTATAGAAAGCTACTATTTGTGGCATCTTCCCAAACTATGTCAGGGTGGGGAATGTGAATCTAGCAGCTCCTTTTTAATTGTCTGGATCTAGCTCCCTGGAGTTGTTTTCATTTTGAGATGCTGCAGCGGCAAGTTGCATCCTGCTAGCATTGTTTGTGCTGCAAGCAGCCCGGGGGCCTTATTTACTCTACAGGATGAATTTCCCCAATCTCTCACCCACCACGATTTTCAGTAATTCTCCAAAACTTGTCTTCAGTACCTGCCTGCCCAGCAGCAGGACGGCTTTTCTTTACCGCTGCCTCCCATGCCCATCATCTTCTTTCTCACTCTTTTTCTACCTGTTTGCTGATTCCTGGTTTTGGGGCATACAGTTGAATCAATTAATAGAGGATTTGCAGAACCACAAGTGCAGTTATTAAAGGACGGTGTAATTAACTTCTTCAGACTAATTGAAAATTTTCATTTAGAAGAAGCAGTCAAGTGCCTCCTTGGGTAAACGGCTTTTTCACATAAAACAGCCCTCATGAAAAGATTTTTTAATGTGTGTCCGTAAACCAGACACCTCTGAGGCTGCCGCAAAACTTTGGGAAAAGAATTAAGTCATTTCTCCCAATCTCTCCCTTCCTCTCCCTCCCTCCCTCCCTGTCTCTCTCTCTCTCTCTCTCTCTCTTACTCTTTCTCACTGTCCTTAGAATTATACAACTTCCACCATATTATACTACTTCTTAAGTCACAGCATAAGGTCAGGAGAAATGGGTTGGATGAAAAAGGATCTGACATGATGGGCATTTTTAAAAAAATGTTTTAATTTTTTTTTTGTTTCAGGTTAATTTGAGGGTACAAAGAATTAGGTTACAATGTTTGCATTTTTTAGGTACAGTCCCTCTCATAATTGTGTCCCATCCCCAAGAGGTGTGCCATACCCCTAATGTGCCATTAAGTGGGAGTACACCCTTCTTCTCTTCCCCCCCTCTCCCAGCTCCCTCATTCACCTGCCCCCAACCTTCAATTGATTTGAGTTTTTGTCTTATGTGGGTGTGTATTAGATCATCTACTGGCTTCATATTAGTATTGATTTCATTGGATTCTTGCTTTTCCATTCTGTGATACTTTACTAAGAAGAATGTGTTCCACCTCCATCTAGGTGAATAGGCAAGATGTAAAGTCTCCATCTATTTTTTTTTTTTTTATGAAATCATAGCTGTGTACATTAATGCAACTATGGGGTATAGTCTCCATCTTTTTTAATGGCTGAATAGTATTCCATGGTATCCATGTACCATAGCTTGTTAATCTATTCCTAGGTTGGTGGGCATTTAGGTTGTTTCCACATCTTGGTGATTGTAAATTGAGCTGTGATAAACAGCCCAGTGCAACACATCTTTATGACAAAATGATTTTGTTTCTTCTGGGTAGATGCCTAGTAGTGGGATTGCAGAATCAAATGGGAGGTCTAACTTGAGTTCTTTGAGGATTCTCCATACTTCCTTCCATAGAGGTTGTATTAGTTTGCAGTCCCAAAGGTGGGCCTTTTGACTAGGAAAATGAAGGAAGGAGAGAAAGAGTGTGGCGCTTGTCTGCCTTTTCTGGTGCCGGCAGGAGATTTCCACGTGGCCAGAGTTGACGAAAATTCCCTCCATTTCTACTTGGGGGACGCATTTTTGGTTGTCTGTGTCTAGGCACTTTTGGGTGGGGCTTTCCCATCCGTAGGCTCAGGGATGCTCACATGACCCAGGGATGTCCAATAAAATGACTGTACTTCCTTGTTGCAGGAAGTGATTGGTTCTGGCATTAGCATGTGATTCCCCAGATGGACCAATGAAGGGCTATCGAGGGCTCTGCTGGAATTGCAGAGCAGAGGAAGTGGGCCCCTGGGCTGTCTGCCTAGACCTATTGGCAGCCATGTAATATTGGGCAGAGAAAGCACAGCTGAGAGTAAGGCCAGCACCCAGAGATGCGTGGTTGATGCCATAGGAACCGCGCACGGGCTTGGATCCTTCTCTGAATCAGCTTCTACCCTGAACTTTCCAGTTGTACGTGCCAACCTATTTATTGAAATTTTTCCCTCTTAACCCAGATTGGGCTTGTTCTATCTCTTCCAATTCAAAGAGATCGCCTAATAGAGCAATTATATAATCCAACGTTGACTATGGGTGACAACCAAGGACAGTCTGTGGTAATCATCACAGGTGGAGACACACGTGTTCCACACCTCTTGAGCAGGGTTTAGAAATGTAGGGGGCATAGGCTATTACTAAGGGGCTTTGAGTTTCAGTATTTCTGAAGGATACTTCAGGGCAGTGGCCAAGGACACGCCGTTGTGGACCTCACTCGTGCTACATACTCTGAGGTGCACCAGAATGGCCATGATCTTGGGCTCTGCAACCAGCAGGCTTCATTGTGAAGTCTGATTCTGTCACCTCCAGGAAGTGTGAGTTGGGGGCAAGTGAAGGTCCCTTTCTCAGCCTCCGTGTCTTCATGTGTAAAGTGAGAATGTAAAGTTTCCACTTTAGGAGGATGCACTCAGAGTTCCATTGGCTTATGTCTATGGAGCACTTAGCTCTTTGCTTGGCATTAGTTACGTGCTAAAAATGTTGGCTCTTATTGCCATGGGCAGGGTTCTTGCTAATCACTGTATTTATGGAGAATGAGGGCAGCCAGAAGTGACTTGACCACAGGAGATCTCAGCCCATCAGTGTGAGGAGTTTTTAGCAAGGAGAAAGTGAGTTGTATCAATATGCTTCCATTAACCACTTGCTTATTCAAATTCCTAATAGGGAAATCAGTTTAAATTTCATGATGATAATAACATCAGCTGATGCCCAGGCTGTGACAGCACTGTGTGCAGAGCTCTAACAAGCTTTATTGAAGCTGTCCTTTTGGGGCCGTGGGTGCAGACAGATTTAGGTGCCACCAGAGGGCACAGGCTGTGATGAGACGATTTCAGTGGGTGGCCACAGGGATTCTTAGGCCAGGAATACTGGGTGATGGAAAGACTGACAGATATGAGCAGCAAGGTAGCAGTTTAAAGCCTATTTCCTGCAGGCAAACTTGAACTTGAGCTGAATGATAAAGATCTTTGTTTAATCCTTACAAGAACTTCAAGAGATAGATATTATTATTATTTTTTTATTTTACTAATAGGAAAAACGCTTAAGAGAGGTGTTGTCATTTTCCTGAGAGAAGAGACTGGGATTTAAACTGAGGTTGCTCGCTCCCTTCACCACTGAACTACACAGCTCTGTGTGTGATTGGGTCTTAGCAGCCAGAAGAGGAAATGCTGGACCCCCATCAATGTGCTATATCAGCCTTTCTTTCAGAAGAGTCCTGAATTCCCACTAGCAGGATAATCTGTTTTTGCAAGGAGGCAAGAGAATGTTCTAGATAGTTTCGCGGTTTCCATCTCACAGTGGCTAATAAGTAGATGTTTTGTTGGATGAGTAAATGATTAACAACAACAACAACAACAAAAAACAAAACACAAAAAACCTTCAAATTTGACATGTTGTGGCCCTGAACACAGATCCAAGAAGTAATTTTGCATGATTTAAGCTCATGGGAATCAGAACCAGACTGCCTGCTTTCAAATCCTGGCCTGTTGACTTATTCCCAATGTGACTTTGTCCCAGTTACCTGGCCTCCCTTAACCTCCCTTAACCAGTTTCCCCAGCTGTGAAGCTGAGATCCTCAGGGCCTTCCATTTCCACAGGGCAGTGTGGGCAGTGGGTGAAGTAGCGAGTCGTGTCTGGAACCCACACACCTGCACTTAGTGTTGATCCCAGCACGATCCCAGCCCCCTTTCTGTGACCTCGCTGTGGATGGGTGGAAAGGGCCCATTGTCCCTGCACACTGTGGCATCCCCCATAATAACTTCCTATGATTATTCCCATTGTCTTAGACATGCAGAGAAAGAGCAGTTTAATTCTGGAATTGGCGTTTATCTTTGCCTCTCTACCTAGGCCCTGCTTGGTGTTTGTCTGCAAAAGCTCTTTGGTTAATAACACCTTGACGGGAGGCAGCCGGGAAGACGGCACTAAGTAAAGTGAGCACAGCATAACCTTCTCTTCTCTCTGCCTCTCGGGCTGCCTGAAAGAAGCACATGGCTTCTCCTTCCCTGTTGCTAACGAATAAATGGAAGGAGCAGGTAATGAGAATCAGGGAGCTGAGAAAGAGAGGAGGCAGCCAGAGAGCCAGAGCCGAGTGAGCCAGCCTTGAAACTGCGACTGCCTCAGCCTTCTGCAGCTGCAGAGCCGGTGATACCCCAGTATACCTGGACCGAGAGCGGGGAGGCTGCAAAGCCCTGTAAGGGCTGAGGCTGGTTTCCATCTGGGGAGGCTGACATGTCACAGTGGGTAGAAAATTTATAAAACCAACAGGTGCTGGCTGGTAGGGTGTGTGTGCCCATCTGTTGGGGTTGATGACATTTAGAGTGGACTGATATCTTCAGAAGGGTGTGTGGGGTGATAAAAAATGAGCGATGGACAAGGGGTCAGGACAAGCAGGTCCTTCTGTCCTGCTTTTGCCACAGACCCTCTGTGTGATTTGAAGGAAGCCAGATTTCCTTTCTGGACTTTCTTCTGTATATGAGCAGCTGAGATTAGTTCTCAAAAGCCACAGGTGACACTTATCAAGCCTGGTCTGTCTGTCCCAGGCATGATTTACAACCCCTTCTATGTATTAACTCATTTGATTCTCATGATAAACCACTTCCCGCTGTGCAGACAAGGTCGTCCGGCTCCAGATCCTGCAATCCTCCAATCATGCAGCCCTGTTGCCTTCCTGATGGGATTTCCGTGTCTGCACAATGAATGTCACATGCTTGCTGTCCCCAGTCCCTGGGCCGTGGAGTGGTATTGGTCTCAGGCCTCACAGCAGGAGTTGAGAGGCAGGCGAGGGAGTGAAGCTTCATCTGTATTTACAGCCGCTCCCCATCATTCCCATCACTGCCTGAGCTCCACCTCCTGCAGTCAGCATCGTGTCATTAGATTCTCACAGAAGCATGAACCCTACTGTAAATGGTGCACGTGAGGGATTGAGGTTGTGCTCTCCTTATGAGAATCTAATGCCTGATGGTCTGAGGTAGAGCTTGGGGGTGATGCCAGCACTGGGGAGCGGCTGCAAATACAGATTATTTTTAGCAGACGTTTGACTGTGCAGAGACCATAATAAATCAGTCAGCTGCTTGAAGATTCACCACTCCCAGAAGTTTGTGGAAAAATTGTCTTCCATGAAACTGGTCCCTGGTACCAAAAAGGTTGGCACTGCTATAATAGACTGTCTTTGTTCTAGGGCTGATTGGAGGACTAAATACACAGTTGCACACAAAGCACCCCTGTTTCTTCTGAGCACCAAACTCAGTGACCTGTTCTGGTGGGTCTACCAGGACTCAGGCCTGACCAGATGCTGTTCTCTATCCCCTGACTACAGTGGTTGGTCCAGGGGTGGTCACATCTCCCCGATCATGCCAGGTCATGAAGTGACTACAGTCTCAGAAAAGGAAGCTCTCCTGCCCACGGGGTCTCAGTTTGGCAGGATGTAAGCCCCTACTCCTGAGCCTCCTCCAGGAGAGAGGATGCTTGAGACTAAAGAAAAAAAGGGAAGAATAACGAATAGAGGGAGGGAGGAAGAGACAGAAGGAAAAAAGGAATGGAAATAGAGCGAGAACCCCGGGGCTCTGGCCTGCCCAGACTAATCAATTATTTGAGCAATAATCCCCCAACTTTTTGCATAAGGTAGTTTGAGCAGGGTTTTTGCCACTCAAAACTGGAGAAGTTGTGACTGAGGTAAACCACATCGCTGATCTTGACAAGAAGGAGAGAGGTCATGGCCTGGGCTCTGACCTGGGCCACGCACCTGACTGTTGCTCTGGATCTGGGTTTTTCAACCTCAGCAGCATTTCCCTTTGGGGCCAAATCATTCTTTGCCATGAGGCTGTCCTGGGCTTTGCAGGGCATCCCTGGGCTCTACCCACCAGATGTCAGGAGTGCCCTCACCCCCCGCAGTTGTGAAAAGTAAAATGTCCCAGACACTGACAGTGTTTCCTGGGATAAAGCGCCCTCAAGTTGAGAAGTGCTGGTCTAGATAGATGGAGACCAAGTTTCTCTTCAAACTTGTTTTTTAGCAGGAGTTAGGGGAAGGCTTGGGAGTGAGGGTTGAGGTCTTTCTGAGCATTTGTGCCTGGCAGTTGTGACCAATGGCATCAGGTTGCAAGAGTGAGGGAGCCTTCACCATCGCTCCGTCCTGGGCTGGGGCACAGCGCTCTGTGTAGGGAGCATTTGTGACAAGTGAGGAAATTGGTCACTGAAAGGTTGAGTCATTTGGGCCGGAGGTTGTCAAGTGCTTCCCGGTAAAAGCCCTTGATCTCTGGTTATAGGGCATGTCACCAGAGGTGGCTGCAACCCCAGCCACCTGGCATGGCCACAATTGGCCTCAGCAGAGAGTGTCAGGGCTGCAGACAGAGCATGGCTGAGAACGGCATCCTGCAAGATCCCCTGATTCACTGCCTTCCACAGAAATTTTACACCTAAACAACCCTGTAACTAATCTCAAAGCAAATTCTCTCTGCTGTTTGCTTAGCTGCTCCCACTCAGCTGACGTGTCACCTCCTCAGGGAAGCTTTTCCTGACAGGCCATCCCTAGCGGAGGCCAAGAGCCCATGTGTAATGGGCACTGTTGGAACTCCGCCACACCCCCAGGGGCCCACTGACCACTCTGAGTGCCCCTCATTGGTGTTTGGGCTTCTGCTCGCCCTGGCTGGCACCAGTACCTCTGCATTGGTACTGGACTGCTAGAGCCACTTTGTCCCCAACCAGAGAGCTAGCAGTCTCAGGGTATCCTTTGCTGGGTACCAGGGCACAGGAGTATGAAAGTCTGGCTTGCTGTCCTCAGGTTGGGATAACAACTCTGAGGCTTATTTTGCATTGCTGAGACCCCCTGTGGGGTCCTAGGTCCCCCAAAGCTGCTCTCTGCTTGAACTTGGGGGAGGCCGGCCTTGTGTGGTGACCTCCCCTTTCCTCCTCTGCTTCTGCCTTTACTTCCTTGGTCTAAACTCCCACCTCAAACTCCCCTTTATTGCTCTAACACTGCTCACTCCTCCTTTGCAGCCCTTATCAGAACCTTAGATAGGATATTATTCCCGGTCTCCTTTAATTAAATATACCCTTCATGAAGCCTGTTGTCGTTGTCTTATTTGTCACTGAATCTCCAGGGCCTGGTTGAGGACATGTTCCCCACTATTGTTATTTTATTTTATTTTATTTATTTATTTTTTGAGATAAGAGTCTCACTTTGTCGCCCTGGTGACAGGATGCCATGGCATCATAGCTCACAGCAACCTCAAACTTTTGGGCTCAAGCGATTCTCTTGCCTCAGCCTCCCTAGTAGCTGGAGCTACAGGTGCCTGCCACAATGCCTGGCTTTTTTTTTTTTTTTTTTTTTTAGCAGGCCTGGGCCAGATTTGAACCCACTAGTCCTGGTGCATGTGGCTGGCACCCTAACCACTGAGCTACGGGTGCCCTATTGTTATTTTATGAATAATTGTTTATATGCTAGTCCTAGCTCTCTTATTAATAGACAGTAAGCTCTTTGAAGGCAGGATCTACGCCTGATGAACTTTATATTCTCCACTGCATCGACCGCTGGGCTTTACGGATTTAAGATCAATCGATGTTACTGAACGACACATGATACTGATTGCCAATATTTATTAAGCATTTTTGTGTCTGGTGTAGGGGAAAAACTTATCTTTTCTTCTTCTGATATTCAGCTCAGTGGCTGGGACCTCTGTAACAACAGACAGATAAACAAGAGCAACAAATATGCGTTATTCAAGTTTTACATAACACGGGAGCATTTGTAAAGAAATCAAGACCTGAAGAAACATTTAAATTTGAGCGTTTGTCACAGTGGGCGTGACAAGGAGTGGACAGTTGTTGAGAAATAGGCTAGGGCAGAGGGTGCGTGAGGTAAACGTCATGAACTGGCTAAACATAGCAAGGCCTCTGGCTCAGATTCCTCCCCGTTTCCCTGTGTCTTTCATGGTGAGGACGCGTCTCTCCTCCAGCCAGAAGGAGGGAACCTCTGACACGAGTGTCACATGACCTGCTTTAGGGGTGGGTCGGGAGAGCCTTGGCCTGATGCGGGGGAAGGGCAAAAATCTTTCCTGCACATACCGTTCCTCAAATTCCTTTAGTTTACATTGTCCAATATGCCAAGGCGCCATATGTACATACTTAAGGCAGTGCCTTTTGACCCCCACTGATGGCATCATGGTTACCTCTTGATCTGTGACGTCTCCTCAGGTCCTTACAGCAAACCTGGGAGGCAGAGCATTTATTTTCTTCATTTTATAGATTGGAGCTGAGGTGCAAAGGGCTTAGATAATTGGCCCAGAGACACACTGCTAACACACAACAGGGACTTGAATTTGGAGTCTGTCATGGCAAGCCCCAGGTCTTGCTAACTTCTGTAGTGGGAAGGAATTCTGGGTGGTATGTTACCACGAGCCATCTGCTCTCTTAAACTGCTTACTGAACCTCAACTATTTAAGTAGGTGGGGCTCAGGATGAATGAGGCAGGAGTAAATGACATCGCAGTCTGCAATTACGGTGACTTTGTTGCTACTCTGAGCTTTATCTTCACACCCAGGATAATCACTGCCAAAAGAGTCTGTTCTTTCGGACAGCACTTGTGTTCTTAGAACTGTGCCGTTGGAGTGTTCACGGATTCATGCCATGAACTCAGTAGGTATGAAGATGAACCGGATGACTGTACAACAATGATGTGGTTAGTCCTTAGCCACAGGAAGGACCAGGGAGAAGCTAGCAGGACAGTCTGCACAAGTCATCACTGAACAAGTGACACAGGCAGCCAATCATTAATTTAGAGCATATTAGTCAGGATTCTTTTGGTTTCAAGTCATAGAAACTAATTTAACTTGACCCCAACAGTGTAGGGAATTTATTTGCTCAAATAAATGGGAAGACTCTGGAATGGTTCTAACTTCAGGTCTAGCTGGATCCAGGGGGTCTAACTGGCATTAGGGCTCCATTTCTCTCCATCTTCTGGACCTGAATTTGTCTGTACTGTCTTCACCCTGGGTTGTCTTCACACTTCTGCTTCTGCACAGCAACAGAGAAGGTCATTGGCAGCTCCAGCCTATGTGTCTTTAGTGCCATGGTTTGAGCAGGAATAAGAGCCTCCCTTTTCCTTTCCCAGAATAAGGACTTCAACTGGATCTACTTGAGTCATGTGCCCTATCTTGGGCCAATCACTATGTTCCAGGGCAGAGGACTCTATTGGCCAGCCTGAGTCGCATGTCCACCCTGTGGGAAGGAAGCAAAGTAGACCTGTGATCAGCTTTGCCCATCAGATGATGGAGGGACAGTTTGGGAAAGCAAAGGGGCTGAAGCATTCTGGGTGGACAAAATCAGTTATCAGCTGAAAGTAGCACCACCATCTCCCTCAATAGAATCTTTGTTACAGACATTAAGTTCACCAGTTTATAACTGACAGGCTTCTCCTTCTTAGCTTTCATCAATTTTGGCATGATGAAAAGAATTTTAATATTCTTGGCTACAACATCCATCCTCAACAGATGAGTAATGACCTGTGATGTTGTCCTTTAGGGACTGGGGTTGAACGACTTAATCTCTATTCTCCCTACTTAATTTTTAATTTTAATTTTTGACAGGTCAAAAGTTCACAAAAATGCTAAAAAGTAGGAAATATTTTTCCTGTCCTACTTCCTATCCCATAAACAAATCTTGAAACCATTATTAGTAGTTTCTTGTTTATCCTTCATGTGATGTATTTTTTTTCCTTTTTTCAATGAAAAACATCCAGGTACATACTCTGTGCCTGATTTTTCTACTTTCAATGTATCATATGGTTCCTTTCACATTTGAATATAAAGTGCTTATTTGTTATTTTTTGGCTTTCTAATATTTCATTATGTGGCTATACCATGATTTATTTAACTGGGCACCTACCGATGGACACATGGATTGTTCATAAATTGCTATGGTAGGAAACAACACTGCAATGAATAACTCAGCACATATGTAATTATACACATAGGTAAATAAGTTCTTAAGAGTGAAGTTTACAACTAAGTTTGCTCTGAGCCAAAGGGTAAATAAATGCATTTATAATTTTAATAGCCATTGACATATGTTTTATAGAAAAGTACCAATTTACACCTCATGGCCAGTGTTTGGTATGCATGCCCCTGTCCCCAAATCTTCACTGTTGCAGGCAGTTGTCAATGGCTTTGACTCCAGATGTTGTGTTCAGTGAGAAATGGTACCCCAGGTGTTGTCTGCCTCTCCCTTTCAGCTCAGGGCTCAGGGTGCAAGGGCACCCTTTTAAATCCTTAAACGAGCCAGTCTTTGGGATTTGCAAGAGGGAGCAAAGAGCACGTTAATGAAACTGGGGAGGGAACTGAATTGAGAGTTACTGCAAACAGAAGTGATAAAAGCAACTGTGAAACAAACAAACAAAAAGCAACCGTAAAGATGTTAGCCATGTGGGTAGGAAATGACAAACATTGAGCTACAGCTCAGAAAGTACGTGACTAATGAAGGATATTATTAAGATGGCATGAAGTGGAGGATAGATGGGGAGGTGGTGGCGTTACTGGACTTCCTCAAACCTGTTTGTGTTTGCTGAAGAAAGTGGGTTACGTCACCAGGCCCTGAACGTGCTTTCAGAGATGATCAATAAACACCCCTGGGAATCCTTGCAAACTCTGCAGTGGGTTCTCCACCTGGGAAATGGGGAATTCTTACCAGTGGGAGTTTCCTTGGGCAGTTGCGTGGGTTAAAATGAGATGATACAGATGAAGGCCCAGAGCTCAGCCGGAACACAGCCTTGTAAAATCATCAGATGTGGAGGCAACGAGCTGGGAAGATAGCGACGCACCGGCCTCTGAGGCCCTCCCGTGTCTGGACCCTGTGAGTTCTCACGGCTGCTGGGAGTCATTGGGTGTCCTAGAGGTGTGGCGGAGGCCAGGTCACCTCCAGGAAAGCATTTCTATTTGAACATTTTTGGCAAATTACCTAGAGACAGCCAAGAAGAAAGGAATAATTTCCAAGACACTTCCTATAGGTTGTGATTCCTTTTCTCATTTTAAATAAATATGCGCTTCTAATATGCAAATTTAAATATTTAAATATTTACATAAACACGCATATCTGGTGTTATGTTAATAATTTTATATTCTTTTTCTTAAAGTCTCCAAAATTGTGTATGTTCCTCCAAAACATAGACCTGCCCATGATGAGTCAGTATTACTATTCTAATCAGAAGATTTAGGGAGAGGCAAACATGTCCTAGCTTTTGAAAACACAGATTACAGAAATTAACAGCCAGTCAAAGGGATGTCAGTGCTGCAGAAACCCCTTTCCTTCCTCCTGCCTGTCTGCTTTCGTCCCTTCATTCTTTTCTTATTATCTTTTTTGCTCTTTTTCTTCCACAAGCATTCTGCTGCAGAGGCTTTTCTAAGTGCTAGAAATATCAAATCCTTGCTCTCACAGATCCTGCGTTGTGGTAGAGCAGCAGACCAGGGAGGCAGGCATCAGTAAGGCAGTCTCCATAGCACTCGGAGCTGGGAAGTAAAACAGGGCAGGGCGGATACGGGGGAGCAGGTTGATGGTGGGGAATATTGAGGCCAAGTGGTCTGTAAAAGCCTTTTGAAAGTGGTGACATTTCAGCTGAGCCTCAAATGACAGGTGAGCAGGAGCCTGTCCTAGGGACGGGAGGAGCATTCCAGGTAGAGGAAAGAGCAAGTGCAGGGTCCGGAGGGGCGGGCAGGGCGGCGGACAGTGCGGAGGGGAGGCGCAGGTCTGTGCTGACCTGGGCTTTCAGCAGCTATCATTTAATGGAGGGCTTCGAGTGCCGTGGTCAGAAGGTCAGATTTTATTCCAGATATTATGGGACACTATTGCAGGGTCTAAATTGCGGGAGACATTTTTATACCGAGAGTTTATAATAAGCAAACTGAGAAGAAAACGGTGCTTCACAGTGCTCCCTGCGTCCCCGAGGGACAAGGTGTGCTAAGTGACTCTCTTTCCTTTCTTGTGATATTTGTCAGTGTAAGAGACTGAAGAAATTCTGTAGACATTGCAGATCCTGTTTGTAGATGCATTTAATGAAGTCGTGCATTTCATAGTAAAATATGAAGTAGACAGTAATGCTTTGCAGCAAATTTACACCTGCGTGGACAACAGATTGAGGTCAAGACCTAGTTGAGTTCAGAGAATCTCTATTTATCAAAGTTTTAGCTATCCAGAGGGAGTAAAGGTAAAAAAAAAAAAAAATTGATGATAGGATCTGAAGGATAAAAAGAAAAATAAATGTACTTAAAACGTATTACTGTTGGCTCGGCGCCCGTAGCATAGTGGTTACAGTGCCAGCCACATACACTGAGGGTGGTGGGTTCCAACCTGGCTCGGGCCAGCTAAACAACTGCAACAACAACAAAATAGCTGGGTGGCAGGTGCCTGTAGTCCCAGCTACTTGGGAGGCTGAAGCAAGAGAATCGCTTAAGCCCAAGAGTTTGAGGTTCTGTGAGCTGTGATGCCACAGCACTCTACTGAGGGTGATGTAGCAAAACTCTGTCTCAAAACAAACAAACAAAAGTATTACTATTAAAAACAAGCATTTGTGAAGTACACAGCTTATTAATTTTGCTTTGTAGGTCTGTCCATATTTGGTCAATTTCTACTCTACCTGCTGTATGAAAATGGCTATCTAGATTTACTTTAAATGATAAAATTGGAAATAAAATTGAATTGGTTTAAAAATATTCTTAGAACAGGAACCGCTAAGCGAGACTGAAATGACGTTTGAATGAAGGGCTTTTTTTTTAAGAACAGTGCTTCTGGCATTGTAAAAATTAGTGTTGGTTGATTATAAGAGGCAGAAACCAGTTTTGTTAACTTATGAAAGACCAAGATGTATTGGGAGGCTCTCAGGCAATTCACAGGACAAGGGAAGCCTGGGAGCCAGGCCCGGCAGGTAGGTACAGGAGGTCTCTGTAGAGGACCTTGTTGGCAGGGTCTGTACAACAAGACCAAACCTTCCTTTTGGTGTTTCCCAAGGCAACTCTGAGAAGTGTGGCATGGGAGGTATCCTGCTCTCGGCCAGGCCAGGGCAGAGCACATTTGAAATGATTCCTGCTGGACTGATCTCATACAGCAGGATGATTCCCGCAAGGAAAATCAGGGTATTCTCCCCAAAGACAGCAGAATGGATGGTGTGGGAGCCCCCCTCCCAATTCCTTTATGAGCCTCAAATAACAGCTTTAAAATATCAATGTCATTTACATGGTCTTTCTGCTTTCTCAATATTTATTTATTTAGGTGCGGACGTATTTAGCATGCACGTTAAATAAAGATCTGGGGACTCTTAGCACCTCTCACGGGCCTCTCTAGCACGAGGAAGGAGAGAAGCACAACCCCCGCAGCCTCCTCCCCTGCCACAGCATCTACTTTGAATTGAACAAGCATCGTGGGGGTGGGGAGGGGGCAGATCTGTGATGTCCTCAGTGTCCACTGGCAGCTGCTACTTCCGAGGTGCAGAAAGGGAAATCTATTCCATTGTCCACCAAGATTACTTGTTCAGCACGTTACAGTTTCTGTTACATCTTCAAAGATACTCTTTGTTCATCTAAGCTTGCCAACCCCAGGCAAGGCAGATCCTTTATTTTATAGGAGAAAGCTGAACCCCAGAGGGACAAAGCATTTTAGTTACAGGTGCCAGTAGATAAACATAGCAACTGGCTCTGGAGCCGACTCCCTGGCTCCACCTCACACGAGCTGGGTGGGCACCTGGGTAAGCCGTCTTACATTGCCAAGCCTCAGTTTCCTGGTCCATGTGATCACTGTTAGAACAACAGTGGTTGGCACAGTATGTGTCTAAGTGTCAGCTATCACCATCATTAGGGAAGGGACTGTAGTTAATATAGGATTTACAATCTGATAGATTTGGTTTTCAAAACGGTGGCTCTCTCTTACCAACAAAGTAAAATTGGTATTTTGGGAGAACCCACCTTGCAGGGGCCTGAGTATTGAAAAAGTATAGTGCCTGGCCCCAGGTCTGTGGTACCGTGCGCACTGTCTTCATTGCCGTTAGCTGGGCCGGAAGTGTGTGGCGGAGGGCTGTTACGAAGCCCCGAACATTAACGTGGGCTGCTTTACCTTAAGAGCAGATGCTTGGCAGGAGTTTTCTGCGATTTTGTGCATGTGTGAGAAACAGTAGAATGCAGGGCACGTGGGAATCTCAAACGTCTCAGATTCATTTCCACTTCTTCTCCTGAAGGAAGAGGCCAGTTGGCAGAATGTCAAGGAACAGCTCTCGAGAGCAGGACCCAGCAAAGCTTTTCTGTACAGTCAGTCCCTGGGTTACAAACATCTGACTGATGTACGGTTTGCACTTATGAGGCCGTTACAAGTGATAATAGCCTATAATGAATAAATAATAAATGTACCTGTTCCAACTTACACACAAATTCAACTTAAGAACAAACCTACAGAAACTATCTTGTTCATAACCCAGGGACTGCCTGGAAAGGGTTGGAGAGTAAGTAATATTGTAGGCTTTGTGGGACAGACTATCTGTGTCCCAGCTACTGAATTTTGCCAGCCTCGTCTGAAAACAGCCATAGATTATTTGTTAACAAATGAATGTGGCCATGATAAAACTTTATTTACAAAAACAGGCATTCGTTGGTTCAGATTTGGCCTGTAGACTGTGCTTTGCTAAATCCTGCTTTATGATTAGAAAAGACTGCATTCTCAAAATGGTTTTGATTTGCATTTCTCTGATGATTAAAGATGATGAGCATTTTTTTATGTGTCCAGTAAGATCAGCCCACATAACAAAATCCCCAAACTACAGATGTTTGCATGGATGTGGAGAGAAGGGAACACTTCTGCACTGCTGGTGGGAATGCAAACTAATACATCCTTTCTAGAAAGAAGTTTGGAGAACACTTAGGGAACTGAGAGTAGGCCTGCCATTTGATCCTGCAATTCCTCCACTAGGTATATATCCAGATGACCAAAAATCACTTTACAACAAAGACATTTGCACAAGAATGTTTCTTGCAGCTCAATTCATAATTGCCAAGTATTTGAAGCAGCCCATCAACCTGTGAATGGATTAACAAATTGTGGCATATATATATATATATATATATACATACACCATGGAATATTATGCTGCCATAAAAAGATGGAGACTTTACTTCTTTTATGTTTACATGGATGGAGCTGGAACACATTCTTCTTAGTAAAGTATCTCAAGAATGGAAAAAAAAATACCCAATGCACTCAATACTAATATGAAATTAATGGATAATTACCCACACTTTCGTATGAAAGATAAATCACAATTATAGCCCAGAAAGGAGAGAAAAAGAGGGCGGAGGGAGGGAGGTGGACGGGTGGCAGGGGGGTACTCGGTGGGACCTCACCTACTGTGCATATTGCAAATGTACATGTCACATATGTTAATAGTAGAGTATATATGTCTGAACACAACAGTTAAATAAGTGAGGTGAATGAGCTGTTAACCAGTTTGATGTAAACATTCCAAATTGCTTATAAAATCAGCACATTGTACCCCATAAATACAGTAATGTACACAGTTATGATCTGATAAAAGGGAAGAATGCATTGGCTCCGACTTGGGCAGAGCTTAGGTGAAGTTTCACATTTTAAAGATCACTTTCCTTGATATATTATTCATGGAGAGACCTCCTAGGGTTTCAAAGCACCAAACATTTTATAGAAAAATCTGGTCATTTCTACCAAATGTCAAGTGTGCACTTTTGGCTTTTCTGTTTTTAGATGTGTTCTTTGTGTCAGCTGGATTGTTCCAGTGTCAGTTTGGGGAAGTACAATCCGGGCTCCGGACAGTGATTCACGGTGACCCAGGAATGTTGTCCCAATGCTGGGAATCACCTTAAGTCTGTTCGGTGCCTTGTCTTCACACAAGAAAGAATTGAGGAGCTGACAGGAAAAAGTGAGAGCGAGTTTCATTTAGGAAGTGTCGAAAATCTGCTCCGCAGACCAGGTGGAGATCAGTTCTCTCTATGGAGAAGGACAGGTCTCCCGGGTCCCGGGGGTCCCCCTATTTAAGCAGCAGCTTAATTGTAGGGTAAACAAAAGGAGGAATATTCATGTTATTTCTTGGAAACAGGCTGTGTTTTCCTGGAATTAGTGTGACACCCGACTTTTGACTAAATATGATCAGACAGGAAGTGTCATGGCATCAGGTTCATGATGGGAGTGAGAGGTTTCCTTAGAAAATTTTATGGTAATTAGGGTATAATGAAGGTGTAAGGTCAAGGGGATGGTGATGTCTCTGCATCTTGGTTCTAACTGGTTAGAACTTGTCTTGCTTTCCTCTTGTGGTTTTGTTTGTTTTTGTTTTTTGAAATGGAGTCTTGCTTTGTCACCCCAGCCAGAGGTGCAGAGGTGTCATCATAGCTCACTGCAACCTCACACTTCTGGGCTCAAGTGATCCTCCTACCTCAGCCTCCTGAGTAGCTGGGACTACAGTGATAAGCCACCATGCTCAGCTACTTTTTTGTATGTTTTGCAGAGACGGGGTCTGACTTTTGCTCAGGCTGCTCTCTAATCATCCTCCCACTTCGGCTTCCCAGTGCTAAGATTACAGATGTGAGCCCTTGTACCCTGCCTTGCTTCTTGTTGTCATCAAGTAGCTAAGTTTGGAGACTTCCTGACTCAGGCAATGCGTAAAACAATACCTGCCAGTTCCCCATCTCAAGGCTCTTCCTAACCCCTTTCCATCTCTCTAGCCCCTGGTCCCCTCTCTTCTCCGGTGTCACCAGAATAGGGACCCAGCGCTGACTTCTTGTGGAAAGCGGTGCTGTACTGGCAATCCCTGAACTTGGATGTTTTGTCTTCTCATTTTCTTGTGACTGCTGGAGAACAAGTTCTGCCAATCTTGAGATGGTTTCCTTTGAGAGGAGAGAGCTTTCCAAGCTCCCCTGGGCCAGTTGTCCAATAATAGTTCACTTCAGTAAAGGGCTTTATTGTGTTTGCTTAACATTTGGGCTTCTGCCAGGTAATTTACCTATAAGCTATGCATAGAAGAGAAAGGAAACCATCCATCTAAAGTATTCAGATTTTGGCCTTAATTAAAATGCAGAATAAATATGTAAAGGCTAAAGAGCATGAATTATAGATGCTGGGGTTTCTGTATTAAAATGGGTTTTTATCTATGGAGGCGCTTGTGTGTTTATAGCAGGAGAAAGTGTGTATACAAGTCGGCGGAAAGCAATATAATTATGACTGCGTGTGTTTAGCAAGATGGGAAATGGATCTATTGTAAGAGAATGAATGCTCACCTACCTTTCTCATTTCACTGCCTCCGCGGATTTTTTTTCCACCTTGACACTATAAAGGGCTAATCCTGAGCCTTGTTATTTAAATTGCTTCACCATGGCTAGAAAAGCCTCTTAAGAACCTTCCGTTCACCGGGTTCAAGGAGCAAAACCCCTTTCTATTCATTGCTCCTCCTTGGAACATGGCCCTGCTGGCTATGAGGACAGGGCAGGGAGCTGGCAGAGACCGACTGACGCTTCTTAAACAAGGTCAGGCCGTAGCCTCTCCACCTTCAGTGTTGGAGACCTTGGGCTTTTCCATCAAGGGTCACAGAAGGGAGGTCAAGAAGGCCCAGAGAAACCCACGAAAGGGCCAGGATGGATAAAGGGCAAGGGTGCTGAAGTCTGGGATCTCCTGTGTGCCAGTCTCATAATTGGGATTGGTTTTTAACATTCAGACTTTACAAATTGGTATTAATTAGAGGTTACATTAATACATTGTTTTAAAGCACAGCGTTGGGAAGAATCACATATGAATGAATTCACGTCACTTGAGAATGCTGAAAAACAAATGAATTAAATGTGAAGCTGACAATTATGTTTTAATCAATATAGGTGGAGAAAAAGTGGCATTTTGCAATAGAAGAGCCAGCTTTTCTAGAAAGTATTGAATGATGAGAGAGATTTACTTTTGGAGAAAAGTGATGCTTTTATAAAGTTTCTACTCCTCAAATGTATAGAGAATGAATTACTGGGGCGGTGCCTGTGGCTCAAAGGAGTAGGGCGCCGGCCCCATATGCCGGAGGTGGCAGGTTCAAACCCAGTCCCAGCCAAAAACTGCAAAAAAAAAAAGAATGAATTACCAGCCTGTGCAGTGAAGTCTTCATCCCTACCCGGGTGATCCCCAGGGGATGCCAATTGCAGACCTATGGGAACTGATGCTGTTTTGGGTCGTTCCGGCTAAAGGAGAAGCCAGGGGTGTTTTTTGGAGAGGAAACAGGTTGTGAGAAGCAGCTGCTGGTTCCCTCAGTCTCTTCTCAGACCTGCCTAAGCAGTGATAGAGGCAGGAGGCTCTTACCCTGTTATTTCCTCTCATTTTCAGTATTGCTATGTTAGCCTACAAGTAATATAGGTTTGGGGATGTGTGAGGGACAAGGATGGAATCCGTAAGGTTAAAAAAAAAAAGCTCTGTTGTTATTGAAGGACCCCCCCCTCCAACTTTTTTTGTTCTGATTTCTTTCTGATTTGGTATTGAGGCCTCTCTCTTTAGAACTGCCAGGAGCCAAGACAGCCACTCTCTAGGAGAGCCCTCACCAGGGTGGGTTAGGTCTGAGTGTGTCAGTCACGTGGGACACAATAAGAAGGCGAAACCAAAAATAGGGGAGATTTATTACTTACAGACCCTAGGGAGGTGAGGAGTGGCCACCGCAGACTGGCGGGAAGTCTGCACAGAGGTGGCAGAAAGCAAGGTGGGGTGGGGTGGGGAGAGAGAGGGCTGAAGACTGCTGGGGTCCGGGGCCTCATCCAAGCAGTTTTCCCACTGGGTCCTAATTGGTGGGTTTAGAGAAAGCAGACCTGAGTTCTGTAGGGTCACACTGGGACTGAGAGGCATCATACTGGCATGTTTGTGTAGACTGCATGGGACATGGGGTCAGTGGGCCGAGTCAGATGGAGGTACGTGGCTGGCCTGTAGGAGGTGGCCACCTCCCAACCAGGAGGCCAGGAGGCCGTGGTGTAAGGCACTGGATCTGGCGCAGCAAGGAACCCAGAGGAGGCAGAGAACTGGGAACTGTATCAAGGGCGACTAAGCCCTCTTCTTGGAATGAGAAAACTAAATTTATATTCAAAATGGATACTAAGGCAACACAAAATTATAAGAATATGCTACAGGCTGGTTAAAGCAAAAAATGTGACAGCTGTCACATTGAGGGATCCCCCCAATCCTTGGATGGTTGGTAGTGTGTCTGAAGCTTTGATGGAGCCAGCTCAACCACTGCAGCAGGGGGCACAAAGCCACGGGCTGAGGGCCAAGGCCAGCCCAGCCCACACCTGTGTCTGTAACCCAGTGGTGATGGAACACAGCCGCCTGTGTTCACTCTTAGCCTGCCACGCTCTTAGGCCCTGGCAGCAGAGTTGAGTAGTAGTCATGACAGTAACCACAGAGTCTACAAAGCCTAAAACATTTACCATCTGGCCCTTCATAGGAAGCCTGTGGTGGTCCTTGCATTAGACTATAGGGAAAAAATATCAAATCCAACTTAACTTTTGAAACAAATCTGAAAATCTGAGGTTTTGTAATCACAGTTCTAGGAGGACGCTCCTCTGCCCTCCAAAATCCCGCTGGGTGATTACTTCTGGTGGCCAGACTGGGGTCCCGTCTGTGAGCCATATCACACAGGTTGACTTGGCAATATTTCAAGAGAAAAATTGACAAATGTGGTTTTTCTCTCTTTTCCTGTGTCTGTTTTGCTTCCTGAAGCCTCAGAACAGAAATCCCGGCATGACAGCTTCTTTACTTGTTATGAAATGGTAAAGGTAAGGCTGCTCAAATCCTGTTTGCAAGTAAAATACCGGCTAACTGAAATATGTCAGGGACCTCACCCGGTTACCAGCGTGACAAATATTTTGACGGATTTCACAAATAGAACTGTTTTCATTCACCTGTTCTGTTTTCCGTGCCACACCGTCTCCATTTGTCTCTCTCACTTGTTGGCAGCTCTGCTTGGCCCATACTTTTAACAATCAGCGCTGTGAGAATTGAGATGCTAGAAACCTGTCATCAGCTGTGCCCATGGTTGTCTCCCTTTCCTCCCGAAGAAAGCACAGAATGTCAGGATGCTTGCAGGGAATTACCATGTACACAAACGCACAGGATGCTTGCCCAACTGGGACAGCCCATAATTTTGCAGCAGCAGAAACAAACCAAAGCAACCTGGCTATGCCTCATGTGAACTGTGCTCACCGCATCTTCAACTTCAAAGCTCTGAAAACTGCAGCCTCTTCTTGGCCAGCCTATTTCAACTGGCGGTGAGCAAACCTGTGCCTTCACTGAAAGCCTGCATGGTTATAGAGCTTTGTGCTTGTTGTTTGCAGATCAGAATTATGTGATTTCCCCCTACCCCTTGGTTGCAGACTTTTTTTTATCTTTAAAATAAAATTCCTGAAAATAATAACTGTAGAGGTATATATAAAATGTATTGTGTTTTTAGCATCCAGAAGAACCTACAATTTTGATAACTTTAATTGGGTCTCTAAAGCAAAATTATTCCTGGAATAACCAAGGCATATTTCTTGAAACATGGCAGAATTTGGCCTTAGGAAATTTCTTTAATTCTAATATATCAAAATTACTGGTTATTTACATAAGAACTGTTCTACAGAGGCTTATCTATTTAAGATGTAATTGTGTACTAAGAAGGATCGCAAATAGAAAGCAAACTTAAAATTCAGACATAATACTAAGAGGTCAATCACGTTCTATAGACATTTACTTAGTTTTTTTGTATTTATATTTGTTTTCTGCTTCCTTTTTTCTTTTGTTTAGGTAATCTTAAAGCCATTGGTTTTGGTGGGACTTAGTTTGAATTCTTTTTTGCAGTTTTTGGCCAGGGCTGGGTTTGAACCTGCCACCTTCAGCAAATGCGGCCGGCACCCTACTACTTTGAGCCACAGGCGCCGCCCCTTTGTTTGAATGTTTTAAGGGCTTTAAGGGATGAGGTTTGTAGTGAGCTACTTCAGCTGGGTCTGGGTCCAGGTAGGGAAGGAGAATTCGAGGCTTGTGTGGGGCTTAGAGCGAGGTTGGAAGGGAGGTGGAGGGGAGGAACAAACGTGCTCTCTCTGTTGATAAAGAGCTGATCTGTGGTCCCACTCCACTCAGGTTAAAAGGGTCTCCAAATCCTGTCAGACAACCACAGAAGGCAGAGAGGGAATTCGGCGGGGATGTCTCTCACTGACCTGGCCATCTCTCTGCGTGCTTGATCTGGGGAGCCTCGCTGACAGGTAGTGTAAGAAGGGCAGGTGGAAGAGCCCGTGACGGCTGATGTGAAGGGCTCCAGGAACCCCCTGTCTGTTACGCCTATTGACCGGTTTGCAATGACTGAAAGAAAGCCCTTGCTGCTTAGAGCTTGAGGTGTGGTCCTTGTCACTTGCGGATTTTTAGCTGTCCATTGTCCATTCCATTGATGGCTCTTGATTCATTTGGGAGGGAATTATCCTAATTCAGTGGTTCTCAAACTGTGGGTCGCGACCCCTTTGGGGGTCGAATGACCCTTTCACAGGGGTTGCCTAAATGCATCCTGCATATCAGATATTTACATTATGATTCATAACAGTAGCAAAATTATAGTTATGAAGTAGCAAGGACAATCATTTTATGGTTGGGGGTCACCACGACATGAGCAACTGTATTAAAGGGTTGTGGCATTAGGAGGGTTGAGAACCACTGTCCTAACTGTACTGGGCATGGAGAACATTCCATCTGCCTTCTGAGATGGAAGTTGGGGGCACAGACCCTCCCCTGCTGCTCCAACACAGGGTGTGACTGAGGTTGGGCTCACTTCGTGGTTCTCAGCTGTTGGTATTTGTTGGCATTTGGTGATGTCTGGAGAAATTTTAGTTGTCACAGTTGGTGGGGGTGCCACTGGTGTCTAGAGGGTAGAGGCAATGCCCAGGAAGGTGCCTACTGCGAGAGGATTATCCAGGAATCCAAGGCCTGGGGCTTTGAATTCTGAGTGATTCAGGTGAGGACAAGGCCACCCTGGGAAGCCAATCCTCCAAGCTGTTGCAATAGCCGTATCTGCAGGGTGCTGTCTGAGCTGTTTGGCTGCTCCTCAGCGCCTGTGCGCCCTCAAGACTGAACCACTGGGGCCCATGGGTTCTTCCGCCATTGTCCTTCCAATCAATTCAGTTAGTTGGAGATGGGTTATTTTGGCTTACAACAAAACCATAACTGCTATATTATTGCTTTTAAAAGTTAACCTTTTTTTTTTTTAAAAAAAGTAGTGGAACTTTTAGCATTCCTCCTCCCACCCTTACCCTCAGGCGGAACCTGACACAGAACTTCATTGCTCGATGTAGGGGCACCGGGGCTGTTTTGGGAGGTTCCCTGCTTCCTTGCTGCCTCGTTCCCCATTCTGACTTCCCACATCCGTTCCCAAGAGAAACATGTTAGAAACTTTAGGCTTCAGGAAACCCATTTATAGTTATTAGGCTCCTGCTCATCATGACCTGAGAGATACAGAATATGAAGCCATCCTAAGCTCTTTATGTTTTATTTGGAATGTGTTTATGTGACTGCCTGATTAGAGATCATTCAGGTGTCTAGAGAGGAGGATAAGTGTTTGGGTCACAGCAAGGAAGGAAAAGGCCTAGGGCCTTGGGTCTAGCCTTGGGGGAAGACCTAGTTAGTCATGGTTTGGAAGAGGATCTGAGAAAATCATCAGGAATGACGAGGCTGGACAGGGAGGTCTGGGTCCTGGGAAGAGTATAAACCTCAAAAGCCCACAGTGCCAGGTGGGCACCCAAATAGTAAATCAGGTGAGGTATTCATATGTTGAAGACATGAGAACAGTCCTCATCTCTGCATAAAAAATATTTCTTAAATATGTGTTCCTCTTGGTTCATGTTGGATTTCTCCTCTTATGATAGAGGTTTAGTTACAGTAAGTAACTTTTTGGTTCAAGGAAAGAAATAGTTCAAGAATGGTGATAAACAGAACTTAACATCAATGGTGAAGGGCAATAGGGAGTGCTGGGGACTGTGGCAAAGCAGATAGTGGGTGTGCAGTTAGACAGTGTTTCTGTGGCAGAATGTGGAGTCCAGGGTGAATACATCTTCCAAGTTTTAGAGAGAAGCCAGAAATCAGGATTTTCATATGAATTCTCATTTTTCTTAATTATGTAAGAGAAACATGCCCGCAAGTTGCATTTGATTTATTGGCCACCAGCATGTGCTCTCTTTCTCTCTGTTCAACCTGAGAAAGATGTGTTGAATAACTGCAGAACTGGGCTCACTGGCTTCCCTTCTCCTCTACCCCCCCGTGTCTCCATGGCTCTCCCTCCCCCCTCCGTCCTTCTCTCCTTTCTGTCTTCCAACGTTTTTCTTGTTTCTCTCTGTCCCTTCAATAGCTTTCTCTTCCTCCTTTCTCTTTTCTTCTCTGTCTCCCTCTCTCTCCCTCTTTCTTTCTTTTTTCCTCTCTCTCGATCTCACTCCCTCTCTTGGGCTCTTTCTGTCTCTCAGTCTGGTCAGGATCTGTGACCACATTGGTCTTTCTGAGGACATTCCTTCCGCTGCATTCTTCACTCTAGTTTGCCATCTGTCATTGGCCTCCTCAGTTTAAATTTCACTCGTAGACTCCAGCTGTGGACTTTGAAGGGCGGTAAAACACACCTGAAAGCCCCGAAGGATGCAGAAGGCATTTCCAGGGAAGATGCCCTCATGACTGCGTGTGAGGCGGGCACAGTGACACTCGCTGTGTGGTCCGGGTGGTTCTGGGTGCCGTGACAGCAGTTGCGGATGGGCTCTCTTAGAATCAGGTGTGGCTAACTACCGCGGTTAGTGGATGCAGAGCAGGGCTGGATAAGCAGTTTAGACTGGTGTCCAGACCCATTTGGAATTTCCTTTTCCATCCGGGACTCCAGCATCTGCTGGTGGAGAACGGCACAGAGACAGCAGGAGTCCCCCAGCCGCCGTGATGTGGCGGCAGCCTTTTTCTGCTGAGTGGATTTTCCATCTGCGTCTCCTTCGACCCCTGCCCTTGGTCTGGAATAAAACAGAGACTTCTGCTCCCAGGGGCAGGTTCCCCCAGGCTGGGGTTTCTTTCCCTTGTGTTCTGCCTGTGGAACAGTCCCAGTTTTGTTCTGAGCAATGTGTGATGTCATTTCAAACCTCTCCACAGCTCTCGGCTTTGTTTCTGCACTTTGGTGAGAAGTGTAGTGCCCCGTCATTGGAGCGAGTGGATGGCTTTAGATGTGGGGTGTGGGGTGCGTGTGTGGTTGAGACAGGGTGTCTCCTGCCCTTGATCGGTTCTCTCTCTCTTCCAGTGGTGGTCCACACATGCGCGCGTGCGCACGCGCGCGCGCACACACACACACACACACACACACTATTACTTGATATCCTCTTCATATTCTGTGTTCCATAACTAACAAAGATTTTCTCCTGGAAATTTTACTTTGCATCAGAGCCACTGTGTATTTTGAAATTGTATGAAAGGCCTGTATATTTGACATCGCGCGAGCTCGCCGTGGGTTTCAAAGGTAGATTAAATTTACAGGCTGGGCTGTTGATAGACCATAAAATATGAATGAAATTGTCAGCCTGTGGTGAGTTCTGAAGCTGTGAGTCTGTCGCGGGCAATGCAGCTCATTGATCATGGTTGGGGCTTCTGCACACATTTGTATAATTTGCGTGACCAGCATTTGTCTCCTGAATCAATTTGTCAGCTCCACAAAGGCACAAACCATCGTTTTCCCTTTCTTTCATGAGGTCGTATCCGTGGCAGTCTGTAGCTTGGAGAACGAGCTCAGGCAGTGTGTGTGGGAGGAGTGACGCATACTTCCAGGAGAACCCCACATCCTGGCAGTGACCCTGTCTGTCACCTGAGCTCGAGGGACCTGCTCTGTCTGGTTGCTTCACATTCTTTGGTGGCTGATGGTTTTGCATCCCTCAGTGGGGACAGGGTGGCTTGACATGGAGCTGAGGTGAGGATCAGGCACGGGGCACAGGCCGGGCAATGCTGTGACTGGTCGTAATGACTTTTCTCAGGAGGCAGAGGTTGGAAAACCAGCAATATGGTCTCTTATTACCGACTTGGTGGGTGCTTAAATATACCCATCACCTTCAAACAGAAAGGGAGTACTCTGCGCTGTCTCACCACCCACTCTCCCACTCTGTCTTTGTCAGAGCACCTAGCAGGCAGATGAGAACATGAAAGAGCAAGTGTTTCCCAGAGGCTGCAGGGGCAACCCGTGTTTTCTTTGACGCTGGTAATGACGAGCAGCATGTAAGTCACATTAGCGAGATCAGGTGTGAAGACCTGAACCACGAGGCTCAGAGCACCTTTCACTTGAAATGCACTGAGAAGATGGTGCATCCTTAACTGTCTCGAGCATTTTGCTATGTGAGGGGGACCAAGATGAAGAGAAGAAAAAGAGGCAAACTGCAGTCTCTCTTTCCGTGCTCCGAGACAACAGCCACATTTTGAGAGGCGTCAGGAACATTTCTGAGCAGGAAGCGGAATGTTACTGGTTCCGAAACATTTGCCTGTGATACTCAGTGAGTCTGTTTGAGGAGGGAGGATTGTGGCTCATTGCTGGTACATTCTTGGTGCTTGGGGCGAAAAGCAGCTGGGCTGCTGGTTCGACAAGTAGAATGAAAGCTGCAGAGAGTGTAGGTCTAGAAGTTTCCTTGCTGCTGTGCTCAGACTTTCGCCGAGTGCCCTGTGTTCCTCCATGCAGGGCTCTCCACTCTTGACCCCAGCTTTCTGGATTAGAATCCCTGGAATCCCAGCAATGACATTGGCAAAGTGGGTAAGTCACTTAATCCTTCAAAGCCTCGTCTTCCTTACCTGTAATGAGGGATGGGAGCAGCTCCAACCTTGTAGGTTATATAATTGGACGTGATTGTGTCTATAAGTCATTTTGGCATATGATGAATAAAAAATGTTAGCTATCATTATGATTTTTAACACACTAGTTTGTTAGTAGAAGTCTTAATGTGGAATCCAGATTGTGGAGGAGTTGTTGAATTGGTTTCTTGTCTGACAATTTTTTCTCAGAGTAGAAAATAACTGCCTGGCAGTTTAGGAAGCACATCAAATGTGACTCGGAGTTATTTCAATGAGTGCAGAAAGATAACTGGCCTCTTCCTTTATTTTTCCTTCTCTCTTCATTTCTTCCTGAAACACAAGACACAAGAAAAAGAAGTCTCCTCTCAGCTGTCAGGGTGGGCCATGTCAAACTCCCACAGTGTTCTTGCAGAAAACTGAAAAGCTTCCAAGTAAAGAAAGGTGGTGGTGGTGGAGTGGGCTGGGGACCGAGGGGGGCATTGTCCTGCCACGAGACTGTACAGGGCCTTGTCTAATGGCTTCACTGTCTGCTTCTTGAATCTGATTAAACCTGGCTTTCTGAAGAGCTCTGTTTTGATAAATCTAATTTAGAAGCAAAAAGAAAACACCGAAACTCAAGGAGCACATTGAGATGAAGACAGAAGCTGCTCTCAGAGTTCAGTGCATTTCTCTCTGATCTAACCCATCATCCAGGTTGGCGCGGTCCAGTGGGAGTTCACACCCCAGTTCCACTGCTCTGTTACTCTGGACCATTTAATTGACCTCTCTGAGCTCCAGTTCCCTCACTGTAGAAGAGAGGTGATAATAATGGCTGTTTCATAGATTGGGATGAGGATAAAATGAGATGAAACGTGTGCAATACCTGGCTTTGTATCTGTTCAGGGAACATTCAATAATTTATTAGCTGCTCTTATTATGGTGGGCTGGCAGCAGTATTTATATTTTCTCTTTGTATATCAGCACAAGAAATTCACATCGGCCAACTTGTTTGGGGGCATTAAGTTGAATAATGCAGTCTAAGGGAGCCCTCTGGTTTTTGTTCCTTGATAGTCTTTGCAGGTAGAGATTTGTGACCCAAAAGTCTTTATCAAAAAAGCCTCAAAACAGGCAAGATCCTGACAGTGGGAGACAAGGAAGGTATCCTCTTAAGAACCCTGGCTGGGTTTATGTGAAATTATTTTCTTAAATTGGACTTGCGAGTACTTTTTTTTTTATTTGAAAAAGTCAAGCCTGTAAAACGTGGTCTTACCCCACCTCCACTCTCTGATATCACCACGCCCTCTCCTTCTATCCCTTCCTGTTGCTCACGATGGTCCAGAATCAGCTACAGGAAAAGGAGGTGGTGACCAGGAGACATGAAGATAGAGCGTTTCTGTGGTAGTCAGAGTGATGGAGGCTGGACGTGCCATTTCTCACCTTCATGGAGATCCACAGGAAATGCCACTCTCACTATGAGAATTGTTTATTCACATTTGTTAAAGCTATTGATGTAAACGGTCAAGGTCCAGGTAACTTTTGGTTTTCAGAAAGCATTTACTGATGGACTCAATGACGGTTTTTTACTGATACTTGGTTAAAACTTTGAGGCTAGATTCCTAAGGTCTAGCTTCTTCTTTGGTCATCCCAGTAGCTCTCACACAGCTTGTGGTTGTAGTAATACTCATGTAAGGCTTATACCTTTCCTTGTCTTTCAAAATCTAGTTCTTACTTGGCAGGAGACCCCTGAGCCACAGGTTTAGCCTCTGGGAGGATGTCTGACTAATATTACTTTCTCTCACAGACTTTGAATATTTGGGAAGGCTGCTTTGCTCAGGGCAGAGCCACGTTCCTGAAGCATGTTCTGTGAATGTGAGCCTTTCTGGGAGCGCCATGAAGAAAGGAGCACCAGGAAGATTCCTTACTCTGCCTTTTCCTAGAACTCACAGCTAGCAGTTTAGTAAAGTTCTAGTGACCCAATATAACGCAACAGTCAAGATCGAGGGTCGATTTTATGACTTCCTTCCTGTCATCTTGAGCCCAAGACAGTGAATTACAGATTATGTTTAGTGCCAAAGTTGGCAACTGCTTCCGTGAAGGGCCAGATAGTAAATATTTTAGGCTTCATGAGCTATATGTTTCATGTTGCAGCTCATCAACTCTGCCATTATGTGGAGAAAGTAACCACAGACAACACGTGAGTAAATGAATGTGGTTATTTTCAATAAAAGCTTATTTGCAAAACCAGGTGATGGGCTGGATTTGCCCCATAACCTGAGGGCATATTCAGCAACTCAGTTTCTGAATTTCAGGGAAAAAGTAAGACGTGCTCCAAAGTCACACTCTGCTTTTGGCTCTTGGCTCTGCTACTCCTTAAATGGTGACCTTGGGCAATTTTTAGGACTTCTTTCAGCCTCAGTTTCTTCATATGAAAAGTAAGGATAATAAGAACACATGACCTCACAGGGCTGTTGTGAGTGTCAAGTGATCTGTGCTGGTAAGGCATTTAATAAAACACCTCGCAGATAAGAAGGCTTTAATAAATGTTTAACATACTAGGTTGTGGGCAGCGCCTGTGGCTCAGTGAGTAGGGCGCCGGCCCCATATGCCGAGGGTGGCAGGTTCAAACCCAGCCCCAGCCAAACTGCAACAAAAAATAGCCGGACATTGTGGCAGGCGCCTGTAGTCCCAGCTGCTCAGGAGGCTGAGGCAAGAGAATCACATAAGCCCAAGAGCTGGAGGTTGCTGTGAGCCGTGTGACGCCACGGCACTCTACCGAGGGTGGTACAATGAGACTCTGTCTCTACAAAAAAAAAAAAAAATACTAGGTTGTTTAGTCCTTATTGCATAATTCATGAGGAAATAAAGATTGGGGAAGTTAAGTGACTTACCTTTGTTCCAAAGCCTGGAAGAGGTTTTTTGAACTAATTGATTTATCAGAAGAATTCATTGTGTCCTGATAAGCTGGGAGTAGTGTTTATAAGTGACAAGTGATGGTGAAGGGTGGGAAAGGGGAGCATCTGCCCTTGTTCACTTGAGTGCCACCCTCACATGTGTCCTGAATCCTTACTGAACAGCCCCACTTTAAGACATGGGGATGGATTCATGCCTAGAACAGTGGTGGAGCCACAAGAGAGTAAATTCTCCTTTATGATTTGGTGTTGAGCCTGGTGCCTGTTTCAGTAGACTGGACTGTGCCCTTTACCATGACCTTCTGGTCCCACAGGGCAGGACATCGGTATTTATGTTATAAATATCCCATGTCTAGGTGAGGTCCCTGACTATATTTGGGGAAGGGATTGTTATCTAAATAATCAACCACCTATAAGACCCTTCATTTATGGACAATATTAAGGACAAAGAACAGAGGAGGGTGATTTAGAGCTTTGGAGTCAGACTTTGATTCAAATACCACCTCTGTGATTTTATCATTATATAAATTACTTAAACCACCTGAGCCTCACTTTTCTCATCTGTAAAATGGGGACAATATAATGTTGCATGGCAGTAGTAAGAGTTAGGTAGAATGTAGTGTATAATGCTTGTAAGGTGTTTACTATAATGACTGGCACAGAATTAGTGTTCACAAACAATAGCTTAAAAATCAGCCTTGAAGCAAAAATTCAGAAGTCAATGTAAGTCTAGGGTAGTGTGCTGAAGATCCTATAGATCCTGGCTTCTTAAAGCTGGGAAGGGCTCCGAAGAATGTTGGTTCAGTTCCTGTTTTCAGCAGAGCGATGTCTAGTAATTCCAGGATGTGCGATATTATCAAGACCAACATTGCAAGGAGACTCCTTGATCAGTTAAATTACTTTCCCCCAATGTTTTATAACCTCAACATCTGGCCCCAACACATTTCAAGCCCTTCAGAATCTGAGACCCTGACTGAATGTCATTAAAAAACTTCAGCACCTTGGACAGAGCCCAGACTTTCATAGAGACCTCACACATGTTTGGTGAATGAATAGAAGGATGTTGTTAAGAAAACACATCTTTTACATTTTAACTTAAGTTTATTTCCTCCCTTCTGTGTCTTGTCTAACTGGTCAGTAACTTTACTATCAAAACTTTGAAGGCAGTAATTTAAAAATCCCTTAGGCATCTCTTCTCTATGCTAATCTGTCCTTAATTCCTTTATCTTGTTCTTTTCTTTGAATCAGTTTTAAAGAAACTGATCTTTCTTTCTTGATAGGTTTTGGGCTACATGATTCCACTCAGCTGAAGAGCTCCTGGGATGAATGGGGGTAATAATTCTGGAGCCTCTGCAGATAATCTGTAAGGCAGAAAATCCAATTATAGGTAATTAGGAGTCACTCCAAGATTCTTTAGAAAGTAGCTGCATTGCTTTACATCCATAAACAACTGAATGTGAAAAAATTAATTTGAAATAACTTAGATGAATAATTTTTACCATTATTTATGTTTTCCAGGTCTTTCTTACCACTAGGCATTTAACTTCAGCATCCTTAGATAAAAGACTTGCAGATGTTAGAATGTATTCTGTGGGTAATGGGTACCTTGTTGAAACTATACTGGGAATCTCTTCATGCTATTCACATGGCAGGGAAACTTATCAAGATTTTATAAAAGTAAATGGAATGAATTATCTCCATAAAACTTGAATAATAACTCTCTGCCTTCCCTCATTTCTGTTTCATCCCACCCATAGCAATTTTCAAAAAAGAAATATCTATTTTAAGATGAAAATATCTCTCACACATGGAAAAACTCCTGAAAATTACAGAAAAATAGAAATTATCTTTAATTCACCTGCTAGAGATGAACATGACTTTTGGTTGGTCTTTCTGTTTGTCTCTGTGGATCTTAATTCTGTCTCCTATTATTATTTAGAAACTTGAAATCACCCTTGTATTCTGTTTTGTAATATGGTATTTAGAAATCCTTAATCATCAATAATTATAGATTATTATTATCATTTTAAGTGGTTGCAGAGTAATATTTCATAATATGTGTATTGATTTTATTATTATTTTTTAAAATATAAATGTCCATAGTAAGCTGGGTGCCATAGCTCAGTAGTCAGAGCACGGCCCTCAGACCAGGGTGATGAGTTTAAACCTCACCTGGGCCAGAGAAAGAAAAATACAAAAAAAAAAATAAATAAAAGGAAAGAAGAAAATATTCACAGCAGGGTTGTTTGTGATAGCCAAGAACTGAGTGTCCATCAACAAATAAATGCACAAATTGTTGTCTATCCATATAATGAACTATTGCTTTGTAATAAAAAGGAACAAACTACTGATATAAGCAACAACATAGGCAATTTCAATCTAATTATGCTAAGGGAAAGAAGTATGATAAAAGAAAGTATAAAATAATTTATAGTAAGTGAAAGCATAATAGTTATTGCTTGGGACCTGGAGGGCAAAGAAGGAAGAAAGGAGCTATGAGATTAAAAAGGGGCAGGAGGAAGCTTCTGAGGGGGATGGATACATTCCCCCAACATGTGGACTGATACTTCTGTCATTATTGCAAAATCATCTCACCTCCCGTCTCACTCCAGCTACTTTGGTGATGGCCAGTTACATTTGACTAGCTTATGCAGAGACAATTCAATTGAAAAAGTCATTGTAGCAAATAGTGCTGGGACAATTGGACATTCACGTGCAAAAAATAAACCTCGATCTGCACTTTATTTCATGCACAAAAATTAAAGTGAGATAGATCATAGACCTACATGTAAGATCTGACAGTGTACAACGTCTAGAAAAAATGGGAGAAAATCTGTTTGACTCTGGGGCAGGCAAAGATTTGTTAGATAGGACACTAAAAGGATGAATTGTAAAATAAATAATTGATAAATTTGACTTGGTCAAAATTTAGAAATTTCCCCTTGAAAAGACACCATCTTAGAAAATGAAAAATTAAGTCACAGAGAAAATACTTGAAAAACAAATATCAGATAATGAACTTGTCTTCCAAGTACATGGAGGACTCTTACAACTCAACAGAAGAAGACAGCCAAATAAAAATATTAGTGAAAAATTTGAATAGTCATTTCACCAAAAAATATGTATGAATGGCAAATAAGTACATAAATGTGAGCTTAGTATTATTGGTCATTAGAGAATGCAAATTACAAGCACAGTAAGATCCCATTCCATATGCACTAGAATGGCTGAAATTAAAGAAACCAAGAGTTGCAAGTATTGACAAGGATGGGAAGCAAGATGATAAGTAGTCTCTTTAGAGACATTTTGGCAGTTCTTAGAAATGTAAAAAACCTCACTATATGACAAAGCTATCTTATTCCTAGGTGCTTTCTCAGAAGAAATAAAAATATGTGTTCACCAAAATCATGTCCTTGAAGGTTCATAGAAGCTTTATTCGTAACAGCACCAATCTGGAATCAACCCAGATATTCATGGACAAACAAATCGTGGTGTATCCTTATGATGGTGTACTATTAGCAATAAAAAGGGCTGGACAATGAATGCACGCTACAGACCTCCGTGGACCTCCAAGGCATTATCCTAGGTGAAACGTGCCGGACTCGAGAGACCTCATCATGTGTCCTTCCATTTGTGGGAAATTCTAGAAGAGGATGGAAAAGGAAATAGGCCCCCACTATTTCCGTCCAAGAGATGGAAAGTTGATCTGGGGTTGCAAGGGTCTGGGGTAGGGGTGAGATTGACTGCAAAGGGGCATAGGGACCTTTTGGGGGTGATTAAAATTTTCTGTCATGACTCTAGTAGTGGTTATGTGACTGTACACATTTGTCAAACTCATCAAAGTGTACATTTTAAATGAATGAATCGTATTGTGTGTGACTTAAACCTCAGGAAAGGGGACAAAAAATAATAAGGTCTTCTGGGAAATCAAATCAAGGGAGGTTCTATGGTTCCTGCTCTTGTAAAGTGATTCACACAAGCCACAGGCCAGGATCTAGAATCACCCGATGTTCCTTTCTGTAGCAGCAACGCTTCAGTAATCGCATCGGTAAGAATCCTGGTGACACGCTGTTAGAATCGGAGGTTCTCTTTGTGTCAACTCATCAAGGGGAGATTGTCTCCCCAGCAGCACCCAGAGCCCGCTCTCTGCTTGACTAGAAATTATAGATAAGCCCAGTGGTGAGGTGGGCCCCATGGCTATGTCTGGTTTGGAATATTCTCCTATTGGTTCACAGAGGATTCCGAGGAGCCAGGAGCGGGCAGTGGGGATTTTCCCTTGATATTGTGCTCCCTCACCCTGGTGTGGCCAGAATCTTAGGCAGGGTTTGAATTGTTCATCCCGTCAGCCCTCTCGTCTCACTCGCTCAGCCTGCTTCTCAGTCCATTCCCACCGTGGATTTACCCCATTTCCTCATCCTCATCAATCACCAACCTCTACGTGAAACACTCAGATGTGTGGAGGTAACGAACTTTGGGACTGTTAGCTCTCTTGAGTGGGGGCCTGTTTCCCTCTTCAAGTCCCCCTTCAGTCTACCTTTTGCACAGCTTGATACACATCAGTGGCACTAAATAAATAAACCATAATTAATACATATTTGGCTCTTGTATGTTTATTTTCCTCTTCTGAAACGCAGATTGGAATGTGCGCCCCACAGCTTAAATATTTAAATACTAGACTGAAGGGACTTTTTTTGCCCTGTTCTTTCCCTTGTCTTGTAGTAAACTAATTATTTTAATTAGGGGAATGGCATTGTTCCGGGCCTCTTCAATCTGGCACCTTAATAATTAGGCTAAAAAGAGTATACTTATAGAAGTAGTGGCTATGTGAACAAATCACACATGTATGCTTATGGAAAAAGAGGAAGTTCTTAGGAATATTAATTTGCTTCCAGGAAAGGGTTCCCAACTAGCACCAGTGTGTTGTACACAGACACCAGGAGTCTTGAAGGTCCAAACTCAGGAAAAACACTTCTCGATATCCTTTCTAAAAATCGCTCATAGGCGTCACTAAATATATGTAATGTAAGGAAGTATGTCTGGTAGAAATACTTCTGACATAATGTCTAGGGAAGCATCATGAAATAACCCTCATATTATCTTCTGGTAAGTGGAAGGAAATCGTGCAGTTGTTATAGATATTTATTAAATGCTTATCGTGTGCCAAGAGCTCAGTATGTATCATGCTATCAAATCCTTGTGACAATCTTAGAATTTCAGAATCAAAAATGATCTCCACTTTATAGATGGGGACACTGAGGCCTATAGAGATTAGAGAGTTTGCCCGAAGTTACACCCCTCATAAGTACAGGGTGTGAACCTCTGCCTGCCCAATTCCAAGTCTGGTTCTCAGCCATCAGTCTCCGACTTGTCTCTGAACTGGTCTTACAGGAATCTGGCATCACTGTCAAACAGCAGAGTTGGTGCTTCTCCACCAGGGCTGGTAAAGAATTTTATTTCTAGCAGCCAACAATCAGAGTGGCAGTCAGATAATTAACTTGTCTTCCTTGAAGAAGCTTTGTTCATGGGACAGTCTTCAAATGGGGCATGAAAAGGCACTTGGCAAATTGCGAAAGGAAATAACGCTTCAAAATGAAAAATTGATGCACATTTATCAACTGTGAGTAACAAAAGAACAGGCACCATCCATTTGGGGCCATCTCTGAAATCAGCTACAAAGAAGTATGCCGATGATGAAAATGGTTGCCTGCCTTGATTCCAATCTTCCACCAAAGCAGATGCGATTTCCCACCCATTGCTTTACCCAGGCCCCAGATAGGCTCCCTCTTCGTTTTATTTTATTATTTATGTTTGGGTTGCTGTTTTAATAATGGTGAAATACACCGGGGTGTCCTGGCAGGCATTTGCAAAGTGCAATGACAAGCTTTTAAAATGATTTCTTGCAGATCAATTTGAATGTAAAGCCATTTTTAACCCTGAGAGAGGGATCGTCAAAAACCAGTTTGTATTTTCTTCTTGTGATAGTGAAGAAAGGGCCCCTTGTGATGTTGGGCTTTGTGGGATGGGGATTTCCAAAGAGAGGTAACAATGCTGGTTGTCAAAATAGAAGTGCATTTGAGAGGTTTGTGGTGACCATTGCTTTACTCTTTGATTTCTCTGGATATCCCTTTCTTTCTCCACTTCTTACAAGCAGGCCTTCCTACCCCACGTATTCAGGACCAAAGTGGGAGGTAAATAGATCCAAATCCATGAAATTTCATCTGTTGAAATCATCACAGAAGATTAGGTTGCTAGGTGTATCTTAGATGAAGCCAGATGTGTCAGTTTCTTCTTAGTCACATTGACAGAGATGGAGAAAAGGGTATTTTATGCACATTTCAATTAAAGGAATTAAGACTGGCTTTAATAATGAAAAATGATAGCTGGGTACCTATAGTCCCAGCTACTTGGGAGGCTGAGGCAAGAGAATCGCTTAAGCCCAAGAGTTTGAGGTTGCTGTGAGCTGTGACGCCACGACACTCTACCCAGGGCGACAGCTTGAGATGCTGTCTCAAAAAAAGAAAAAAGAAAAATGAAATGAAACTATTTTGCCATTGATTAAATCAAACAGCAAACTACCCAGCAATTGTTTTTTAAAAACAATAACACTCTTTGAGGCTCGGAAGAGTGAATTCTTTGCTTTTTCTTCAGCACTGCTGAATTCGGCAAGGCCTTGAGTGTCTGCTAATAACTTTACAATTTTTTGATGCCTACCTGCAACTCTAAGAGGCTGATCTCTGAGGTTTCCTACCTGATTGCACTAACTTCCCTCTCAAAGTTTTCAGAGAGCCAGTTATAGCTTCTGTATTAGTTCTTGGTTACGTTGAGTATAAATAGAGAGCTTTGGGCACAAGGCACTATGATCAAAAGTTTTCCAGTCTCCAAACAGAAATAAATCCTGAAAATCCACATACATTTCTATATAAGTGGGATAAAAGAGATTAATATTTATATGTTTTTAGTTTTCTACTCACCCTTGTCTTCTAAAGGGAAGTGAATTTTGCAGGGGGCATCAGCCCTCAACTTTCCTTTATTAAGGCAGAATCTGAGGAACAGCAAAAGCAAAAAAAAATGAAAGCAGCAGAGAACCCCGGGGGAGCCACCTGATGAAACAAACAAAAAATAGAGCAGAGGGGAGGAGGAGAAAGTCAGAAGAGCCGGACCAGGATTTCAAGGACCAGGGTTTGGGGAACAGCTAATTTCCATTATGAGTGGCAGAACTGGGTACAGAGTATTTTTATAGATGTTTTGATGTATGTGAATAATATATGATATTTTATCAAGACTCATGAAAATGGATAAGGCCTGGAATTTTTATTGGTTAGGTGTTTGGTTATTACTGTCCTTATTATTTTTGATATTTAGAGACACAGAGTGTCAGACAGGACCGCAGGAGCTCCTGATATATCAGATGCCCATATGTCCTTTAGTTTACTCAGCTGTTTTCTGTTTTTGTGTGAAGCATTAAAATGGGCAAGATTCTTAGAGATGCAGTTTTGTGTGGGATCATCAATTATGTGACTACCCAAACCTTCCACTGCCACCTCCCCCGCCCCCCCGAGGATGCTTCTCCCTCCCCATCTTCTGAGTGAGAGGCTGGGAAATCCCTTCAATTCCCCTCCTCAGTCCTGGCCTGGCACATGAAGACAGGCTGGAACTGGACTGGGATGTTGTTCAGAGGGTCCCTGGATGATCTCGTAGGTCCTTTCAACCTAAAAATATCACAACTCCATGTAACAAGTTTTAAATGTACAGATGAAGTGATTTCCTGAAGATGACTTGGGAGAATGGAGAAATAAATAGGTTTAGCATATCAGCTGTACCTGCCGGCTCCGATTTTGACATTGGCCGTATTTGATACATCTGACACCATTATCGAGCCTGCTTTTGTATTTATAGATCTCTAATGATTTGTGCTTCCACTGACATTTTGTTCAGATAGTTGGGATGGCAATGTTAAGGGAAATTTTGAATTTCTTTTCTCACCTTTGTGAAAATTAAGAACGTCTCTGTTGTATAACTGCTCCAACAGTCTCTTGACTCAGTTTGATCTGTATCGCATTTTTAACTATGTCGTAGAAAATGGTAAATTGTTAAGGTGCACCATTCTGTGAACACTGACTTCGTACAGTAAACATGGGTGTTATTATTCTGTACTTTGTGTGTAATCTTTGATGTGCCACCTGGGTCATGCACTTGACTTCTCTTAATTCCAATTTCTTTATGTGTAAAGAACAGGTTGCTACTGCAACATATTTTACATAAAAATCTAAAATTTTAGCTTCTCTTGAAAGCAAATCATCTGCAGTTGAGTAGTAGCTATTTTTCCCCTCTTTTTCTGGGACAGGTGCCCCAGCTGGGTGCTTCCCTCCTGCATGTCACCCATGGGCAGAGTGTTCATGACAGGCCCTCCCTTTGTGACCCTGTGCCCTCTTCCTGGCCTGGTGAACTAACTCCTGCTCCCCTTCCCACACAGCTCAAGCTGTGTATCTTCCTAAAAGCATCAATTGAGGAACATAGTGGCTCTTTCCACCCTGATGTCCCTTTTACATTCTTTCATTCCATGGCAACCCTAAGATGAGGATTGGTCACAGTGTGCCATTCTTGAAGGGAAAAGTGTTTTATTATCAATAATGTTTAGACTTTCCAGCATATAGTGACCTATGCAGACTGACTTATTTTATTTTTATTTTTTTATTATTAAATCATAGCTGTGTGCATTAATGCGATCACGGGGCACCATACACTGGTTTTATAGACCATGTGACACATTTTCATCACACTGGTTAACATAGCCTTCCTGGCATTTTCTTAGTTAATTGTGTTAAGACATTTACATTCTACATTTACTAAGTTTCACATGTACCCTTGTAAGATGCACCGCAGGTGTAATCCCACCCATCACCCTCCCTCCGCCCACCTCCCTCCCTCCTCCCTCCCCTCTCTGTTCCCCTTCCCCCTATTCTTAGGTTATAACTGGGTTATAGCTTTCATGTGAAAGCCATAAATTAGTTTTGTAGTAGGGCTGAGTACATTGGATACTTTTTCATCCATTCTTTTTTTTTTTTTATTAAATCATAACTGTATACAATGATATGATTATGGGGCATCATACACTCACTTCATAAGCCATTTGACACATTTTTATCACAGTGGTTAACATAGCCTTTCCGGCGTTATCTCAGTTACTGTGCCAAAACATTTACATTCTACATTTACTAAGTTTCGCAAATACTCCTGTAATATGCACCACAGGTGTGATCCCACCGATTCCCCTCCCTCTACCCACCCCCCCCCCTTTCCCACTTCCCCCTATTGTTAAGTTGTAGCTGGGTTATAGCTTTCATGTGAGAGTCCCAAATTAGTTTCATAGTAGGGCTGTGTACATTGGGTATTTTTTCTTCCATTCTTGGGATACTTTACTAAGAAGAATATGTTCCAGCTCCATCCATGTAAACATGAAAGAGGTAAAGTCTCCATCTTTCTTTAAGGCTGCATAGTATTCCATGGTATACATATACCACAATTTATTAATCCATTCGTGGATCGATGGGCACTTGGGCTTTTTCCATGACTTAGCTATTATGAATTGGGCTGCAATAAACATTCTGGTACAAATATCTTTGTTATGTTGTGATTTTTGGTCTTCTGGGTATATGCCCAGCAGAGGGATTACAGGATTGAATGGCAGATCTATTTTTAGATCTCTGAGTGTTCTCCATATATCTTTCCAAAAGGAATGTATTAATTTGCATTCCCACCAGCAGTGCAGAAGTGTTCCCTTTTCTCCGCATCCACGCCAACATCTCTGGTCTTGAGATTTTGTGATATAGGCTAGTCTCATTGGAGTTAGATGATATCTCAAAGTAGTTTTGATTTGCATTTCTCTGATGATTAAAGATGATGAGCATTTTTTCATATGTCTGAAGGCCGTGCGCCTGTCTTCTTCAGAGAAGTTTCTCTTCAAATCCCTTGCCCAGCCTGCGATGGGATCCCTTGTTTTTTTCTTCTTGCTGATGCGTTTGAGTTCTCTGTGGATTCTGGTTATTAAACCTTTGTCAGAGATATACCCTGCAAATATCTTCTCCCATTCTGAGGGCTGTCTGCTTGCTCTGCTTACTGTGTTCTTAGCTGTGCAGAAGCTTTTTAGTTTGATCAAGTCCCAGTAGTGTATTTTTGAAGCTGCTTCAATTGCCCGGGGGGTTCTCCTCATGAAATACTCACCCAGACCAATTTCTTCAAGGGTTTTCCCTGCATTCTCCTCTAGTATTTTTATAGTTTCATGTCTTAAGTTTAAATCTTTAATCCAATGAGAGTCTATCTTAGTTAATGGTGAAAGGTGTGGGTCCAATTTCAGTCTTCTGCAGGTTGCCAGCCAGTTCACCCAGCACCATTTGTTAAATAGGGAATCTTTTCCCCACTGAATGTTTTTAATCGGCTTGTCAAAAATCAAATAGCGGTAAGTAGCTGGATTCATCTCTTGGTTCTCTATTCTGTTCCAGATATCTACTTCTCTGTTTTTTGTGCCAATACCATGCTGTTTTGATCACTATCGATTTGTAGTAAAGTCTGAGGTCTGGTAGTGTGATTCCTCCTGTTTTGTTTTTATTTCTGAGTAATGTCTTGGCTATTTGAGGTTTTTTCTGATTCCATATAAAACGAAGTAATGTTTTTTCAAGATCTTTAAAATATGACAGTGGAGCTTTAATAGGGAGTGCGTTGAAATTATATATTGCTTTGGGTAGTATGGACATTTTGATAATGTTGATTCTTCCTAGCCATGAGCATGGTATGTTTTTCCATTTGTTAACATTTTCACCTATTTCTTTTCTTAAAGTTTCATAGTTCTCTTTATAGAGATCTTTCACGTCTTTTGTTAGGTAAATTCCCAAATATTTCATCTTCTTTGGCACTACTGTGAATGGGATAGAGTCCTTAACTGCTTTTTCAATTTGACTGTTGTTGGTGTATATAAAGGCTACCAATTTATGAATGTTGATTTTGTAACCTGAGACGCTGCTGTATTCCTTGATCACTTCTAGGAGTTTTGTAGTAGAGTCCCTAGTGTTTTCCAGATACACAATCATATCATCTGCGAAGAGCGAGAGTTTGATCTCTTCTGACCCTATATGGATACCCTTGATCGCCTTTTCTTCCCTAATTGCAGTGGCTAAAACTTCCATTACAATGTTGAAAAGCAATTTTCATCCATTCTTGAGATACTTTACTAAGAAGAATATGTTCCAGCTCCATCCATGTAAACATGAAAGAGGTAAAGTCTCCATCTTTCTTTAAGGTTTTATAATATTCCATGGTGTACATATACCACAATTTATTAATCTATTCGTGATCGATGGGCACTTGGGCTTTTTCCATGACTTAGCAATTATGAATTGGGCTGCAGTAAACATTCTGGTACAAATATCTTTGTTATGATGTGATTTTGGTCTTCTGGGTATATGCCTAGTAGAGTAATTATAGGATTGAATGGCAGATCTATTTTTAGATCTCTAAGTGTTCTCCAAACATCTTTCCAAAAGGAATGTATTAACTTTCATTCCCACCAGCAGTGTAGAAGTGTTCCCTTTTCTTCACATCCATGCCAACATCTCTGGTCTTGGGATTTTGTGATACGGGCTAATCTTACTGGAGTTAGATGATATCTCAAAGTAGTTTTGATTTGCATTTCTCTGATGATTAAAGATGATGAGCATTTTTTCATATGTCTGTAGCCCGTGCGCCTGTCTTCTTCAGAGAAGTTTCTCTTCAAGTCCCTTGCCCAGCCTGCGATGGGATCACTTGTTCTTTTCTTGTTCATATGATTGAGTTCTCTGTGGATTCTGGTTATTAAACCTTTGTCAGAGACATAACCTGCAAATATCTTCTCCCATTCTGAGGGCTATTTGCTTGCTTTACTTACTGTGTTCTTGGCTGTGCAGAAGCTTTTTAGTTTGATCAGGTCCCAGTAGTGTATTTTTGAAGCTGCTTCAATTGCCCGGGGGGTCCTCCTCATAAAATACTCACCCAGACCGATATCTTCAAGGGGTTTCCCTGCACTCTCTTCTAGTATTTTTATAGTTTCATGTCTTAAGTTTAAATCTTTAATCCAGTGAGAGTCTATCTTAGTTAATGGTGAAAGGTGTGGGTCCAGTTTCAGTCTTCTACAGGTTGCCAGCCAGTTCACCCTGCACCATTTATTAAATAGGGAATCTTTTCTCCACTGAATGTTTTCAATTGGCTTGTCAAAGATCAAATAACGCTAAGTAGCTGGATTCATGTCTTGGTTCTCTATTCTGTTCCAGACATCTACTTCTCTGTTTTTGTGTCAGTACCATGCTGTTTTGATCACTATCAATTTATAGTATAGTCTGAGGTCTGGTAGTGTGATTCCTCCTGCTTTGTTTTTATTTCTGAGTAATGTCTTGGCTATTTGAGTTTTTTTCTGATTCCATAAAAAACGAAGTATTATTTTTTCAAGATCTTTAAAGTATGACAGTGGAGCTTTAATAGGGATTGCATTAAAATTGTATATTGCTTTGGGTAGTATGGACATTTTAACAATGTTGATTCTTCCCAGCCATGAGCATAGTATGTTTTTCCATTTGTTAACATTTTCAGCTATTTCTTTTCTTAGAGTTTCATAGTTGTCTTTATAGAGATCTTTCACGTCCTTTGTTAGATAAACTCCCAAATATTTCATCTTCTTTGGCACTACTGTGAATGGAATAGAGTTCTTAACTGTTTTTTCAGCTTGACTATTGTTGGTATATATAAAGGCTACCGATTTATGAATGTTGATTTTGTAACCCGAGATACTGCTGTATTCCTTGATCACTTCTAAGACTTTTGTAGTAGAATCCCTGGTGTTTTCCAGGTATACAATCATATCATCTGTGAAGAACGAAAGTTTGATCTCTTCTGACCCTATATGGATACCCTTGATCGCCTTTTCTTCCCTAATTGTGATGGCTAAAACTTCCATTAAAATGTTAAAGAGCAGTGGAGACAATGGGCGGCCTTGTCTGGTTTCTGATCTGAGTGGAAATGATTTGAATTTAACTCTACTCAATACGATATTGGCTGTGGGTTTGCTGTAGATGGTCTCTATCAGTTTAAGAAATGTCCCTTCTATACCAATTTTCTTAAGTGTTCTGATCATGAAGGGATGCAGGATATTATCAAAAGTTTTGTCAGCATCAATTGGGAGAATCACATGGTCTTTGTTTTTTAATTTGTTTATGTGTGAATTATACTTATAGATTTACAGATATTGAACCAGCCTTGAGACCGTGGGATAAAACCAACTTGGTCATTATGTACAATTTGTTTGATGTATTGCTGGATTCTGTTTGTTAGGATCTTGTTGAATATTTTTGCATCTATATTTATTAGTGATATTGGTTGTAATTCTCTTTTCTTGTTGGGTCTTTTCCTGGTTTGGGATCAGGGGTGATGTTTGCTTCATAGAATGTATTGGGTAGTCTTTCTTTTTTTTCTACATTTTGGAACAGGTTGAGTAATATAGGTACTAATTCCTCTTAAAAGGTTTGGTAGAATTCTGATGTGAAGCCATCTGGTCCTGGGCTTTTCTTTTTAGGAAGATTTTGTATGGTTGATGCTATTTCAGAACTTGATATTGGCCTGTTCAACATTTCCACTTGATTCTGGCTAAGTCTTGGAAGGTGACGTGCTTCCAAGTATTGGTCAATTTCCTTCAGATTTTCATATTTCTGAGAATAAAGGTCTTGTAATATTCATTAAGGATGTTTTGAATTTCTGAGGAGTCTGTTGTTATTTCGTCTTTGTCGTTTCTGATGATGAGATTAGAGATTTTACTCTTTTCTTCCTGGTTAGGTTAGCCAACGTTTTATCTATTTTATTGACCTGTTCATCACTTCATCACTTTCAGGGATTTCAATGAGGTGTATATTAACCTTCTTCGCATTATCCCAGAGCTCTCTGAGAGAATGATCCATTTTTGCTTTCCATTTCTCTTCCTCTTTGAGAGTTTGGGAGTGTTCAAAGGCTTTATCTTCAATGTCAGAAATCCTATCTTCTGCTTGCTCCACTCTGTTACTGAGGGATTCTACTGTATTTTTCAGATCTTTGACGGCTGAAATTCTTGCTGCAGTGAATCAAAATCTTTGGTGGTTTTGTCTTTAAATTTGTTAAATTCTTGAGGCAACTTTTGAATTTCTCCTTGAATTTCTAATTCTGACTTTTGAATTGCTGCTCGAATTTTGAATTCCAAATTTTCCTCCATTTTATTAATCTTGTTTGCAATCCAAATTCTGGATTCAATTTCTGACATCTTGGCCAGCTGTTTATTCATGGGATTTTTAGTTACATCTGCCATATCTTTCCTTGCGGGGGGGGAGGGGGTTGATCTATTCTGGTTATTCATGTTACCAGAGTTTTTCCGCTGATTCCACCCCATGATTGTTTTACACTGTTTGATTTTTCCCCTGGAGCTTTGTTGAGGACCCATGTAGTGCTATGGCCTGAGAAACTGGGGACCTGTTTGATGTGGTGGGGCTAAGTGGTTCTGTCTTGTTTTCAGCTTATCTCTGTTCGACCCTAGTGAAACAGTTACTCTGGGTTGAAGTCTCAGCTGTGGAGAAATACCAGCAATTAAGTCACCCTCCCCCCCACAGGCAACAATTGGAAAAGGAAAATCAGACCTTCCTACAACCACACATCCAGCACACCACCTGAATAATCCTTGGGCTATTGACTCAGTTCAAAAGGTCCAAGTCCATGGTCTCAGTCAGCACCTGTCTCAGGTAGGAGAGTTTAAAAGGTCTCTGGCAACTGGATTGCAGGGGTCTGGTGACTACTCAGATATGGCTTGTTCCAGTGTTCTGTGGAGTCACGAGGACCCACCCAGCAAATAGATCAGTCTGGGAAGTTTGATGCCTCCTTCCCCACCTTGTACCTCTGTCACATCCAGTGACTGATAGTCCCGCAGTGCTTTGACCAGTTGCCTGTAGTGAACAGATACTCCAGGGGTTTGCACCTGCCTGAATCAGAAGGAAATCTATTTCTGCTCAGCCAGGCTGCTGCACTCTTTCTCTATCTACCAGGGGGAGGTGTGGCCTGACAACCTTGGGTGCTTGATGGAGGCTGGGGGGTGTTCACTCAGTTCTAGCCCTGCCCCTGTTTGATGTAACTGACAGAACAGAACAGAACAAGTTTGCAGGAATTTGTTTCTGTCCCTCTAAATTTCCCTGTAGAAGATACGCTGTTTTGAGTTCCCAGAGCCTGCTCCTCGGCCCTGTCTTTGCTCCTGCAGGTTTGTATTCGTTTACCTGTCAATTCTAGCCTCCTGTCTTCCTTTTTCTATAGTCTGACGATCTCCTGAGGGCCGGGTGTGTCTTTGGATCAGTAAAGTGGTCCTCTGGGTCAGCCCCACCCTGGGACCTTCCCGACTCTGCACGTGTGTTTCTACTCCCCGTGCTCCACCCAGGCCGGTACCGCCTCAGGCAAATCCTTTACTCACGGGGCCTGTGTTTCCATCCCAGATCTGTTCTGTGTTGGTTGCCACCTGAGTAGATGCCCGGCCTCCTCTGGTTGCCCAGGGAGATGGGGATGTGGCTTCAGAATATCCGGGAGTGAGCCCTATTGTTGCCAAAAGACGGCTGCTGCTCTGTGCCTCAGGGCACTGCCACTCTGGTGTGGTTCCCCCTCAGCCGACCATCCTCTTCTCACTCCCGTGCCACAGAGTCAGCACTGGACAGCTGCAGTCTAGGTCCTGTCCATACCCCTCGAGAAATCACCCAAGAATCTGGACTCCTGGGGGACAGGCCTACAGACCTCAGAGTGAAAGTGGAGGGGAGTGCTGGGAGCTCAGAATTGCAGGTAGAGAATATATACAGTTTTATACAGTTTTATGCCTGGCAAGAGAATGCTGTGGCACCCTAGTAGGGGAGGTAGGTCAGTTTTTATAAGGTCTCTCCCGTGGAGTGTAGTGGGAGGACCCTTGAACTCTGCTCGTTTGTTTGTGGAGGGGATTCCCATCCACTTGGTGATGGATTTTGTACCTTTTTTTTGTATCCTTGGGGTCGCAGCTCACCTCAGCGGGGTTGATGTGTGCTCTTTAACCTTCTCTCTCGGTGCAGCTCAAATCCACCAGGTTACTTGCTAAATTTCTGTCCTTTAACTCTCCTTCTGGACGGTCACCTCTGTGGAAAGCTGGCTTCAGTCAGCCATCTTGTCTCCACCCCCTAGACTGACTTATTTTAAATCCCCTGCAAAGCACCTACTTACTTCCTGCACCCAAGGGGTGACCACACCCACTGCCTCACTTGGTCTGTCATGGCTCTTATCCAATATAAATGCAGTAAGTTCATATCCACGTGTCCAGTCATTTGATTTGTATCTCTCTCCCCCACTAGATTGGAAGATTTCACTGACCATCATATCTACTGAGCCCAGCACATTGCCTGGACCACTGGAAGTACTCAGTGAGTATTGATTTATTGAATAAGTGAAAAACTAAATAGTTAGTTCTATTCTTCACTTGAGAAATTATACTGCAAAACTGGCCAAATTGATTTGGAAACAGAAAGTTTCTGAATATTTATGTTCCTCTTGGAGAAGATGAGAGGGATCAAGGCATATTACTCCTTTCTCCTCAAGAGGAAATGAGAAATTAGGAGGGAAATTTGCACCCCTCTGGATCAATGTATGGCAAAATTTCAGCTCCATAACCTTAAAACTCAAGCAATTAACTTTGTTTGAAAAGGTCAGCAGCAGTTCTGCTCTTCTCTGACAAGTTGAGCTGTCTAACAGAACTCAGTTTAAATTAAAAATATCTTTGGCAAAGTTAATCAGATCTTGCTTCTACTGTCATCCTGCAAGGGAAAGGTATCTGTTGGGATTCCAAGATGTTCTGGAGATCAGTTAGGGTTTTCTTTTGCCATTCTGAATATGGGAACACGGGACCTGGCTACCACCTGTCAAAAAACCTGACATTGTAAATGACTCTATGTATGTTTCCTTTAAACTTTACATCACCTGTGAGGTTAATATCATTAATATTCTTATTTTAGGTAGAAGAAATTGAGGCTAAGAGAAGTTAAACCACTTGTCCAATTTCAGACAGTATGAGATAGAAGCTTTTGCTAATAAAATTTGGCTTTCCCGATCTTTCAAATTCTGGGTTGAGAGAATTATACTTCACATTCTGGAAGGAAAGTTGGTCTATTGTACCATGTCCTCCATATCTCACCCTTTAATTTTCTGTAAGTTATTGCTTTGGAATGAAGCAGTCCCAGGATAGCCAGTCCTGGTCAGAGAGACAGTTAACAGTAGCCTGAGGGAGTAGAGCAGGTAGGAATAAAAATTTTGTTCATGAGCATCTTAGTCTGTTCAATTTACTATAACATGCCATAAACTTGGTGGCTTATAGATACCAGAAGTTTATTTATTTCTCATAGTTCTGGAGGCTGGTAAGTCCAAGATGCTAGAAGATTCAGTATCTGGTGCAAGCTCACTCTCTTGGTTCATAGATGCAGTCTTCTCACTGTGCCCTCACATGGTGGAAGGGCAAGGCAGCTCTCCAGAGCCTCTCTTATAAGGGCGCTAATTCCATTTACGATGGCTCCACCCTCATGACCTAATCATTGCCTGAAGGCTTTACTTCTTAATGTTATCACTTTAGGGATTAGGATTTCAACATATCATTTTTTTTAAGGTTCTTTTTAAAATTTATTTTGTTTCAAAATACTATAGGGGCACACGCATTTTGGCTATATATTTGCTTTTGTAAATTTCAGGTCACAGTTATAAGTGAGCTCTTCACCCAGAATGTGTGCATTGCACCCTTTAGGTGTGAATTAACCCAACCCTCCCCCAGCCACCTAGGTGATTCCCATTGAGTTATACTTCCATATGTGCATGTGAGTTCAAAATACGAATTTCGATGGGACTCAAACATTTAGACTTTTGCAGTGGGTGCATAGTAAAGAAACCTGTATTAACATTTAAACTCTGTCTGCATGTAATAGACACGAGAAACATTAAGTCATTGGCATAGAGAAGAATATGGACTTTGGATCATCTGAGACCCAAGTTTAAATCTCATCCTTCTCACTTACAAACTGGGGGACTGTGGGCAAGTGATTTACCCTTTCAAAGTCTTAGTTTCCTCTTCCATAGAAAGAGGATCTTTGTCTACCTTGCAAGGTTTTTGTAAAGACAGAGATATTGTTGAGAAGGCTTTAAAATATTAATTCAACTCATACTGTGTGCTGGATATGCAGAACCTATTGCTCTCAGAGAACTTATGATTTGGGGGAAGGATGAACAAAAAAAAGAAAAATGAGACAATTACAATAAAGTGTGCTGAATGCTATTATGGGGGAAATATTGCAGGCAGGCTGTGTAGACAGAGTCTCTAACCCAGGTTCCAGGTGGGGGGCTCTGGGTGGGAGAGACCTGCAGGCAGATGAGCAGTGCACGAGGGTGACAGGCAGAGTTCTCGGGAAAATGGTGCATTTTATTATTGTCAGTGTTAGTATCAACTCCTAGGATACTCCTAGGGGATATCTGAATGGTGTATCTTTGAAGAATCTCAAATTTAACATGCTCAGTACCCAGTTCATGGCTTCTCACCTTCAAGTTACTCTATCATGCTAGATGGAGCTTTATTTTCTCATTGCTTATATTAGCAATTTGGGAGTTACCCTTGACTCTGTTCTTCCCTTAAATTCTATTTCCAGTCCTTCTGTGAAAGCTGTCAATGATATCCCTACAGCAAGACCATGTCTTCTCACCTGCACTGCTTCCCCTCTGACAGAAAAGACACTGCCCTTTTCTGTCAGAACCATTTTGTGGTGTAATCCTGCTCAGGTCTCTGCACAGGACCCTCCATTCTTTGCCCTCAAGCCAGGGAGATGTTTCTACGTCATGTCAGACGTCACCTTCTCTATTCTAGCCTGTCCAGGGCTAACCATCTCCCCCAGAGTCAATGCCAGTGTTCTGCCCCTGCTTCTCTGCCTGCCTGCTCACCATACCTCCTAGCACCTCCCCAGCACCTCCCCAGCCTCTCACCTCTGGCCAAATGGGCTTCCTGGCTATGCCTCTGATGTGCCAGTCCAGCTCCTGCTGCAGGCCTTTGGCATTATCGGTCCTGTTGTTCGGCATATTTTGCTCCCTTGGTAGACAAATGGGCTTACTAAATGTCCACCTTGTCTTCTGGCCTTCCTGGACTTCCTGTGTTGAGTGGAGCTTTCATACCGTCACTTCCTGTCTTCTTCCTCGTAGCATCCGTGGTCACCGTCTTTGCTTATGGTCTCTCCTTCACTCACAGTATAAACTCCCCGGGTGTAGAGAGGTTGCCTATCCTATTCCCTTCAATACACAGAATAGTACCTGGCCCTTGGTGGGGACTCAGTGACTGTGAGTGATGAGCCTGTGGATGGATCATGTGACACCAGTCACTCCACTGGACCATGAACTGGACACGTTATGCCCAGGTCAGATGGTTACCCTGACAGGGCAGTGCTGTGGGCTTCCAGAACCATCTGCCTTCAGCCACTACTGCAGGAAGCACGGTGGGCAGACGCTCACCATGCTGCACTGGGGGCTCCAGAGGAGGGCCCTGACCTCCACGGGGATCTCAGGCTGAGACAGCACTGGCCTGCTGGCTGCAGGTCAGCTGAGGATGCCTTGAGAGGAATTTCCATTTGCAACTCTGTCCCTTTTATCAGGACAGGAGTCCCAATGTGCTTCAACTTCCTTTCTTCAGGGTCCTTCAAGGGCAATATCTCTCCTATGTTGTTCTGGGACCCTCACCCCATCAGCAGCAGCAGAATGGGTGGAGTCCTTTCCCTGGGATGTGCTTATGCTATATAACAGGACAGGATCTCTGCATACTTCTCACAGGTGGGATGTGAACTCTAGTCTGTCCTGGCATTTCTCAAAGGATGGCACCTGCGCCCCAGGGAGCAGACAAGGTAGCTTGGGTGCTAGTTGGAAGAGATTATTTACCATAGTTATTTCTTTTAACGTGCAACAGCCCCACAAACTATGATTGATGGCTGTGGCTGCCTAGAGCCAGGCTTCGGCAGTGTGGGGAAGCATGCTCTATCCCCGATGGGTGACCCTGGGCCACACAGTGAGATGACTGCTATGTATTACTAGGTGATTTCAGCATAAAATAAGATTGAATAACACAGTCAGAAAGTTATTCTCTTTTCCATTCTCTTTTAATGTTTGTGATTATAGGAGAAAAAGTCTCATTTGATACTTGAACACTTGCCAAGCTCCCTTTTTGTGTCAAGGAGACGGCACGTTGCAGGCTCAGGCCATCATGCAGGTAACTGTGTTTAACTGATTTCTGGCAACAGGGCTCATTTTCATTATGTTTATATTAATTGTTGCTTTCTATTGATGGCAAGGGATGCTGGTTTTCCATTGGTGGTTGTGATATAAAATTTCAGTTATAGTTCATTTATTAAAGAAAGATACTGAGTTGACTGAAATAAAACAAATAAGTGACTATTAACAGAGTAGGATGTGGGGAAGGAAAAAATCCTGAATGTGCAGCTCAGAGGCCTGGTCCTGGGGGTCCTGCTCCGGCCTGTGCAATTACAGTCAGGGTGGCGACTGCAGGCCGAGCTGCACTCCTGTTAGTACTGTCCTTCTGGGTAGACTCTGTCTCCTCATCCTGTTTCCAGCCCATTATCACCTTCCAGCAACTTTGAATTGGGTCCACCAGCTACTTTTCTGCCAGTGATTCAGATCTTGCCTCCTCTCCTGAGTCCTCAGGAAACCACAGTGACCTAATTACTCACATCTAAGTGGGCCCCCTGTCAGCATGCAGAGACTCATTAAAACATAGTTGGAACGGCTGTAAATGTGGCATACAGGCTGCCCTTTCTGAGAGCCATGGTCTGAAGTCACACGTGTTTCTGGTGAGGTCACTGTGTGCAGATCCCTATTTTCTTCTTCCCTTCCTTCGTGCTTTTGCACATTCAGAAATGTGCCCAGTGTGTGACCTTGGGAGGAGAAAATTTGATGTGATGGGACTCCAATTCCACTGTCTGCATGCCACCAGGTGCTGGACAGCAGCAGCAGGTGGGCGAGACACACGGTTCCTTTGAACCCAGTGTTGGTGGTTGTCCGTCTGCGAGTGATGCTCACTGCCTGCGAGAGCAGCCCTGCAGGGCTACGGTGGATGAAAGCGGATCAAGGGTATCTCTGCTGGTGTTCCTGACATCATCCCAGGTCTACGTACGGAACTGGTAACCAGCATAACCCCAGGGCTGCTAACAAGTCAGAATGGCATTTTGGGTCTGGTTGGTTTTAGCAAAATGAGATATTTTGTGATGGAATCCCAGTGGTGATTTTTACTGGGCCCTTGGTAGGTACCTTGTGTTTTATATAAGTCCCCACGTTTAATTCTCCTGGCAATTTTGTGTTATGTCTGGTGTTGTCCCTGTTTCTAGTTGAGAAATTGACACTGGAAGAGGTTCATTTACTTTCCATAGAGTTTGTACCATATTGATCTGAGCCTAAAGGGCACGTCTCTAAGCTCTGTGCTGTCATCTGAGGGGAGGGGTAATTACTTTGTTTTTTTTTTTTTTTTTAATAATTTTAAGATTCAGAAGCTTAATGCTCTGTTAGCACAATGCCCAGAAACAGATGAAACTCACACAGGGGATGCATGAGGAGAGCCCACTGAAAGGACTGTTTATAAAGGAATGGGAAGAATTAAGGGATACAAACCAAGGCTGGGGAAGCACCCTGGGACCAGGAGGAGCAGGAGGCCATTTGTGCCTTTAGATCAGAAGGGGCAAGGGGAGAGAGGATGATCCTGAGACCCAGAGGGACCTGTAGCTGCAGGGGTGTGGCCTCAGGTGGACGGATGCAGTGCGTGTCCACCTGCATCCCAGTGGCGAGAGCTGAGACCTGCTGACATCTGCTTCTTTCCTCCCTGACCCTCCTGGTGTTACCCATTGGGAAAACTCAAGCAGAAGCCAGAGGGCCAGGAGGCCAGTAGATGTAGCCTACAGAATTCACTTCCAGGACAGATAGAGGGTGGTGGGCACTGAACCTGGAGGGGTCAAGGAGAGCACGCAGCACAGAAGCCTTAACCTCTCTGAGCCTCAGTGACTTGAGTCACTCATCTGTTGTGATTTAACAACACTTAGAGGCTTAAACAAAATGTTTATTATCTCACAGTTCCGCTGGTCATGAATCCAGGCATGGCAAAGCCAAGTTCTTTGCTTCAGAGCCTCTCAGGCTAGGTTGCAGTCATCTCAAGGCTCAGATGGGCAAGAATGTGCTTCTGAACTCATGTGTTTATTTACAGGACTCCGTTTCTCACTAGAGATTGGACAGAGGCAGCCCTCACATCCTGCCACAGGGGCCTATCCAGTGCACAGCTTGCCTCATCAAAACACGCAAGCCAGGATAGTGATAGGAGAATTCTGCTAGCAAGACAGAAGCCATAACCTTCTGTAATCTAATCATGGAGTTACAGTCTTTGCCATAATTCTGTTGGTTAGAAGCAAAGTGAAGGGATTACACAAGAGCACAAGGGAAGATGAAGATGAAGCCTCCCCCAGTGGCCTCATCTGACGACAAGGATAATCAGGTCCTAACATACCATAACCCAACTAACCCATACTTAGCAGTATGTGTAAGTCATTGAACACAGCCACACACACAAGACATCCTCTGAAAATTAGATTCACAAAAGTGCTGTGGTGGGGGTCACACAACATTGTTTATGAAACAAATAATTCTCAGCAGTTATCAGTGACTTCCAAGTTATAAAATAGAGGACATACCTATTTTGGTCCTAACCTTATTTGATTACTCTGCACGGCTTGGTACTCTTGAACACTTCTTTCTTAAAACTCCTTTTTTTCTGACACCTGAGATGATACCACACTCTCCCAAGTTTTCTTGCGGCGTTTTTCTGGAATCTTCTTTGTTGCCTTTGCAGGCTTATCTCTTCCACGATATCGTTGCATGTTGGAGTTTCCCCGCTCTTGGTCCTATACTCTTTCTAGGCAACTGTATATGCGCGCATGGCTTTAGGAAGCACAATTTGAAATAGATGCACTTATCTCCAGTACCCAAAGCTTCACGCTTGTATGTCCAACTGTCTGCCTGACATCTGGTCTGAGAGCTTTCCGTGTCACCTCAGTAATCTCGACGGGTCCCACATTCATCCCTGGTATGGGTCCTTCGGTGCTCTCCTTCTTAGGGAATCTTCTTCAATTTTGTTCTGTAAGGGAGAAGTCTGCAGAGAAATCTTCCGTGATGCTTCTGTCCTGATTTCCAATGCCCGTCCTGTTGATTTCACTTATAAAGTGACTTCTGACTCTGTTCTCTTTCTTTTCACTTTTTGTAATTTGGAAATAATTTTAGATTTGCAAAATGGTTGCAAAAGTGCTACCATCATCCAGCTTCTTCATAGTACATACCCAGAGTACCAGTAGGGAAATCACGATAGTGTCATCTGGTTCTCAGGTCACATTCACATTTTGTCCTCTGCCCCACCAATGCTCTTTTTCTGTTGTGGGATTCATTTCAGAAACCCACCTTATATTTTGTCGTCGTATCTTCTAGCCTACTGCAATCTGGAACAGTTCTTTAGCTTTTGTTGTTTATGACTTTGAACATTTTTGAAAGTGTCAGGAGGACTGGTCAGTTACTTTATCAAATGTCCCTCAGTTTGAGTTTCCTTGATTTTTTTTTTTTTTTTTTTAATGATTAGAGGAAGGCTATGTGTTTTTAGTACGAATACCATGGGAATGCCGTGGGGCTGCTTCTTCAGCCAGGCTAGCAGGAGTTACATGAAGCCAGTGCCTCATTACTAGTGACGTTAGCTTTGGTCGCTCAACGCAGTGGCATCTGCTAAGCATCTCTACTGTAAAGTTACAATTTTTTCCTCTTTATGATTAATTAAGTATGAGACTTTGAAGATATTTTGAAATTTTTCAAATATCCTGTTTCTCATTGTACTTTCGCCCACGAGTTTTATCACCTGCTGGCAAGGATTGGTTTCCTTCAGCAATCACTACTTTGGTATTTGCCAACTGGCGATTTTGTATCTCCATAATTCCTTCTACAATTGCTAACTGGAATTGTACTTTAAGAACAGGATCTTTCCCCTCATTTGCTTCCTCAATTATTTATTTCTATCAGTATGAATTCAAGGATAATTACTCAGCGGGTCATTCAAGGGATTCTGGATCTGCCCATTGGCAGCTCATCTGTCCTTCGACTGATCCCTGTTACTTTCTGAGCACGTCAGTACTTTCTGCACTGGAAAGGTATTCCAGGCTCACCTTTCCTTGTCCCAGCCATGGGATCTATTATGGGCTGATGTGTCCCCCCAAATATTGTGTTCAGGGTATAAAGTCCATGGCATCTTTGAATGTGGCCTTATTTGGAATTAGGGTCTTGCAGGTGGAATCAAGCTAAAATGAGGTTGTATTGGATTTGAGTGATCTCTGAGCCAACACTAGTGTCCTTAGAGGATGAGGACAGTTTGGACACATACACAGAGAAGAGATGAGAACTTGAGGACACAGAGATAGAAAAGACACACAGGGGAGATGCAGAGGCTGGAGTGCTGTGGTCACAAGCCAAGGAATGGCCAGGATTGACAGCAACCACCAGAAACTGGAAGACATGAGGAAAGAGTCTCCCTGACGTCCTGTTTTAAGTCACCTAGTTTGTGATACTATGTTATAGCAAGCTAGGAAATGAACATAGAACCAGTTATTTCCCAGAGAAGGAATCCCTGTATTTTTATTTTTTATTTGGAGCGTGGGCTTTTGATACCAAGATCTGGTGCCAGGGTCGTCTTCTCTGACTCCTTTGCAGAATCATCTTCTCTACCACATCCTTGTACGTTGCGGTTGTCTAACTCTTAGTCCTAGACACTCTTGTAACTCTGTATCCCCCAGACGGTGGTGCATTTCCCTTTCCTCCAAGTTTACCTACTATCATATTCCAAGCCCTCATCTTCTTCTAGTGTGGGCAACTGCAACAGCTTCCTAACAGACCCGGGCCTCCCCTCGCCTTCCCTCACCTCCCACCAATTCAGTCTTTCTTGTGCTAATCTTGATAATGTTGCCAAAAAAACCTTGTTTAAAAATAGATTTTATTCTAGAGAAGTTTTAAATTTATAGGAAAATTGCAAAGCTAGTACAAAGAGTTCCCATGCACCCCACACCCCGTTTCTCCTATTATTAACATTTTGAATGGGTATGACACATTTTTCACAATTTATGACCCCACATTGGTACGTTCTAATTAACCAAAATTCACACTTGATTCAGGTTCTCTTTGTTTACGGTGTCTTTGTTGTGGTCCTGGATCTCATCCAGAGTTTACCACGTGATAGGCAGTAGTCTCTTTTGGTTCCTCTTGAGTGGTACAGTTCCTCTGACTTTTCTTGTTTTGATGACCTTGACATTTTTGAGAAGTACTGGTCATGTATTTTGTAGAATGTCTCTCAGTGGGGATTTGTCTGATGTTTTCTCATGAAGAGACTGAGGTTATGAGTTTTTGAGAAGAGGACCACCGGGGTAAAGTGCTGATCACGTGATATCAAGGGAATGTACAATCGATATGATTTATGACTGTTGTTGTTGACCTTGATCACAGCTGAGCCAGTGTTTGTTAGGTCTCTCCTCTGTGGAGTTACTCTTTTCCCCCCTCTTCCCATGTTGTACTCTTTGGAAGAAAGTCACTGTATTTTACACTTAAGGAGTAGAGAGTACATTCTTCTACACAGTAGATTTTTCTTTTCTCCCTTGGTTGTTTGTTTTATTCAATCATTGGCTCATATCAGTAAGGAATCACGGATGTTTATTTTCTGCTTTGGGTTATAATTTAATACAACTTTATTTTGTTGCTCAGATTGGTCTAATTTAGGTTATTGGGAAGTGTTTTATTCAGCTCTTGTGTCCCTGTGTGTGTGCGTTGAATATTTTCTTACTTTCTTGCTCTACAAGACTCTCCAGGCTCATCCTGTATATCTTCTGTCTCAGTTCTACAATCAGCTATTTCTATCCAAGCTGATCTTTTCAAAATGCAAACCTGCTTGTTACCCAGTGGTTGGTAAAATCCTTATCTTGGCATTCAGTGCCCTGTACACTATGGCCCCTGTTTACCTTTTCGGCTTCATCTTGTCACCCCGTGGAACCGTTGTGTCCTGCCACTGTGGGTTCATTTCCATTCACGGGTGCCATGCTGTCTCCTGCTATGGGACTTCCAAACACTCCCCCTGCTTTCCCCAGCAGGCCGCCCTCCCCATGCTTTAGTTCTCAGCTCCTTGGTTAGCTTTCCCTAACCTCCTTGGACAGGCTGGTAGCTTTATTTCGTCTTCTCTAAATACTTCTTTATTACGGTGCATCTCATAGTTGTAATGATACATCTGTCTGTGGGAGTAAGTATTGGAACCATGTCTGTCTCTTCTACCACACTGTCCCCTCTGTAGGAGCAGTGTCTCTGTTCGTTTTTGCTCCTACACCCTGGATCAGTGTCTGGAATACAGTGGTGCTCATGCATGTTTGTGGAATGAAAGAATGTGGCTGAATTACCCTATAATCATTTGATTATCTTACTGAGTGCCTAATAACAACTGTGCTCAATAATAGGAAGGGAAAGGCACATGGTATCTAGTCTTCTGTAGTAGAGAAATGGGTTTAACTTTTTAAATTTAGCATTTCCCACACTTTTTCTTTTTTGAGCATTGTCACCATGGCACAGCCATTAACACCATCTGGTATTAATGTTCTAGGAAAGAAAACTTTAGGAATTGCTATATGAGAATTTTCACAAGGGCATGGATCACATATCCGTTCAATTATTCATTCATCCCAGTGTCTTTTTATTCATCCATCCTGCATTCTACCCAGAAAATCTTTCATGAAATTTGTGATGTGTCTGGAATTAGAGCTTTAGAGCTAAACAAGTCTTCACGGGCTTATCTGTAAGTAGAAATGATAGACAATACAAATGTAACGTCTTCAGAGGTTGCCTTAGAGTTTGCCACATATATTTTTAACCCAAATCCACCTTGAAATAGTACTGTACCACTGTACTACCTGTTGAGTATAGGGACCCAATAACAGGGTCTTTCCATTTCTTTCCTTTGTCCCTGTCACATAACTGTCATACAGTCCACTCACCCATATGTTCTAACCACCAAGTCCATTGTTATTATCATTACTTTGGACAGGTGCTTATCTTTGGGATCAATTAAAAGTAAGAAGAGATTTTGTGTCTTTTATTTCTTCTCTGATGTTTTTCCTTTCTCTACGTAGATCTGGGTTTTTGACCTATATAATTTTTCTTTGGCTGAAGAGGTTTTTTTTTTAATTTTCAGATTATTATGGCATACATACAATTTGATTATGTATTGTGCTTTTGTAAGGCTAAAGTCCGAGTGATATTTGTCTTTCACCCAGGAAGCGTGCCATATCCCCATGCACGGAAGAACCATTAACATTTCTCATTGGGCAGGACTGTTTTAGATGAAGACCTTCTGTTTTTGTTTGTTTGGAAAGTTTATTTCTTTTCCTTTTTGGAAGATAATTTCACTGGGTATAGAATTTTAGGATTCTTTTTTCCTCCCAATATTTTAAATACAGTTCCTGAAGAAAAGTCCACTCTAATTCATATCTTGGTTTCTCCCTAAGATGCATTTTTCCCCCTATGGCTTCTTTCAAGATTTATTTTTGTCTTGGGTTCCCTGCATTTTATGCCTATGGGGTGTGTGTGTGTGTTGGCACAATTTACTCTAATTGGTCTTTCCGGAGCTTCTCCTGTGGTTTGGTGTCTATCCGTTTTGGGACGTTCTCAGCTATTATTACTTCAAATATTTCTTTTGCTCCTTTATCTCTTTCTTCTCCTTCTGTATTCCAATTACAAATATGTTACACCATTTATAATTGTCCCATGGGTTTTTTTTTTTAAATTTCTTTTCCCTCTTTGAATTTCAGTTTGTGAAGTTTCCATCAATTTTTTCCTTTGTCTGTGCCCAATTTACGGATGAGCTTGTCAAAGCCCTTTTTCACTTCTGGTGCAGTATTTTGACTTACAGCATTCTCTTCTGATTCTTGCATGTCTTCAACTGTTTTCATTAATGTTTTAATACATTGGTTATAGTTATTTTAAATTCCCTATCTGATAATCACCACGTCTGTCTCATAGCTGAGTCTGGTTCTGACACCTGCTTTGGCCCTCAGACCACGTCTCTCTTTTCTTCAATTTTGTTTTAAAAAGTGGACGTATTGTAGCAGGTGATAGGAAGTGAGGGTTGCTTGTAATCTGGCTGGGTGTTTGAGTGTTCGTGTTTAATGCTGGCTGTGGCCGTAGACACCAGAGGCTGCAGCCTCCTCCCACGTCCCACGTTTTTTCTTCTCCTCTTCAGCTTTCCCTTGTCCGCAGAGAGAGCTTGTGTCTTGCAGCCCTGATGGTAAGGCAGCAGTATTATATTGGAGTCCTGGGGCATGGTGGTAAGTTGTGGAGGAAGGAGAGTGTTTGCAGATCTTCTGATTAAACCCTAGTGTTGTAGTGGGCCTAGGCTGTCTGGGCGGTGGCCTCCAACAGTGTTTTTTCAGAGCATTATCCACCTATCCCATACCCCACTGCAGCATCCCCAATCTCAATCTTCAAATGCAGGTGGACCCTTGACGACTGTGTATTTCCCCCTTAGGTGAGGCAGAAAGAGTAGAGGGTCTAAAGTGGGAAAGTGCTCTTCTCCCGGTGAGGGTAAGTCGCAGGCAATGTCTTTATCCTGAAGAGCACCCCCACTTTCTTTTTCCTACACGCTCAGTTAGGATTTATTTATTTATTTATTCATCTTCCCAGCTTTATTGAGGTATAATTAACATAAGAATGGATATATTTAAGAATTATACACATATATTATGGCTATGTTAATTAGCTCGATTGAGATATAATCCCTTCACAACATTGTTTAGAGAAAGATATGATTCATCTCAGAAGGATTACTCAGTGCCCTGGGCATCTCACCTGGATCTTCACCATGGGAAGCTGGCGGGGTTTCTGGAGGTAAAGTTCATGAAATTGCAGGGTCCTTCTAAGGTAGCAGCTCCCGTGCTAGCCCACGCGTATCCTCCAGCAACACCCCACATTCACATCTGAGCGTTCCTGCCAGTTACAGCTCCATTGGCTTCTCTTCTTTCCAGATTTTGGAGTGGCAGTTTGCCTTGCAACCTCACTTCATCGATGGAGCCAAGAAAAGCCATTGATTTTCAGTGAGTCTGTCTTTTGTTGTTGTTGTAAAAAATGGGAGTGACAACTTCCTAATTCTTTATTTGTGGTAGGTGAGATCAGAAGTTACTCTGGCAAAAAACATTTAAATAATGACACAGTGCAATTTCATTTCCCTTCCATCCTGAATAGATCTCTTCAGTACTAGGAATTCCTAGATGTTACTAAAAGTTGGAGGAATCCTGATGAGATTGAAGGAAGCTCATCTCATCCGGAGTAGTCTCCTGCCCTGAGCTCGAGGCTTCTGGAGGGTGTGCCAAAATGGCAGAGTTTAGCGGGAGCCTGCGTTGCTCCAAGTTTCCCTTGGTAACAGGAATCCAGAGAACAAATCAGCTAGAAATACAGCAGAGCAAGCTGATTTGCATCAAAATGAGACCTTCTTAAATTTGCCCAGCCCTTCAGCTGCAGAGTGAGTGTGAATTTCAACTCTCTGAACTAAGAGCTTGTTCGTAGTTAAATAGGTCCACTTGGATGGGTGGAGCAGAACACCATGAGTGCGGAAAAATGAAGAGAATTCTTTGTGCTCACATCTGTGCCGGTGGTGAGTGATTCATCAGTCAGCCACATGCTGGCCTCCTCCACACTCCCGGAAATCATTCATGAAGCTTTCTGAACAGTACCTCTTGAAGGCCACACAATACTACCTCCCAGGGTCCTGAACTCTCAGTTAGATCCTCTTCCTCTCAGCCAGCTGTGACAGGGGCCTGATCTCGTTCCGCTTCCTATTGTTAGGTGAACATCTGGATCTTAGGCTGAGAGCAGCAGCATCACCCAGGCCCGACCCCTTTCAAATGCCCATCTGGGAGAGGTCTCACCTGGAGGCCTCTCTTGAGTGAGGAACTACTCAACAGTCATAGGAAAGCACAAATGAGGCCTTGCCCTGGGCTGACCCCGGCTAAATAAAAGGGCTCAGTGGTGCCAGATTGACCTGACATCTTAGATGATGCAAAACTCTTTCAATTATTCTGCGAGTGGCTGTTATGAGGATGAGAAATCGTCTGTGTTCAAAGTTGGTTTTAATTTCTCTAAAGGAGATGATTTGCCAAAAAGTCTTTGACTATTTAAAGACTGTTACCTGAGCAAGACATTTGGGTAATTGGGCATCTGATGTTGGTTTGGTGTCAGCTTTATGCATATTGAGATGATCATGGGACTCTAAAGACCTTATTTTATTTTAATTGGGAGTCCTCCCAGGGAGGGGCCTGACATGAGCTCAGGCTGGATCAGAGAAATCTGCTCAAAGGGCCAATGTGGATAAAGAAAGATATCTTTGCCCTTTTGTTTGCTTCTGTGTTTCAGTTAAGACATTTGTGGTTATAAGAAAGAGAAACTTGTGATGTATTTAGCAAAAAAAAAAGGAGATAGTTTTATTTATTTTTTAAATGAGGCTATAGTCATGTCTTTAGGAAGTTCAATGTTAGAATATAGTTGGGCCTCCTAAGAACCGTAGCCATTTCATTTTACCACAAACACATTTGCACCAGAATGTATCCTGCAGCACAATTCATAACTGCCAATTCATGGAAGCAACCCAAATGCCCATCAATGGATCAACAATAGTACTCTATATGTATACCATAGAGTACTATTCAGCCATAAGAAAAAAATGGAGACTTGGGTGGCACCTGTGGCTCAAAGGAGTAGGGTGCCAGCCCCATATGCTGGAGGTGGCGGGTTCAAACCCAGCCCCAGCCAAAAACTGAGAAAAAAAAAATGGAGACTTTACATCTTTTATATTTATCTAGATGGAGTTGAAACACATTCTTCTTGGTAAAGTATCTCAAGAATGGACAAAAAATATCCAGTGTACTCAATACTCATATGAAATCAATATATAAACATTTCATGTCCACACAAATGATAAAACACAAATATAGCCTAGCAGAGGGGAGGGGGCTAGAGGAGGGTAATTGGTGGATGTCACCTAATGCTCACAGTGTGAGGGAGTTCAGCACACCCCCTGGGGGAAGAGCTCAACTACAACTTGAACTTTACCTTGGAAGTGAGAACAATGTAACCTAAAAATTTGTACCCTCATATTAATCACAAATAAAGGAAAAAAAGAAAAAACTGGAGCTAGAAGGTAGACTTTCTTTTTTGTTAGGGACCTGGGCTTACACTGACCGTGGCCTCCGCTAGTTTCTCTGTGGAGTGTCTTGTCCTTTTATCTCTTCTGACCGGCACTCTGGCTCACTACACAAATAGGTCACAGCAGGCCTACTCCTGCAGTCTGCAAGTTTTATCTCCTTGTGTTTGAGTCACCTTCAGTAATCCAACTGGTTATGTCCAAAGGCCAATTCCAGACTCTTCACAGAGAGAATCTGATCTGAAAAGTTGTACGATCCCACAGAGGAAAGCACCCTGAGGGTGGGCACTTCTCAGAGAAAGAATGGTCTTCCTGGAAGACACCCTGCTGTGTACTTCATGCCTGGTGTTAGCCTCATTTCCTCACGTCGATTTCGTGAGGAAATCGTCGCTTACCCAAGGTCATGGCCACACTAATCTGGTTTTCTCAGTGAAGATTATTGGGAGGAAATGATTATATTTTGGATGAATATCCAAATATTGTTGATACTCATGTTGCAGCTATTTTTTAAGGAAGGGAATTACCTTTTGTTAAACCGGATGGCATGAATTGTTTAGAAAAAAAACTTCTTACTTGGTAATTTGAGAAAGGAAACAGTCTTTCTCAAAATAAAGCGAGAGTAAATGAGAGTAAAATTTTAGTAGCAAAGAGAATGATTCCCAAAATAATCTGGGACAGTTATATAATCACAAAGTTCTCGGGTATTTCCGTATTCAAGAAAAATTAAATGCAAAAAATGAACAAGAAGGGGAAAAATTCTTTATGAAAGTCAAGGCCACCCTATTGGCTAAAAGTTTGAGGTATCCTAGACCTTTTAGAAGGAACAAGCTACTTAAATGTAAACTCAAGCCAAATGTGAAATTGAGCTCTTAGGGAAAAATTAAAAAGGAAGATCAATTTCTGATCTGACTTTTATAATTTTCTAGTTTCCTGAATCCATTAGCTTTTCTCTTTCTGAAGTATAGTGTTGGGGTTGTCAGAAATAAAAACAGACCATATTTTTAAAAAATTGAAAGTGTATTGTGTGTACAAAAGAACAGTTCTTGAGTTGCAGGCCTTCAGATGAGGATGGTGAGATGCTCACTTTACAGGAGTTACAGCATGAAGGAGGAAGTATTTTGCCCTTTTTCATGATTGGCTGTTATACATTAATATTCTTTTTAAACAACTAGAGCTATTTAAGTCAATTTACCTATAGCTGTTTAGTTTAATTTCACTGAATCATATCGTCAAGAATGTAAAGCTACATTTTTGTTGCATTTATGAGTACATATAGCACTTCCGGGAAATGGAGATGACTTAAGTTTGGGTTATGTTACTGTGGGGGTTGGCCTTGGGGTATCTCTATACTGTGACTTCTAATTTCAACTTCTGCTTAACAAGAACTTTCAAACTTGAGGATACTTCCTTCCTGTAGGCTAGACCATATTGTGACTTGCTAAAATCCAAAGAAAACTACCAGTGGATGGTAGTTTCACGACAGAAATGGGAAGGATTTAAGTGAGTTCATGTGTCTTTTCTGTTTTTTTCTTTTTCTCTTTTCTTTTTTTTTTTTTTTTTTTGAGACAGCATCACTCTGTTGCCTTGGGTAGAGTGCTGTGGCATGATAGCTCACAGCAACCTTAAACTCTTGGTGCTCAAGAGATCCTCTTGTCTCAGCTTCCCCAGTAGCTGGGACTACAGGTACCCACCACAATGTTTGTCTAGTTTTTCTATTTTTAGTAGAGATGGGGTCTTGCTCTTGCTCTGGCTGGTCTTGAACTACTAAGCTCCCAGCCTCCCAAAGTGCTAGAATTACAGGCACGAGCCACCACCCTTGGCTTCATTTTGCTACCCAAAGAATGCCTGAAGAACGTGTGGACGAGGCCACCCATCTGGAGTAGTCTTAATTGTCCTCTGCTTCCTGGGTCATCTTGTGTCAACAGCCCTGTGTCCTTTGGCTGACTGAGTTCTACAACAAAAGGTTGCTTGTGATCTTCTGGCCTGTTTTTTTTTGGTAGGCAATACCAGGTTACTCTTTTCAGCAAATGAGAAAGAATGACTTATATACTTTTCCAGGGGCAGATGGGATTAAGGAAAAAAATCCATGAAAACAATGGCCTATTGCTGATAGCTCACAGCCATCAACAGGAAGGAGTGTGCAAGAGCTTGTCAGATGCTGGGTTTGTGTTTTGGACTCCCCTGGTCACAGTCCCTGCTGCCTCCCTGTCTGCCCTCCTACCCTTGGGGCTCTGTGCCTGGCTAGGAGGCAGTCTTACCAACTAAACTCTAACATTCGTATTTCTGCAGCCTCCCTCAATGTGAGTGGGAGCACCTACTTTCCCATAGCATGCCCATGTCCACATATTTCTGCCAGGGATCTGGTTTCAGGAAAATGAGATGGAATGTTGGTCCGGATGGAATTGGATCAGACTCACCTACAGGGTGGGTGGGTGGGGGGCAATAACACAAAGCAGAGAAAAGGCATCATTTCTTTTCCTAGCAAAAGTGTATTAGTAATCTTTATTCAGATGGTAGTAATAATAACTCATTTATCAAAGATTTGTTGAGCATTTACTCTGTGGTAGATGATCATTGAGAATGTTGGCAGAAGTGCCAGACTCTAGTCATCCTCTGGACTTCAGAAAGTTTCTTTCTTTTAATAATAATGAACAGTTATAGTGAATCTCTCCAATTTAGATAAAAATATTGTTTCAAAGTTGAAATAATTTTGTTCTTTCTCTCTTTCCTTTCCATGGTTCATGGAAAATCTACAAGTTCTAAGAAATATGGGAAAATAATTTGACATTGGTTAGGATTTGCATTGTTAAGTTGTTGGAAACCGCTCAGCTTATTATTTTTAAAGTATTGATTAAAATAAAGGCAGCAAAGATATCAACATCACAGCAAATTGTAGTTTGCTTTTGTCTCACTTTAATCCTTTGCTCTTGAACACATTTTTATTACCTAAGTTATTGTTCTGTGCTCCTTTTCCATAAATTATAACCACCCTGAGGATTCTGTTTCTAATGAATGCATACTGATGGCGTGTTTTACTTAGCAGCCTGTCTCAGTTTGCCATACAATGCAAAAGCTTGCTTAAAATAACTTTTTTTTGCATGACTATTAGTGCTTCAAAGTCAATTAAAAGTGTACAACTTATAAATATGGAAGAAAAAGCAATCTACTAACTTAACAAGGACCTAGAAAACTTCTGTATGAATACTAGATTTCAGTTCTACAGTGTATTATAAATGGACATAAAAATCTGAAAAATGGTACAAAACTGTTTGTACTTTGTAAATGTGGATGGTATTTATGGATGTAAGAAAGATTATACTCATCAACATCAAAAAATCCAGCGAGACTTCCATTTTATGTAATAGATAAGCTTACATAAGTCTATATAAATAGATAAATTTCACCTTGGTCAATTTGTGGAGACATACTTTTCTGTCCACATTCATTCAATATGAATGAAAGAATTGAAAGAAAATGATCTCATAGCAGATGACAAATATGCAGGTGGAATGACCCTGGGTTACATTGCTTATGAATAATGATGTTTGTCTAATGGTTTCTTTTTCTTACAAGGAGAGAAAATCTTTTCTTGTTGGTACCAGGGATTTCAACTTCTATTTTGTTATTTTTTTCTTAAATACCGTCAAACAAGTGCCTACTTTAATTTTGAAGTTTGGCATGGATAATTATTTAGAGCAACTTCCTCTCTTGATTAATCTAAGAAAGACCTTTGGAAATGTTCTTCCTAACTTATTTATGGTTTTAACATAACCTTAAACTTGAGTTATTAGGAAGGCATAGGTAGAAAAATACAGACCTCCCTGTATCGGTAGCGGTGGGCTTGTTATACATCTTAACAATCAGGCCCCAAATCTCAGTAACTTAACTCAGCAGAAGTGTTTTTTTCTCTTACTCAGGCCTCATCCCCCAATGTAGGTTGCCAGGGAACTCTGCTCCACAGAGTCACTCAGAGTCCCACGCTGATGACTTTCTATCATTTTGTAGCTGCAGCTGCACCATCTGGACTTGATGGCATCCCATGTTGCTGTGAAGAGGGGAAAAAATACTGAAAATTGAGCCTGGGTTTTTTACTGCTTCAGCAATGACACACATCACTTTCGCCCATATTTTGCTGATCAGAAGTGGTTGTTTAGATAATTGCATTTAGGCTGGGAAATGTAGGGGAGAAAATGGGAGGAAAATCAAACATAAGGAAATTTGTCCTTTGACCCAAATCCTGGTTAGAATCACAAATTGTGGCATACAGAGAGGTTGTATGTGATTTATCATGTTATTTTTACACATTTGGGTGGCTATTTTCTAGATTCAAGATGATGATAAAGAGTTAGACATAGGACCTTGGAGCTTGGACTATCTAATCTTCAGCTTTATCTTATTCTGAAAAATTACAATTAGAAAAGGCTTCAGGTCTTGCTAAACTTCCCAGTGAACCATGTTTCAATAGTTAGATTTATAAACAGAAGAGTTCCCGCTTAATGAATAAAAAAATCTCTAGGGATAAAACTCACTTCTTTTCAGGTTATTTTAGCAAAAATTGGATTCTTTCTGTACTTGCTTTTATTCTGATGGTCCATAGGGGGACACGATAGCTCCAGTACCTCCAGCTTTATATCTGAGCAGATTCGAGTCCAGTTGGAAAAAGCAAATGTCTTTCCAGTAATTTTTTTTTCTTTTTTAATTGGCATGTAATAATTATATACATTTAAGGTGTTTCAATACATATACTGCATACTAATTAAAACAAGTAATTAGCATATCCATCATCTCAAACATTTATCATTATTTGGTGTTGGAAACATTTGATATCCTCTTTCTAGCTGTTTGAAACTCTCTCTCTCTCTCTCTCTCTATATATATATATTTTTCCTTTTATTTCAGATTAACATGAGGGTACAAATGATTAGGCTACATTGTTTGGATTTGTGAGGTGAAGTCCAAGTTGTAGTTGAGCCATCCACCCAGGAGATGTACCATATACTCTTAAATTATGCCCACTAAGTGAGAGTCTGCCACTCCTCTCCTTCCTCCCCACTCTCTACTTCATCTTTATGCCCCCCACCCCCTGAGTTTAATTGTGTCTTTCTATCCTATGGGCATGTAGTTATTCATTTACAAGTTTCATATTAGTATTGAGTACATTGGATACTCGCTTTTCCATTTTTGTGATACTTTACTAAGAAGAATGCTCTTCAATTTCATCCAGGTAAATACAAAAGATATAAAATATGCATATTTTTAATGGCTGAATAGTACTCCATGGTGTACACATACCACAGTTTATTAATCCATTCATGCATTGATGGGCACTTAGGTTAGTTCCACATTGTAAATTGAGCTGTGATAAACATTCTAGTGCAAATGTCCTTGTTTTTTTACTCATGGGTAGATACCAAGTAATGGGATTGCAGGATCAAATGGAAAGTGATCTACAGAGTTAATACAATCCCCCCCATGGGCGGCACCTGTGGCTCAAGGGGTAGGTTGCCGGTCCCATATGCCAGAGGTGGCGAGTTCAAACCCAGCCCTGGCCAAAAACCAAAAAAACCCAAAAAAACAAAAAAACAAAAACAATTCCTGTTAAAGCACCAATGTCATACATTGAAGAACTTGAAGAAACAAGTTCATTCCATTATTGTTAACTATAGTCACCCTGCAGTAGTATAGAACGCTGGGACTTATTCCTACTAACCAGCAGTGATTTTGTAACCTTTAAAAAAAAAATCTCCTTATCCCCACATCCCCTTGCTTTTCTCAGCCTCTAGTATCCTCTGTCCTACTTTTGCTTCTATGAGATCAATCTTTTTTAGTTTCCTTATATGAGTGAGAACATACAATGTTTAACTCTCTATTCCTGGCTTGTTTAACTTAGCATAATGTCCTCCAGTTCCAACCATGTTGTCAGAAATGACAGGATATCTTTCCTTTTAATGGCTGAATAATATTCTTGTCTCTACATAGCACATTTTTTCTTTATTCATTCATCTTTTGTTGGACACCTAGATTGATTCCATACCTTGCCTATGAATAGCACTGCTATAAACAAGGAGGTGCAGATGTCCCTTTCATATACTAATTTCCTTTCCTTTGGATAAATGCCCAGTAGTGGGAATTGCTAGAGCATATGGTCATTCTATTTGTAGTTTTCTGAGAAACCTCCGTACTAGTTTTCATTCCCACCAACAATGTATGAGTTCCCTTTTCTTTGCGTACTCACCAGCATTTGTTATTTTTTAATCTTTTTAATATCCATCCTGACTGCAGTGAGGTGATCTTCATTGTGGTTTTGATGTGCATTTCCCTGAGGGTCAGTTATGTTGGCATTTTTCATACATTCTTGGCCATTTATATACCATCCTTTAAAATATTTCTATTCAGATCGTTTTTCCCATTTTTTAATCAGATTGTTTGGCTTTTTGCAGCTGAGATGTTTAAGTTTCTTATATTATTTTCTCTCATTCTGTGGGTAGTCTTTTCACTCTATTCATTATTTCTTCTGTATTTGGGCAGAAGCTTTATAGTTTAATAAAATCCCAATTATTTATTTCTGCTTCCATTGCCTGTGCTTTTGAGGCTTTATTCATAAAAATCTTCTCCCAGACCAATGTCTTGAATTATTTTCCGTATGCTTTCTTCTAATAGTTTTAGGTCTCTGATCTACTTTGAGTTGATTTTCGTACAGAATGAAAGGTGAGCGTTTAGTTTCATTTTGCTGCACATGAATATCCAGTTTTCCCAGCACCATTTATTGAAGAGATAGTCATTTCCCCAGTGCATTTTCTTGGCCTCCTTGTTAAGAATCAGTTGGCTGTAGTTGTGTGGATTTATTTCTGTGTAGAGAGTACTTCACTATTAAAATTTTTTTAATTGAAGTATTGTTGAATTTCATCAAATGCTGTTTTTGCATCTATTCCTTTCTTGGATTAATAGTGTGAGCTAGTTATTTTTTACGTATTCTTTACTCTAGAGAGAACATAGACTATTTTGATTAGTCTATGTTCCTGTTTTTATGCCAATACCATGCTGTTTGGGTTACTAAAGCTTTGTAGTGTATTTTGAAGGCTGGTGGTGTGATGCCTCTAGCTTTATTCTTTTTGCTCATTATTCGTTTGGGTATTTGGGGTCTTCGGGAATTCCATACAAACTTTAAGAGTTTTTTCTATTTCTGTGAAGAAGGTCATTAGTATTTTGACCTGGATTGTATTGAATCTGTAGATTGTGTTGGGTAGAATGTTCATGTTAACAATATTAATTCTTTTAATCCATGAACATGAGATGTCATTCCATTTGTTTGTATCCTCTTCAATTTCTTTTTTCTATCAGTATTTTATAGTTTCCCTTATAGAGAACTTTCAACCTCCTTGATTAAATTTATTCCTAGTATTTTTTTTTTTGGTAGCTATTATAAATGAAATTGCTTTCTTAATTTCTTTTTTAGCTATTTTGTTGTTCATGTATAGAAATACTCCTGATTTTTCTAAGTTGATTTTGTATCCTACAACTTTAAGTTAATTAAGCAATTCTGAGAGTTTTTTTTTTTTGTAGTGTCTTTAGGTATTTCTATATACAAGATTATGTTGTTTACAAACAAGAATGATTTAATTTTCTACCTTCCAATTTGGATGTCCTTTATTTCTTTCTCTTCCCTAATTGCTGTGGCTGAGACATTCCAGTATTATGTTGAATAATAGTGGTGAGAGTGAGCATTTTGTCTTGTTCCAGTTCTTAGAGGAAATGTTCTCAGCTTCCCCCCACTTCTGTATGTTAGCTGTGAATTTGTCATATTTGGTCTTTATTGTACTGTTCTACTTTTTTTCTTTTTCTTTCTTTTTTTTTTGGCTACTTTTTTTCTATACTTAATTTATTGAAAAAAATTTTTCATATTGAAGTATTGTTGAATTTTATCAAATGCTGTTTTTGCATCTATTCCTTTCTTAGATTAGTAGTGTGAGCTAGTTATTTTTTTTACATATTCTTTACTCTTTATTGTGAAATTCCTTCTAATGTCCTTTGACTATTCTTTTTCCAGTGGGGTATATTCTTTATTGATTTGTGTTTTATACACAATAAGGGGTTGGGACTTACTTATATGTTTTTTCATAGATGTGGTATATCATTAATCTTGTGTAGTACGTTTTTTTGACGTGTGTATGTTTCAATTTTTACCTAGTCACATCTACCAGATTTTCCTTATGCTATAATGCCTAGTATCAAGCTTAGAAAGTCTTTCCTCACTCCAAGTTGAACAATTATTCAATTATTGACCACCATGTAGTATCTGGGGCTAGGCATGGGTTTGCCTTTCACCTCCATTGTCTTCTAGACCTGTGACCTTGAGTAAGATACTTAAGCCTTTCTGAATCTCTGCTTCCTTACAAATAAAATGGGGTAAATATTGCACCCACCTGAAAGAGTTGCGATGAAGAGGGTAAGTGAGAAAATGCATGTGAAGCACTAACTTGCTATCTAGCTCACAGGAAGGTTTTAATGGTGGGGATGACTGTTCCTCAGTCCGTCATGGCTTATTCTTCCTCTTTAATTTGCATAGATCATCTTGAGTACAACACACCTTAGCTGACTTGTGTTTTTCTGTGTTTTTGGAAAAAATAGGAATGTGTAAGCATTAGAATCATTTTCAGCAAAGTGGGGAGCCCTGAGGGAAGACGGGCTCAGGGCCAGCTGATGCTGCTCTGGGCACTGAACGCACAGTGCCTAAGGCAGTTGGTGTGTTTAGGAGACTGTACAAATATCTTCATGTTAATCTCTTTCAAAATCAGAGGGATCAAAAGTGAGACTGTATTACAACTTTTTTTTTTGGCCTTATCAATAGAGCAAACTTTTCCAACTAAGTATAGATTGTTCTACCTCATTGTTTTGAATGCTATGTAAAATTCCATGTATTCTTCAATTTATTTACTCATCCCTCTATTGATGTCATTTAAGATGATGACTTTTAGAAAAAAGAAAAATAAGACTGTAATATATGAGCCTGTAAGTATTAATATATACTTATATGTGTGTATATATGCCTACATATATATTTTTATATTAATTTTTCTTATCTTCTTCATGCTTCTATATAAATGAAACTTTTTACTTTCCTATGACTTCCAAGGTCCAAGAATAGGCATGACAGTTGTTTGTCATAGCAGTTGACACTTTCTGAATGGTTTCTTTTTCCTCTTTTACCAGTTAATCCAACAACATGTAGAGTTTATTCCTTAAGTGAAGTGGGCATTGTGTGAGACATTCCATTGCTTAATTACCTCTGAATCACTTGTCATAGTCCTAATAAAAATGTACACCCATTGCTGTGAATACTTAATCACATTAGCTGCAAGGAGAGTTAAGTTGTTGAGAGAGAAGAATGGGAGGGTGTTAAATGTCGGGTCTTGTTTAGAATTTAAAACACTCTCCCCACACTGGGAAGGAAGCTGCTTGCCTGATTGGTGTGGGTTGGGAATTACAGAGCTCATGTTGCTAGTCTCCAGAGAATCCCCAGGCTCTTGTCTGAACATGAAGTGGGTGGGAGTAGAAGGCTCAAGAGAGGGGAGTATTTTTAATTTTACAAAAGTATTCTGCTTCTTATAAAATATCAGGCTCTAGCCTTCTTTCAACTAACCTGGTTATATAAGTTCAACAAATAGTTACTGAAACCCTACAATATACCAGACACATTCTTGGCCTTGAGATCAAGTGGTGATCAAAGCAGGAAAAGATGCCACCTTCATGGAGCTTACCTGCTGCCAGCAGGACATAGATTATCAAGAAAGGAATAAATAAAGATGCCATGTTAGAGGTACCAAGAAATAAAGTGGCAGAGAGTGGTGGGACAGTCAGTGGTCAGGCTCCAGTGGGCCACTGAGCAGAGATTTAGAGACTTAAATGCTGTCCCCAGGCAAGTATCTTGGGGCAGATGTAGGATCAAGGTGCAAGCTGTTAGCTTTCCTGATGAAGGTATCGTCTCTACAGACATGATTTTGGGGGAATTTCTTCTCTTTGAGTGAAGGAAACTTTTGTGAGTTTTCCCAAAGAGTGATTTATTTTGCTGGAGCTTTGCTGTCTGATAGAAGCACTCAATATACACATGTGGCTAGTGACTACCATACTGGACAGCAAAAACACAGAACTTCTATCACTGCAAAAGCTTCCATGGGACAGTGTTATCCTAGAGGATTTTGATGGTTAGATGTACCATTGCTAATAAGAACAATACTAATTATGGTGATGGTAGTATAGAGTGGTGATGGTGATGATACTGATATTATTTATCATTTACTGGACATGAACTAGACACAGGGCACTTTACTTATGTTATCTTATGCCAACCTAATCAAAACCCCATTCAAGCAGGTATATCTACTCTCATTTTATGAATGAGAATCCTCAGAGGGTTGAGTAAGTTACCCAAGGTGACACTACTAGTAAATGATGGAACTGGGATTGGGACCCAATTTTGGCTGAAATAAATGCCCATGTTCTAAGCCAATGTCCTATACTGCTACAAGATCCATGGGATATTTCTCAGGGCTGAGAAAAAGTTCCCAGAAGGGGTAACCAAGATGACTTTTAGTGGGGAGGTAACTTTTTTTTTTTGAGACAGAGTCTCACTATGTCACCCTCAGTAGAGTACCATGGCGTCACAGCAACCTCAAATTCTTGGGCTTAAGCAATTCTCTTTCCTCAGCCTCCGAAGTGGCTGGGACTACAGGCATCTGCCACAATGCCCGGCTATTTTTTTTGTTGCAGTTGTCATTGTTGTTTAGCTGGCCTGGGCCAGGTTGAAACCCGCCAGCCTTGGTGTATGTGGCTGGTGCCATAACCACTGTACTATGGGCATCGAGCTTGGTAGGTGACTTTTTATTCTATTAGAGAACTATTGGAATACATAGCTAACCTATTTCAACCCCTTGTCACTTCTCTGTAGCCAAAGGCCTGCTAATGAAAATTTCTGCTGGTGTTTCTTCTCATTATATTAATAGTTTGCTGCTATGTGTTGGGAACTTGTCACAACTCTACAAATGTACATAGTCCATAGAGTGACAGGAGCCCCTGGGGTTGTGCAAAAAACAATCTAGATGGTGGCCCAGGTTTATTTAGTCTTTTGTTAAGTGTAGGAAGACTTTATGTTAAGTCTTCTTATTTTATTTACTTATGTTTTTATGTTAAGTCTTCTTAAAATTAAGTGACTGAGGCTTGTCTAAGAAAAAGTAAAATATTTAACAGGTGCTCATCAGTGATTCCTGCAGAAACCACCCACACACCCTGATATTTCAGGGCTGGGACTCATTCCCACTCTACAGGCTCTGGATGGTGTGACTCAGCTGTCATGGGGCCCAAGACTTAACTTTAAGCATAATTTGTCACTGTGGCCCACAGTCAAGAAATATTAGGGCTGAATAGATCCGGAGTAAGGAAGGTGGAGGCAGGGGAGAAGAGGAGGAAGAGAGAATAAGCTAGAACAAGCAATCTAGTAATAGTAATGACACCCTGTGTTCATTTATCCATTCCCTGTTATTCACCATACCAGTCGCTGGAGAAGTTACTTCACTTGTGATGGCATCTAATCTTTACAACTATCCTGTAAGGTAGGTTTTGTTACTTCAATTTACAGATAGGAAAATAAACTAATATAGTTGTAGTGCAACAGCGAGAAATTGAACCCAGGTATTTCTGGTCCCAAGGCCATAGTTTGTTTTTTTTCTTTGTGTGTGTGTGTGTGTGTGTGTCAATCCAGAGAGATTGTTGGTGCTAGAAAGTGAATGAGCAAAGCATAGAGTGAGTTTGAAAGGAAAAAGAACACTTGTTAGGAACAAGAGTAGAAGTTGAGACAGGGATCTTCACTTCCAACGAAGATGAAATATATTTCTTTCTGTTTTTAACAATCAGAAAAGAGAAAAAAAAACATACAAAACAATGGGTTTTCAAGACATTAGACATCAGACAATGAAGAATAGTGGTCCCCGACAAATGAAGAAAACAAAGAAGGTGAGCTCTGTATTTGCCTCAGAAAACCTGGAAACCTGACAGTTTGCAAGAGCCTGGCACAAAGGAAGGGCAGCGCAGTCCACGGCTTGAGTTCAGGAGATGAAAATGAAAGTTTGGAGAAGTCAACGGGGGGTGGAATTTGTAAGAAGAGAGTCACACAGACAAAGAATTGCGGGATCTGCATGGGTTCCTTTTGAGTATTCAGCAGAATACTGATTAGCACATGCATGTGACTAAGATACCCCAGGCTAGGGAGAGAATCACCCCAAAAGATTAAAGATAACAGGACCTGGCATTTATGTGGGGTGAGGGATAGTGTTTGTTTCCACACACCTTGTGATTCAGTGAACACAGAGTACGCAGAAGAGTCTTGGCACAATAGTGGGGAGTAAGAATCCCAGGACTGACCGCTGCTCTGGTTTCATCTAACAAACCTCAAAAGCTAGACCTGAAAGGATCAAATTGTTTCCAGGCAACTAACTGCATCCCAGGACAAAGCTTGAGAACATCTGAAGGAATTCAAAAATATCCAGCCTTCTACAATGCAAAATTCATAGTATGTGTGTCCAATAAAAAATGCTCAGGCATGCAAAGCAGCAGAAAACTATGGTCTGGAATGGAATTTAATCAACCCAAATTGACCCAGAACTGACATTTGTGAGAATAGCAGAAGAAAGGTATATTAAAATAGTTACTGTAACTGTATTGCACATGTTCAAAAAATTAGAAGGATGGAAGATATTTTTTAAAAGACCCAAACTATAACTTTTAAAGGTATAATTATACAGCGTCAGATGAAAATAGTGAACTTAAAGACATAGAAATTACACAAAATAAAACACAAAGATAAAAAATAAACACAGCCTAAGTGAACTATGGGAAAACTTCACGTGGCCTAATATATATGTAACTGGAGTCCCAGAAGGAGACAGGAGTGGACAGAAGAAGTATTGCAAGTGATGGTGGCAGAAAATTGATAAGAACTATAAATTCACAGATCGACTAATTTCAAAGAAAACCCAACACAGGAAACATGAAGATAAGCAACACCAAATCCCATCCTAATCAAATTGCTAAAAACTAGTGTTCAACTTTATTTATTTTTACATAAGCATTTTAATTATTTCTTTACACATGACTGAAAGTGTTGTTATAGCACATAAGTTATTTCCAAGTGTGCAGTAATGGGTTGCAAAATAAATTATCCAGAAGGCACCACAAGTACTTGGTGAGGGTGTACACAACCGGGCAGTGTCCATACTTTTTATACAGTCATTGGCTCTGTAGTATTATGTTTTCAGAAAGAGAAACAAAATGCCCAGGATTAAAGGGAAAAAATATACAAGCCATGAGGATTTGACTCCATTAAAAACACTACTGGAGTGTCTGGCTCTGTGTCCCTCTGTGGCCAGGCAGGGGCACAACCCAACCCCCACTTGGCGTCAGCAGCCCCCATTCTGGTCTGAGATCCCTGGCAGCTCCATGGCATCAAGACTGCGGCGGGGATAGTCCTCTCCTGCCCTCTGACCTGGAGGTCACTATGAGGTGGATACCTTAATATTATTTCCTTTAGTTGATAGAATGGAACTATCCATTTTTAGAATTATCCATATTTTAAAAATGCCCTCTGTTCTGCGACTCCTGAAATGCCTCTGCTGTTGGTTGGAACAAAGGACCCAAAAGTCACTGTTTCAGAGCTGGAAGCCACCGTGTCTGAGCGGCCTCCTCCTCTCACCTGCCTGGCGGTGAGACTGTGCTGTGGGGGCCTCGCTGCCACAAATGAAATCAACTGTATCATGCTGATATCAGTCAAAAGAAAGCCAGAGTGGCCATATTAATGCCAAGAAAGCACATCTTAGGAAGAAAGAAGGCAATTCCATAGTGATAAAGGAGTAAATTCTTTAAGAGAACACAGTAATCCCTAACATATATGCTCTTAATAACAGAATTTCAAAATAAATGGAGCAATAACCAATAAAATTGCAAAATAAAGGGACACATCTACAACCATAGTCAAATATATCAAATGCCTCTCAATAATTCCTAGAACAAGGAGACAGAAAATCAATAAGCATATAAAGATTTGAACAATGTTATCAACTCACTTGACTTAATTAAATTTTATGAAATGCTTTAGTGAGTGATGGTAGAATTTATACCATACTCTGGACTACAAGACTCAATAAATTTAGAAAGACATATTTTATATAAAATATGAAGTTCATTTAGAATTCAATAACAGAAAGATGTATGGAAAATTCCCAAACAAAATAACATACTTTTAAATAACCTATGGATCAAAGAAGGAACCAAATGGAAACTAGAAAGTATTTGGAACAGAGTGAAACTAAAAACACAACACATTAAAATTATAATATGGCACTGATCAATATTTAGGGTGGACTTTATAGTACTACGTAATTGTATTAGGAGAAAAAAAGGTCTCAAATTAATAATCACAGTTTCTACCTTAAGAAACTAGAAAGAGAACAAATTAAAACCCAAAGTAGAAAAAAGAAAATAATAAAGATCAGAACAGAAATGAATGAAATAGAAATAAGAAAAGAAAGAAAAAATAAATAAGCTAAAAAGTATTTTTTTGACAAGATTAAAAATATTGATTTGGGTGGCACCTGTGGCTCAATGGAGTAGAGTAGGACACCAGCCCCATATGCCGGAGGTGGTGGGTTCAAACCCAGCCCCGTCCAAAAACTGAAAAAAAAAAAAAAATATTGATTCATGTCTAGTAAGACAGGAAATAATTAATGATAAATGACTCAAACTGCCAGTATCATATATGAGAGGTGACCTTACTATAGGTAATACAGATTTTAATAGGTTAGTAAGGGAATATTATGAACAACTTTTGTGGAAATGGTCCTCAACTTAGAAGAAATGGTCAAACTCCATGAAAAACATGAGCCACCAAGGATGACTCCAGAACACATATAGAACCTGAGTAGCCCCATATCTATGAAGGGAATTGAATTTGTGGATAAATCCCTTCCCTCAAGGTATTTCTATACATATACACAGACACACACATCCATGAAGTGTGTGTTAATATACACGCGCACACACACTCACACACACCATGAAGTGTGTGTTAATATATGTGCACACACACTCACACACACCATGAAGTGCTACTGAGCCATTAAAGGGAATTAAATAATGTTTTTTGCAGCAGCTTGGATGGAACTAGAGGCTGTTATCCTAAGTGAAATATCTCAGGAAAGGTAAAACAAATTCCATGTGTGTTCGCTGTAAGTGGTCACAAAGGAATGTAATGGATGCTAAAAGCTAAGGGGGCAGTGTAAAGGAGATGAGAAATAAAGATCTACAATGTGTGCCATTCCGGTGATGGGCATCCTGAGTGCCCTGACTTTACAATGATACAGTCCATCCACGTAACAAAAAGTACTTGTACCCCCTACATCTATTAAAATAAAAATGAAATAAAGAAAAGCAATCCAGATTGGAAAAGTAAAATTATCTCTCTTTGTAGATGACATGATTGTCATGTAGAGTTACTAGAAGGCAGCTAGAACTGGGAAATAAACTTAGCACTTTTGCAGGCTGGAGAGCAATATGCAAAAGGAAATTTGCAGCATACAACTGGAAACTGCAACTAAAAACAATACCGTTCTATCACCACTATGGAACATTTAGTAGTAAATGTGACAAAAATGCGAAGGACATAGGAATTGAAACTATGTGAAAAAGACAAGAACATCCATGTATGAAAACTACTATACCATGGAATACTATTCAGCCATTAAAAAAAATGGAGACTTTACATCCTTCGTATTAACCTGGATGGAAGTGGAAGACATTATTCTTAGTAAAGCATCACAAGAATGGAGAAGCATGAATCCTATGTACTCAATCTTGATATGAGGACAATTAATGACAATTAAGGTTATGGGGGGGGAAGCAGAAAGAGGGAAGGAGGCAGGGGGGTGGGGCCTTAGTGTGTGTCACACTTTATGGGGGCAAGACATGATTGCAAGAGGGACTTTACCTAACAATTGCAATCAGTGTAACTGGCTTATTGTACCCTCAATGAATCCCCAACAATAAAAAAAAAAAAAAAAAGAAAACTACAAAACATGTCTGGGAGAAATTAAAAAGCTCCAAATAAATGGAGTGATAAGTAACGTTCATGGGTTGGAAGACCTGCTATTGTTAAGATTCCTCTAAAGTTAATCTGCACACCCAATCCAATGTCAATTAAAATCCCAGCAGGAATTTTGATAGAAATCAATAAGCTGGTTCTAAAATTCATATGAAAATGCCAGGGACCTAGAATAGCCAAAACCACTTAAAACAAAGCTGGCAGACTAATATTATTTGATTTAAAGGCTTATTATAGACCTATCATAACTGAGACAGTGTGGTAGTGGCAGGGAAATACATATAAATGGAATAAAAGAATCCAGAAATAGACCACACGTATATAGACAACTGATTTTTGACATGAGGTGTAAATTTAATTCAATGGCAAAGGGATATTCACCAAATGGTTCTGAAAAAATTGGCTATCTATATGTAAATAAATGAGCTTGGTCTATATCTCTAACCATATAAAAATTAGAATCATAGACCTAAGTATAAAAGTTTAAAAGTTATAGGCAAAAAAATTAAGAAACTCCTTGAGACCTAGGTTGGGCAAAGATTTCTTAGACATTAGACCAAAAGCATGATCCATTAAAAAATGAATTGATAAATTGAGCCTTATCAAAATTAAAAACGTTTCCTTATTAAAATACAGTGTTAGGAGAGGGAGGGTACCAGGTGAGACCACACCTATGGGGAGCATATCACAAGGGTACAAATCATATCTGCCAAGTGTAGAACATAATGTTTTAGCACAATAATCAAGTAAATGAGGTGAAAGCTATGTTGATTGGTTTGATCTAACCATGTCAGATGTACATAAAAAAATCAGCACATCGTACCCCACATATGCATGAATGTATTCATGATCTATGTATATTTGACTTAATAAAAAAAATACAGTGTTAGGGGGGGAAAAAAGCATCACACTGAGGTAAACTCTTTGCAAATTGTATAACTGACAAAGAACTTGCGTCCAGACTATATCCAGAATCCTCAAAACTCACTAAAGAGAAATGAAAAATCTCAACTAAAAAATGGATAAAAGATTTAAAAAGAGACTTTACCAAAGAAGATACATGAAGATTTACTGCATGAAAAGATGCTTGGTGTCCTCAGCCAGTAGGGACAGACAAATTAAAGCCACTGCACACCTGCTGCAGTGGGTAAAATTAAAAAGACTGGCCAAGCTGAGGGTTAATGAGGATGTGGAGAACCTAGACAAATAGACGCTGATGGAGTGAAAGGTGCAACCATTTGGAAAATAATTTGGGAATTTCTTAGGAGTTAAATGTATATGTATTATATTTAGCCATTTACCCCAGAAAAATGAGAGCCTGTGTTTTTATTATTATTATTATTTTTATTAAATCATAGCTGTGTACATAGATCTAATCACGGGGCATCATTCACTAGTTTCACAGACCGTTTACCAAGTTTCACATATACCCTTGTAAGATGCACCGCTGGCGGAGAGCCTGTGTTTATACAAAGACTCACTCATGAGTGTTCATAGGAGATTTATTCATAGTCGCCCCGAACTGGAAACAATTCAAATTTCTAACAGTAGGTAAACGGATAAATAATCTATGTTTTATCCATATAATGAAATTCTCACCAATGCCAAAGAATAAAACACTGATACGTGCGTCAACACGGATGATTCTCAAAACAGTTATGCTGAGTGAGAGAAGCCAGATCAAAAGAGTCCATGCCGGGCGGCTCCATTTACACGATTCTATACAATACAAATGAGTCTGTCATGACAATGAGGATCAGGGATGGCGGGGGGATAGGAGAGAGAAGTCAGTGATTGGCATTACCAAGGAAACCTGCCTCTTAATTGTGCTGATGGTTTTATGGGTATACATATGTCAAAAGTTATCAAATTTTATACTTCAAATATTTGCAGTTCGTTGCATGTCAGTTACAATAACAAAATCTGTTGGAAAAAAAAAAGAGACGATCTCTGTCTAGAGATCAAGACTGCCACCTCGGATCATGGGGAAATTGTTATTTTTTAAAAATAACAATGATTACCATCACTTTACGGTGCTTGCAATATTCCAGACACTGTTCTAAATCTATTATTAACTGAATTAACTAATTCAGTTCTCGTAGCCACTCAGAGGTTATAGTTCTCATTCTGCCCATAAGGAAATTGAGTCATCTCAAAGTGAAGTAATTTGTCTAAAATTTCAGAGCCAAGAGTGGCAAAACTGGGGTTAAACTTGACCCCCAGTGGTCTTGGACCGATCGCCATATTCTTAACTACTGATGGTGGGCAGTCCCCACCAGGGGGGCAGGGACCCGAAGCTACGTTACACACTTGGGTGATGTTGGTGCAGAAAGAATCTCTTTGTTTTGTACAAATATCATTCTAAACTTAAGTTTCGGGAAAAGCCCCATTCTAAAAGCACAAGTGGGCATTTGCCTAGCTAGGACTGGCTACTACTGGTTAGATTTTTCTTTCTTTTTAAAAAAATTTAATTAGATTTCATCTCTCATTGAAAACCTTTCCTTATTCTAGCCCAGCTTCTCTCCCTCCCGTTTAGATCGTCCTCTCCCAGCTCCGGTGCTAATCAGGACCACAGCATTTATCACAGAGGCTGGGCTTACTATTCTTGCTGTTTTTCCTAGTCTGAGATCGCCTAGAAAAATAGTGGTAAAGCTAACATTATATGGCACTGAATGTGTAGGTCAACCACGATTCTAAATAGTTTATATACATGTATTAACATATGACATCTGCCTCACTCTGCGATAGATGGTGTTACTGTCATCCATATTTTACAAATAAGAAAAGTTACCTGATGTCACAGAGTGGTAGTCCGTGATCAGATGAAACCTGGATGGTCTGGCCCCAAGGTTGGATTTCCAATAATGGGTGGGAGTTGTCTGTTCCTCACCTTTGTATTCTCAGCTTGGCACACAATAGGCACTCAATTCATGCTTACTGAACTGAGCAGAGTGATGGGCCAGCATTAGTGTGGGCCCACCAGCTTTTAGCACCACCAGCTGAACAGAATGTAGGGTTGTGGGAAAGAGAAGAGAAACAAGGAAATGAAAATATTGATGAACACTTGTATTAGAAGGGTTGGTGTTCAGAGGGAATGTGGGATCTTCAGCCGGAAGTTTGTGTTCTTCGCGTGCTGTCCCCCCAGCTCTCCCCTTCCTCTGGACAGGGTCTCTATTGCTAAGCACAGCTCATACTTTATTTAATACCCAGTTTGTGTGCACTGGCCTGGGCAGTAATTCATTACATTCTGGGTTTCTTTTTAATCATTTGAATAGATGAATAAAATGCCTCACGTGGGCCAAAGGTTGGCTTCCCCCTCCAATGATGAGAAGATTTCCAGCTTCTGTGACTGATCTCTGGCCTGTAAGCAGCAGCAGAACGTACTCTTTCATTCCTTTCTAATTGAAATCTATCAATTAGATACTATTAAAGAGCTCCATGCAAATAGTAAAAATTCTTAACAGAAAGGAACCTTTCCCTGAAAAAAAAAAAGCCTCAACTCTTTCATATTGCTGCCTCTCCTTGTAATGCTCTGGCCTTAGCTTCGAGATGTTATTTACTGCATTATTCAGAGGCTTACCGAGGGGTTTTGATCTCTGGCTTACAGTCTCTAAAGCCAAGGCAAACCTAAGTAGCATGATTCTAACGTAGAGACGCGGAGGATTTGGAACAGTCTCTCGCCTCTCAAATTCACAGTCTGCCCTGGGGTAGGGCTGTTTATTTTTAGGGGCCCCTGGAAGTGTCACCATGTTCTCTCACCTCCTCCTACCACCAAGGAGAGGCACCCAACTACCCCCAACCTGCCTTGAAGCTCCATTAAAGGCAGGTTCATCACAGATGGTCTCAGAAAGAAGGAAGCAGAAACACAACAGGCAGAGCAACCAACTGACCAAGAGCCAAACAAACAAGAAAGTGCACACAAATATTGGAGGGGCTGGATCTGACTTCAACAGGCTTGGCTGGTGGTTTCCCACAATGCAGTGCGACAGCCTCAGCTATCATGAGTTTAGACTGCAATGCTGTTGAAATGATCAATTATGCAGGTGTTCTAATGCAATTAAGCCTCATTTATTTTTGTACTTTACTTTCATTCATTTGAGCTGATGCTCTCTAACCTCGCTAAGACACAGTATTATTCCATATATTTATAATTTTTATACATAAACCTACTCGTTTACTTCAGCTAGGGAATTTTCATCAGGATGAATTCAAGGCATGTGACTGAACTTAACTAAGATTTCTGTGTTCTGGTTATGAAAGCAGAAAATTCAAGCGTGCAGACAGCTAAAACCTAGCCAGGCATTTGCAATGATGTTAGAATATCTTACAGTCATCAGTAACCACAGAAGCTGGGAGAGAGAAAACCAAAGTGTTCTATTATCTTCCCCATGCAGAAAGAAGCAAATTTCCCACCTCTGCACCAGGGAGATGTGGGGGGGGGGGCGGTCTCCCCAAAATGCATCATCCTGTCAGAGACACCACCTCCATCTCCATTTCTGACCTCACAGCTATGAGAGGGAAAGGTCTGCTTTCAGAAGCCGAAAAATGGTGTCCTGGTAAGGCGAAGACTCTGAGACCGCCTCTGAGAGCCTGGCTGCCCAGTGCTGCGACCGGCCCCTTCCTCCTCCTGCTTCCCTTCCTCTTTCTTTCTCTTCCTCATTTCCTTCTCTTCTTTCTCGCCCTTTTTCCGTGTCCTGACTTTGTCCCCCTTTCTCCTTCCTTCTTCCTGTTCTCCAGTTGCCATTCATTCAGTACATAATTATTAAGAACCTACGATATGCCAGGAAGTCTTTGAGTGCTGGAGATACAGTTAGCGAATAAAATGTCCCCTGCCCGTGTGGACTGACATCTGTCCAGCACCGTGGGTAATAAGGAAACAAACAAATCAAGACATGATGGAAAGCCAGGCACTGCCGAGAGGGAAAACGTTTGAAACAACGTGGTAAAGGCAGCGAGTGGTGGGGTGCTCTTCTAGATGGGTGTTTGGAGAAGGCGTCTCTGAGAAAGCGAAATTTGGAGAGGATGAAGAGCGTGAGCCATTTTGACTTCTTGGGAAAGAACATTTTAGGCAGAGGAAATAGGGGGGCAGAAGCTCTCAGATGGGAGCACGGGGGCCAGTGAGGTTTGGGAGCAGTGGGAGAACAGAGCCAGGGCTCAGCCCCGGTGTGTCCTTAGAAGTCTCAGGAGCAGCTCCGGATTTTACCCTACGTATGACGGAAAGTCATCTGAGAGTTGAGGGAAGCTGAGGAGAGAGGAGCGAAATGCCATGATTTACTTTTTGAAAGGCACATTTGTTGTGGATTATCAGGGGGACGTTATAAGGACCGGTGTCCTGTGCCACCCGGTCTCTCAGTCACGCAGCCTCTACTGGTTCAAGCCTCCTCCTATGTCTTTCTGGAAAGCAGAACAGTTAAGTCTTACATAACCAGAGATCACTTCTTTGAGGTGTAAAAATCACAAAAAATATTTCACTCCATATAGCACAAATTGAACTTCTGTGTCCTGCGGGAACTTTGGTAGAGATTTGGGGGCAGTCGGGGAGAGCGGCTCCTCGCTCCCTGGCTGTGTGTTTTGGTCATCGTGTTTGCCCGCGTGTGTCTGAGCATTGATTTAGGTGCCGTTGAGAATTAAGACTTGCTCATTAATCAATGAGTTCCTCCGGGTTTCACAACCATGTTTGAAGCTTCAAGGCTGCGAGCCCAGTCTGTCACCTCTTTACCTGCCAGCTCCTCCCATCAAGAGTGAGTTAAGTAGAGGACTGAGTCGCCAATGTGGTATTCTGGGTGTGACAAAGCTAACTCAATGATGGAATTTACATTCAGACTGGGTTCTGATTCCAGCTCTTTTATTTACTTGGAGCGGGATTTGGGCCAAATTACCTAATAGCTTTGATCCTCGTGTTTTCCTTGGTAGGGAATTTTCATAATGGACAATCCACTTACAGGATTGTGAGAATTAACTGGTACAAAAGTTTTGGTATGTCATAGTCTCGATCCCTCTCTTTCCTGGATTGCCTTCCCATTCTTCCCCCTTCAGCAGTTGTGGTAACACAGTTAGGGAGAATTCTCTGGAATGTTGACAGACAGGCCTGAGTCCCAGTACCATCCCCAAATGGTTTTCCTTTCAGATGAGTGGAGCATGAATTCTCCCAGTAGAGTACAGCCACTGTTCTTAAGTTTTAGTCACTGCTCTGGTTCTTACAGGTTATCCAGTGGTCTTCACTGAGGAAAATGAGGAATGCCCGTATTTCTCTGGTTAGATTCCCTTTTATTGAGAAATATAAAGTTTTTATATCTCTATAAATAATAGCATCATGTCCCAAGTAATAAAAATGAGGTTGGAATAAGAATTCACCCTGGGCTCACAATTACTCTCTTTATAAGGTCAATGTTTAAAGATCTGATCATTACTTTCTTGGCTGGAGGGTTCCCCTGGGTAGCCCTAGATCAGCCTTTCTCAACCTCAGCACTGTTGACTTTGTGGACAAGATAAGTCTCTGTCGTTGGGGGTGAGGGAAGGCTGTTCCATGCAATGTGGAAAGTTTGCCAGCACCCAGGGCCTCTACCCACTAGATGCCACTAGTATCCTTTCTAATTATGGCAACCCAAAATATCCCCAGACATTGCTAATGTCCCCTGGGAGGCAAAAAAAAGTCCCCGAGTTGAGAACCATTGGCTTAGAGGCTTGGCTGCAGATTGTGGGGATCCTCTTGGTCCTTGCCCCCACCTCCACCAATGACTGACTGAGTATCAGACCATTGTCAACATAAAGAGTCTCACCATGGAGAGGAGGGATAAAAGCAACATGCATTATATTTACATTTAGGTTTTAGATACACAGGAAAGTGCAGTGTAATTCTGTGGTCAGTCTTTACGGCTTCCTGTTGTCTCCATCCTACTGGGTTGAAACTATTCAACATCCAATATGGCCCAGAGCAGTGATTTTCAGGCAGTGTGCCGTGATGGACTGGTATGCCATGAACATTTTTAAAGATCATTAATTAAATTATTTTCAAAAGAAGTGCAAAGCACAGTAAGTACATTCTTCGTTTTTACTCTTTTTTTGGATCAACATAATTTAAGTGTGCCTAAAGTTTAACTCTAGGTTTGAGTGTGCTGTGGGATAAAATTAGTTGAGAAACACTGGTCTAGAGAGAAAGGGCATCCCCTAATATGGAATATCCCAAGTAGGACCTCCTTTGCCCAACTGAAATCTATGGAGGCAGAGAGAAAGGTAGCCCAGCACACACATGTGCACACATGCACACACACTTCCATGTGTATAAAATGAACTGCATTAGTGCCACACAATTGCTTCTCAGGTGTGTAATTTATTAATTTTAATTAATTCTCTTCCTGTCTTATCTTCCAAAGGGCAATGGGCTTCTCTGTCCTCCATCTCTTGGAAGCACAGACTTGTACCCCTTCACGTGAGGATTTGTGGCAGGAAGTGCTAACTCACCACATGGACGTTTCCCCCCATCTCGGCAGTAATGGACTGTGATCTCCTGATCCTCACATAAGCCCTGACTGCAGATGCTCTGAGCTGCCTTGAACCTTTAAGAATGATACCAAATTATACCTGGTCTGTAAACAGGAGATGAGGGTTTTTTTCCCTCCTTCCAGTTGCTTTCCACAGACTTTCATATACGAGTGAGTGATTTATAACACTGGTGACAAAGCTGCAACACAGCTTGAAATTTTGTATAACGGCTGTAACACCACATCTATCATAATGAAAAATGTCTACGGAATCATTTTCTGCCAAAGAACATCTTCCTAGATTCTATTAAGAACTTGCTATCTGCATGAACACCACATATCACTGAAATATATTGCTTTAAAATGGTGCTCAGGGGCAGGGCCCAGTGTAGCCCTTGGAGAGAGGAAAATCCTGATCATTCGCAATTAGTTAACATGTGGGTGGGACTCTCCAGAGAGGAGACTAGGGAGGCAGAGGAGGTGGTGGGAAAATGTATTCTTTTGTAAAAACCTAATTTCATCAGGACATTTCTGTTTAGACTTAGAGTCTACTATGCTTTCTGGTTTTGTCATATTTACCTAAGAGCTATCAACTTCCTACTGTTCCCAATTTTGTAAAGAATATAATCGTCCCTGCTGCCTATTATTACTGTGTTCTATTTGTTTTTTGTGTGTGTGTGTGTGTGTGTGTGTGTGTGTTTCAAAGAAAGAAGAACAACTTAATTTGTGCCTTTGTTCAACAAAATCTTTTTGCAGTTACCAGAATTAACCGTGTCTCCTCAGGAACTAAGAGTTTGAAGTTGCTCCTCATTATTAGATGAATGGAAATTCCTTTTCATGCAAGGAAGCTTCTTGCACTCTTGTGTAGAAACCTCAGAAAAGTCTGTTTTCTTTGCCTCTTCTTGTATTTTTGATACAGAGTCTCACTATGTCACCTGTCACATTGTTTCCCTCGGTAGAGTGCTGTGACATCACAGCTCACAGCAACCTCAAACTCTTGGGCTTAGGTGATTCTCTTGCCTCAGCCTCCCAAGTAGCTATGACTACAGGCACCTGCCACAACACCTGGCTTTTTTTTTTTTTTTGTAGCTGTCGTTGTTTGGCAGGTCCGGGCTGGGTTTGAACCTGCTAGCCCCGGTGTGTATGTGGCTGGTGCCCTAACTGCTGAGCTACGGACGCTGAAAACCTCTTTGCCTCTTCTTGCCATTAAAAAACTCTGTATGGAAGCTAGTGGCAGCTAAATGCAATTTCTAAAAACCACAGCAAAAGGGCTCCTGGGTAGGCCTTCATTTGAAACAGGGTTTCATTCTCTTCTAGTTTGTGATGCAAAATAGTTTTAATATATTGATTTTTAGGGTGTTTATTTTAGTAGTTTTTAATCCGACACATTTGAAAGAAGCATTTTTTAAATGCTAAGTTTTAAAATGCTCCTCAAGATTACTTATCTTTTAAAATATCTCTAAAGTGGGCTGGGCATGGTGCCCCAAGGCTATAATTCTAGTGCTCTGGGAGGCTGAGGCGGGTGGATTGCTTGAGTTTGGGAGTTTAAAACCAGCCTGAGCAAGAGTGAGACCCTGTCTCTGCTAAAAATAGAAAACCTAGCGGGGCATACTGGCACAAGCCTGCAGTCCCAGCTACTCAGGAGGCTGAGGTAAGAGGATCACTTGAGCCTAGGAGTTTGAGGCTGCTGTGACATCACAGCACTCTACCCAGGGAAACAAAATAAGACTCTGTCTCAGAAAAAAAAAAATCTCTGAAGTATATGGAAAAGTGCATCGACATGCTAGTTTAGCATATTTCAGCTTGAATAAGGTATTGCCCTTATAATCCTAAAAATATAAATGTCCAGGCCTGGGTTTAGTTTTTTTATGCAATCATTTTGCCAGCATTGCATCTACAAGTCCGTTTTCTTATCTGTAAAATGAAATGCCTGCATGGCTTGACTCATATGCCTCAATTGTGATAAAGCATTTGAGATGCTTTGAAAAATATGAAGTCTCCTTTTGGTGCCAAGTAAAGCACCATTATGAGGAAAATGGTGAAGAATTGCTCCCAGTCCCCCAGCGACCTGTGCGTACAGCCTTGGTTTTTCTGAGTAAAAGTTTGCCTTGTCCTGAATACCACCTGTTATGAGACTCTCCTTGAATTTTCACAGGAATGCTTTTATTTTGTTTTTATTTTACTTTTTATTATTAAATCATAGCTGTGTACATTAATGGGATCACGGGGCACTGTACACTGGTTTTATAGACCATTTGACACATTTTCATCACACTGGTTAACATAGCCTTCCTGGCATTTTCTTAGTTATTGTGTTAAGACATTTACATTCTACATTTTCTGAGTTTCACATATACCCTTGTAAGATGCACGGCAGGTGTAATCCCATCAATCACCCTCCCTCCACCCACCACCCCCTCCTCCCCTCCCTCTCCCCCTTCCCCCTATTCTTAGGTTGTAACTGGGTTATAGCTTTCATGTGAAAGCCATAAATTAGTTTCATAGTAGGGCTGAGTACATTGGATACTTTTTCTTCTATTCTTGAGATACTTTACTAAGAAGAATATGTTCCAGCTCCATCCATGTAAACATGAAAGAGGTAAAGTCTCCATCTTTTTTTAAGGCTGCATAATATTCCATGGTGTACATATACCACAATTTATTAATCCATTCGTGGATCGATGGGCACTTGGTCTTTTTCCATGACTTAGCATTTATGAATTGGGCTGCAGTAAACATTCTGGTACAAATATCTTTGTTATGATGTGATTTTTGGTCTTCTGGGTATATGCCTAGTAGAGGAATTATAGGATTGAATGGCAGATCTATTTTTAGATCTCTAAGTGTTCTCCAAACATCTTTCCAAAAGAAATGTATTAATTTGCATTCCCACAAGCAGTGTAGAAGTGTTCCCTTTTCTCCACATCCACGCCATCATCTCTGGTCTTGGGATTTTGTGATATGGGCTAATCTTACTGGAGTTAGATGATATCTCAAAGTAGTTTTGATTTGCATTTCTCTGATGATTAAAGATGATGAGCATTTTTTCATATGTCTGAAGGCCGTGTGCCTGTCTTCTTCAGAGAAGTTTCTCTTCAAGTCCCTTGCCCAGCCTGCGATGGGATCCCTTGTTCTTTTCTTGTTCATATGATTGAGTTCTCTGTGGATTCTGGTTATTAAACCTTTGTCAGAGATATACCCTGCAAATATCTTCTCCCATTCTGAGGGCTGTTTGCTTGCTTTACTTACTGTGTTCTTGGCTGTGCAGAAGCTTTTTAGTTTGATCAGGTCCCAGTAGTGTATTTTTGAAGCTGCTTCAATTGCCCGGGGGGTCGTCCTCATAAAATACTCACCCAGACCTCAGAGTGAGAGTGGAGGGGAGTGCTGGGACCTCAGAATTGCAGGTAGAGAATATATACAGTTTTGTACAGTAGTTGGGAGGACCTTTGAACTCTGCTCGTGTGTTTGTGGGGCACTCGGAGCCATTCTCATGGGGGAGCGGACTCCCATCCACTTGGTGATGGATTTTGTGCCTTTTGTTTGTATCCTTGGGGTTGCAGCTCTCCTCAGTGGTGTTGATGTGCGTTCTTCAACCTTCTCTCTTGGCGCAGCTCTAATCCATCAGGTTACTTGCTAAATTTCTGTCCTTTAACTCTTTTTCTGGATGGGAACTTCTGTGGAAAACTGGCTTCAGTCAGCCGTCTTGTCTCTGTCCTCTCACAGGAATGCTTTTAACTCAAGACCCCACTCAGCCCCACATAGAGATGAAGTTACTACAGGTTTTATGTTTTGTTCTATTGTGATGTTTTAATTTCTGTTTATTAAATATCACTTTGGAGCAACTAGAATCATGACACATTTCATTACTGTATATGTCGTATTTACTTTTTATAAATTCCCTGTTTCTAACAGTTTTAGGGCCTTTTTGGGGGGTGGGATATTTGAACATTTGGGACATTTACTTCCTTCTCTATTTATCCCCAATCTTATGTTAATCCTGCATATGTGCAGGGCTGTCATTGAGTGTCATTCATTAAGGAAATGTATGGAATTCTGGGAGAGAATGAACATGCATTTGATACCTAACATATGGTATGGACTCTTTTAAGAATGCAATATTTTATATCATTTATGCCTTATGACAACCCTGGGAGGTGGTCTGATCCTTATTCAGCAATAGTTAGGGCAGCACCTGTGGCCTTTATTTATCTTCAGTAAGTAGGGCGCCTGTCCCATATACCGGAGGTGAGGAGTTCAAACCCTGCCCCAGCCAAAACTGCAAAAAAAAAAAAAAAAAAAAAAGATAAACTGGGGCTCAGTGAAATTAAATAATGCATCATTGGTTACAAAGCTTATAACTGAACTGGGGTCTCTGTGGCTTCATCCTCAGTGATCTTTTCCGTATGCTGGCCTGGGGAAGGGTAATGTTTGGGACAGGGGTATCGAAATCAGTCCATCTACCTTTGTGTCTGTGATACAATAAATAACTTTTGGTCACTGTAGGAGGATAATGGTAGATACTTGGCCCTTTGACCTCTAGAGATTTCCTATTTCCTTGCCAAGAAAGTACTTGTCACGGTAGATCAGAAATACAGTCAAGCTGCAGCTAATTGTTAATGGCCCTGAAGTTATATAATAAAACTGCCTCACCTTGGACTTGTGATTTGTAAATTAAAAATCGATTTTACATGTGTCGCCTCATTTGATTCTTGCCATGACCCTGTGAGGCAGGAAAGAAGGGAAGCATTGTTCCCCATTTTCTAGAAAAGGAAGTTGAGCTCAGGTTATGAAACCACATTGCCTCTTAGTGTGAAACTGCTAATGTTCTCGTGTGTTCTGGAATACTTGCCTCTTGTTTAGTCTCAATGTATTGTCAAGTTTGTTGTGTTGTGTGAGAGTCCAGGGTAAATGGGCAGTGCGGATGGTGCTCATGCTGCAGCTTTGACAGCCCGACTACAGAGACAGGGAGACTTTCTGCTCCACAGGAGAGAGGGTTGATCAAGTTAACTTTGCATGACCTTGTTTCAGGTGACAATTTGCCTTCAAGGGCCAGTTGCAGAAAGTTCTTTGGCAGTTTTACATTGGTTGAGTAACATTTCCCTGTTTTACAATAGAAAAAAGAAATCACGCAATCCTATGTATATATTCACTCATACATTATATATACAAAGTTAAGATTATATGAATATAAAGCACTCTCTACTGCTTGTGTACTTCACATTGTGTCATGAATATTTCCATGTGTCATTAAATATTGTATGAAAATGTGACTTTTATGGGCTACAATCATAATATTCCCCTAAATGCATGTATAATCATTTGTTTATGCCCATATTGTTAGGTATTCTAATTATTTCCTATTCTTTATTAAATTCTTTACCTCTCATGGTTTGATGCTTTTATGAATATTTCTTTAGGATAAATTCAGGATATTTAGGGGAAAAAAGACGTTGGGAGGAACACACGAAAAATGTTAACAATGGGTAGTGAGATTGCAAATGTACAGAGTTGTGAGGCCCTTACCTTGGTTATGACAGAAAATATTTTTGTTACCTCAAAAAGTAAGGTGATTTGCTCTTCTTGGTGTGTGTACAAGGAGTTAGTTCTTTGTACAGTTGAATCTCTGTGAGTTGACCACTCAAGGGACTAAAACTGGTCAACATATAGAGGTGGTCAACATAAGGGACTAGGTCTACTTACTGATATGTACATGTAGTGCTTGCCTGGTCAATGAAAATTAGGTCAACTTAAGGAGGTGGTCATTGTAGGGAGGTGGTCAACTATGGAGATTCAACTGTATTTCTGAATAATATTCTGTTGCATGCCTACCTCATAATTTGTTTATTCACCAATTGATGGACATTTGGATTTTTTTCAGTTTATAGTTATTATAAGTAAAGCTTCCATAACGTGTGAGTACATGTCTTTATGTGAATGCATGTTTTTATTTATCTTCAGTAAATGTTTAGATGGATTGCTGGGTTATATGATGTTTTCTAAGGTGACTAATACTTTGCATTCCTATTAATGTTAGATGAAAATTCTAATTACTCCATAGTCTTAATGACATTTACCATATTCTGATTAATTTTAGTCTAAAATATTATTTGGTGTGCGGTAATATCACATTATAATCTTCTATTTTATATTTATATATAGTAGTATTAACTTTTTAGTTACTTTTACTTTTTCTAGTGTACAATTTAATGAGTTTTAACACATTTCCTTAATGAATAATGATATTGAACATATTTTCATGTTCTCATTTTTCATCCAGATATTGTCTAAGGTGTGAGTAATAATTGTGCCCTTTTTTTTTTTTTAAGATAGAGTCTCAAGCTGTCACCCTGGTAGAGTGTTGTGGCATCACAGCTCACAGCAACCTCAAACTCTTGGGCATAAGCAATTCTCTTTCCTCAACCTCCCAAGTAGCTGGGACTACAGGCGCCTACCACAATGCTCGGCTATTTTTTTGTTGTTGTTTTTGTTGCAGTTGTCATCTTTGTTTTAGCTGGCCTGAGCCGGGTTTGAACCTGCCAGCCTCGGTGTATGAGGCCAGTGCCCTATCCACTGAGCTACAGGTGCTACCCAACTGTGCCCATTTTTAACCTTTTTTTGTTTTTTGATCTTATTGTTGGCTTGTAACAGTTTTAAAAAATATATTCTGGATAAAATTCCTTTATCAGACATATATTTTGTAAATATTTTGTCTTAATTTTTAATTTGTCTTTTCAATTTTTAATAATATCTTATGTAGAATAAGTTTTTTTTTTTAGAATAAAGTTTTAATTATGATAATTACCAATTTTTTCATTTCCAGTTCATACTTTTTTTTTCCAGTTCATACTTTTTGTGTCCCATCTAAGAAATCTTTGCCTAACTCAATGTCATAAAGATTATTTCTTGTATTTTCTACTAGAAATTTCATCATTTTGGCTTTTATATTTAGGTCAGTGATCCATTAAGTTATTTTTGTGGTACATTATGAAGTAATGGATAATTTTTTTTAAAATGTGGATATCTGATTGTTATAGTACCATTTGTTGAAGACCATCTTTCTTTGTTGAATTGTCTGTACTTACATTTGTTGATAATCAATTGAGTATGTCTGTGTAAGTCCAGTCCTGGAATATCCTGTTTCATTGTCCTGTATGTCTAGTATTAGAGCAATGCCACACTATTTTGATTATTGTAGCTTTAGAGTAAGTTTTATAAATTTTCTAATACTATTTTTCTTCTTAAAACTTATTTTGGCTATTTAAGGTTCTTTGCATTCCATATGAATTTTAGAATCAGCTCATTTATTTCTATAAATTTTTCTGCTAGAAATGTGATTGCAAATATATTAACTATAGAGATAAGCATGGAGAAAATTAATAATATTGAATTTCTCCATCCCTAAGCATGATATATCTGTTTGTTTATTTAGGTACTCTTTAACTTCTCTTAGCAGTATTTTGTAGTTGTAGTGTACAGGTCTTGCATGTATTTTAATTTATTATAAAGTATTTTATTGTATGGCTCTTATACACAGGTGTCACAAATCCTTAACAAAATTTTAGAAAACTGAATCGGACAACATGTAAATTGATAGAGATCATGCCATTCATGTAAGATTGCTTTAACTTTTGAAAAGCAATCAATGTAACTCAATATGTTACTAAGCTAAAGATGAAAAATATGTGTGACTATCTCAAAATATACAGAAAAACATTTGGCAAAATTCCACACCTATTCAGGATTAAAATTCTCAACAAATTAAGGATAGACAGCATCATAGCCGCTATAACAAAGTGTCATAAGCTGGGTGGGTTAAACAGCAAACATTTATTTCTCATAGTTCAGAAGATAAAAGGTCCAAGATTAGGGTGCTACAAGGGTTGTCCTCTTGGTGAGTGCCTTCTTCTTGCTTGCCAAGTTGGTAAGGATGTGGGTTAAAGGGATCTCTTGCACACTGCTGGTAGGAATATAAATTAGTGTAACTTCTATGAAAAGAGAACTAAAAATAGAACCACCATTCAACCCAGCAATCTCAATACTCAAAGGAAATGAAATCAATATGTCAAAAAGACACCTGTATTTTTATGTTTATCATAGTACAATTCACAATCACAGAGATATGGACTCTTTCACTATCCATCGATAGATAATTGGATAAATAAAGTGTAGTGTGTGTGTACACACAACAAAATACTATTCAGACCTAAGAAAGAATGAAATCATGTCTTTTGCAGCGACGTGTATGGAACTGGGTGTTATTATCGTAAGTGAATCAAGTCAGACACAGAAGGGCAAATGTTGCATGTTCTTGCTCGTATGTGGGAGCTACAAAGTGTGTGCACGTGAACACACAGAGGAGGATGGTAGTGGAGACTTGGAAGGGTGAGAGAGTGGGAAGGGGCAGATGGGGAGAAATTGCTTATTGGATACGATGTGGTTATTCAGGGGATGGACACCCTAAAAGCTCTTACTTCACCAGTATGCGGTCTATACATGTAACAAAATTGCACTTGTACCCCATCAATGTATACCAAAAATACAGACATTTTGGGGGGAGATTTTACATGTGTACTTTTACCTCCTTCTCTTCCTCTTTTTCTGAGACTGCTTGATACTGTCCTAAAGATTACTGTTCGTTTTTTTCTTCTTCTTTTTTTTAATCTCTAGTCTTTTTTCTATTTTCTTCTCTTTTACATTTCATTTTGGATTTTTTTTCTATTGTTATTTATTTAAATTTGCATCATCTAAACTCATGTGCACTCAGTATGTTTCATTTCAGGTATTTTAACTCTACAGACTTCATTTGAAGCTTTTATATATCTTCTATTTCATCACCATGGTCCTGTTTTTCTTTTACTTTCTTGAACATGTGAAGCATACTTATAACAGCTACTTTGCCTTCATTCTCTGCTAGTTCCCTCACCTCTGTCATTTCTAAATTCTATTTCTGTTGATCAATGTCTTCCACAGTTTTGGCTTTATTTTCCTGGTTACTTTCTTGCCTGGTAATTATTTATTGGATGCTGGACATTGTACATCTTAGGATGTTGGTCACTGAAATTGATTTTATGATGTATCTTTAATTAGTGTTGAGTTTTTGCTGTGGAATGCTATTAAGATACTTGTAATAAGTTGAATCCTCTTTAAGACTTGCTTTTAAGTCTTTTGAATCCTTTTCAAGACTTGCTTTTAGGTCTTGTTCAGTCAGGACCAGAACATCCATTAGTCTAGGGCTAATTTAGTCTCACTGTTAATGTGATATTCTTTTGAGGATTCTACTCTACACTGTTTTTACTAGGAAGTCTTTTCTCTCTGGTTGCTGAGGACACAAACTCTTCCCATCCCTCTGTAACCTCTAGAAGTTGTCCCTCTTTGTCTTTGGCCTCACATAGTTTCTGTTTGTGCTGCGCTCCTCAGTATTGAGTTGGAGACTGGAAGTGACCCTTCTGCAGATCTCAGGATCTGTCTTTCTGTGCAGCTACCTCAGTTCTGACAGTCTGATACCCAAATTCTATCTACCTTGAGCCCCACAATGTTTAATTTCTCTTTCCTCATTTCTGTGAGATCACCAGGTTCTCTTTGGATCTCTCTCCCCCACACCGCAGGCTGCATATACTTTCAAGGAGTCAGCTGGTGCGATTGTAGGGCTTATGAATTTCCTTTCTCAGTCCTGTGCTACCTGTTGTTTAAATGAGTGTAAACCATTATTTTATATCTTTTGCCTGGTTTTCTGGTTCTCTTTATTCCATCTTTGCTGGAGATAGAAGTAATTGTTGTTTTTCTCTTGTTAAAGAGAAGGAATGTTTCCTCTTTTGGCCTGTACCTTTATGAGTTATTAATTCCTTTGGTTGTTAGCACACTAGAGGAGAAAGCTACTCTCCTCTTCGACTGGGGACTAAAATTTCTCAAAGATTTCAAACTAGTGACCAAATCTTGCTATGTTTGAAGATGGGCCTTATTTAGAAATGGGGAAATTTTGCTTTCTGGGATTTTTCACTATCTGTCTTGCCAAGGCCTTGCTGCTCCCAGTGCCCTCTTCTCCTTTGTGTTAGCTCTCTGTGCCCTGTAGATATTTAAATGCTAAGGCAGCATCCAGTGCTTTCTTGTCTGCTGCAATCTGACCTCTATAGCTGGACATTCTTCCCTGCTTCACCTCAAGCTTATTTTCTCTTGTAGTTACATTAAACTTCCTGAGGATTTTTGATACACAGTATTGTCACAGCACCTACAGGAGCACCTACAATGTGCTGAGCTGAATGTGAAATACGTAGGTTACACATGAGCTAGGTATTTCTTTCTTTCTTTTTTTTTTGAGTCTCATTTTGTCACCCTCCATAGAGTGCTGTAGCATCACAGCAACCTCCAACTCTTGGCTTAAGCGATTCTCTTGACTCAGCCTCCCAAGTAGCTGGGACTATAGGTACTTGCCACAACGCCCACCAATTTTTTGGTTGCAGTTGTCATTGTTGTTTAGCTGGCCTGGGGCCAGGTTCGAACCTGCCAGCTCGGTGTATGTGGCCAGTGCTGTAACCAATGAACTACAGGTGCTGCCAGAGTTAGGTATTTCTTAAAAACAAAAAATTACACTAAATGGGGTGAATGCAATGGTCAAGATGTGCATTTTGGGAAGACACAGGAGGGATGTTTATAGCTGTTCCACTCTGAGCTAAAGGAAATCAGGGAGGGCTTCTAGAGGGGAGGTCATCTGAACTTGTTTGGAGGGTGAATAGGAGTTGGCCAAATGATGAAGGGTGATCTCCTCGTGTGACTCAAATGCTTGTTGAATTGTGTCTAACTCTGGTGTAATTTTTGCTATGTGGACTTCTTGGGCCTATAATGACAGTCCTCAAAAACTGATGATTTTATAGTTCAGTTTCTTTTTTTCTCCCTTTTCAATCCTAAAGTTGAAAAATATATTAGCAAAAGGAACCCAAGATTTATTTTGGTGAATTTGAGAATTCAGCCTGGTGATATCAGAAAAAGTTATGAAGAATAGAAACACACTTGTAAGAGCTTGCTAGGTTGAAATATCACCCCAAACACTTTAATAAATGGAAAATCCTTCTATGACCCAACATTCAGCTCCTTTCAAATCTTTGCACATTATTGGAACAATTGCCAAGCTCACTACCTACTAATATTACTGTTTAATTATAAACTTATTGCTGGAGGTTTTGGTCGGGTATTAAACCTGTTGCAAGGCAAGATTGTGCATTTATTTCAGGGTCTAATTTAGAAGTATGAAGGAGACCTTTCTTAGCTGTCAAAAGATGTGATTAAATGAAGACATTCTACAGTGACATTCTAGTAAATGTATTTTAAAAATAGTTCAAATCAATCTTACTTTAAGAAAATCCATAAAATCCTTAAACTTTCAAATTTCTGAAATTGTTCCAATATGTTAGATTCACTTCTAAAAATGTGGATGGAATCAGAGGATTTTAGTGTAGATGAGAAATTCATTTTTATTAAATATATGGGGAATGAAATGCTTTCAATTAGCACGAGGATCTTACTCATAGCATATTATTTAGAACAAATGGAGTTCAGAGACCTTTTAAAAGAAGAAAGACAAAATCCTTTTCAACTGATTTAGAAGCATAAAAGTGGTTAGCTCTAAGAACTTGTATTTTTCTATGATGCAATTGAATTGACTGGGAATTTGATGAGGTTGGGGTGACCCCAGGTGACCTTCGCCAGAATGAAACCAGAAGATTAAAGGGGTTTGCAACCAGAGAAATTTAACAATGTTTGACGAAAAATATTCATGTGACAACGTAAGAAGTACGAAAGTCTTCTGATACCTCTAGATAATTAAAGAACAGGTTTCAAGTCTAATACAAGAATGAACAATAGTTAATAGTAACAAGACTGTTTTGTTGGGTTTTCACTGGTGCCAGGGATGGTATTAAACATTTTATGTGCATAATCTCTTGTCATCCTCAGAGCTCTCCAGAGGGAACATGTTATTTTGCAGATAGAGACATTTTTGAAGTGGTTCAGATGTTTACCCAGCATCCCCCAGCTCCTAAGTGGCGGAGGTGGGATTCAAACTCAGTCATGTGTGATCTCAGAGGTATTTTTGTGACCACATTGCTCTTCTCTGGTTACCGTTTCACTATGCCAGGCAGGATGGAGATGCTTTATGAGTATCAACACATTTGATCCTCACCACTGCTGTGAGGTAGCTACTCTTATTATTCCTATTACTTAGATCAGAAAACTATTTTAAGAGAGGTTAAATAACTTCTTATATCATGTAGCTGATGAGCAGTGGAATGAAGATTAAAACACAGGCAACCTGGTCCCAGAGTGAACTCATCTGTTTTTTTTTTTTTTTCTACCTAATGTGGCCGTGGAATCTAGAAGAGATTTAGCTGAGGGAGGTTCTATTACGTGTAAAGGAAAATGACAGGATGGTGCAGCCACCAAGAATTGGTGAGGATTTTATCCAGTAGCCAGTAACATAGACTGGAAATAACAGCAGTCTGAGAAAACCAAGTGGTTATTGCTGGGAGGCACTGACAACCTGTTGTTCTGGACTGTCTTCCCCAGGATATCTGTTGGAAACAGCTTTGGAAGATAAAGAGTGTCTCCATCTGGGGTATAGGGAAGATTTGTTTGCTCTATGGTATAGGAAAGATGGTGTTTCCTTACCAGGTGAAGTTTGGACAGGTTTGCTTACAGTCCATTATAAAAAAAAAACCTGAGTTTCCTAAGTCGCTGGTTCTTCAGTGGTGGTGCAAAGCCAGGCATGCCTGTTTCCCAAGGCTGCAAGCTTCCTGCTGGGGCTCTGGCCACGTGTCCCTGTGCCAGGTAGGAAGGTGGGAAGAAGTGGCAAGCGGGGCTTTCCCAGCGATCTTACAAAATGACTTCTGCTTCTGACTCAGTAGCTACGTCTCAGTAGCTACAAGAAAAGCTGGGAAGGGCGATGCCTGTGGCTCAAAGGAGTAGGGTGCCGGCCCCATATACCGGAGGTGACAGGTTCAAACCCGGCCCTGGCCAAAAAAGAAGAAGAGCTGGGAAATGTGGTCTTCTGGGTGGGTACGATTTCACTCAGAATATAATTGGTATTATAATAGGTGGAAGAAAGAATGGACTTGGGGCCAACAGCAAGCCTTCCCAGCCATGGCATGGCAGATGTTGCATTGGGTATAAGCAGAATGGGATTGTTTGGGGTGAAGATTTCCAGCATAAATAAATATTTGATTGCAATGCTAACCCCCTCTCGCCTTGCTTGGAATATGCAAACTGAAGCATCTGAAGGCAAATCTTGTTTGTGCAAGCCCAGCCCAGCCGCTAATGGAGACCCTTGTGTGCACGAAGCATTTGCTAGTTGAAGCTGTGGGCTAACAGCCAGTTGGAAGGAAATAGTAACCCTGGAAGGGCCTTTGCACCAGTAATGACCCTGGTGATCCATTAATCTGCAAAAGATGGCCTTTTTCTAGGTCACTGCTTTATAAACCACATATCAATAAAAGCTTCCAGGGGCACGTTAATTATTTCTGTGGATGAAGCCATCACCGTTGGTCTGTGCAAGAGACTTTTTGATGAGAAAATGCATTGGCTCAGAATAGTCGGCACCAACGTCCCCTGGTGGTATTGCAAGTCTTCTTGGGTGTCCGATTGGAGAGTTTTACTGTGATTTGTTTTCTCTGAAGTATGTTAGCAGGTCACAAGACTTTTCCTTTTGATTATCAAATGATGACAATGGTAATACTAAAAGCAGTTACCCTTACTGGGTGTCTCATGTGTTATCCTGTGTCTGCATAAATTATGATGTTCCCAAGGGATTGGTACAGTTATTGGCCCTATTTTTTTAATCTGTGGAAGTTCCTGAACTTGTCCAATCTGTCCAAGCTGGCAAACAGCAGGTGGATGCTGACATGCCAACGTGACTCCAACAGGTAGGTTTGTAACAATTCCGCTACAGTGGCTTCCCGTGCCCTGAACAGAAGAGCCTTGAGTTTGTTCCTCTCTCCTTTCTCCCTCCCTCCTTCCCTTTCTTCCTTCTGCTCTCTATTTCCTCCTTGTCCTTCCTGTCTTCCTTTTTTTAAAAAAGAGCAAAAATCAACAAACCAACCAACCAACAAAAAACGCTTTAATACCTTCCCCACTATTTTCATACTTCTGCACTTGACTTTGCGAGGTTGTCCACGTGCAACTATGTTTTCACCCAGTGCATTTTCCTCAGTGCATGTTCTGTCCTGGGCACTGGTCATGTAGTGCTGTGTGAGGCTGACATCTGACCACGCATGGCATTTTGAATTCTGTTTCTCTTGTATAACATTATACCCCAAACCATTTCCATGTTACTATGCTGTTTCCATAATTATCATTTTTAATGTTCTCATAATATTCTATCATATCGATGTACCCTAATTACCTTCAATATTACATTACTGTCGAGCAATTAGGTTGTCTCCAGTTATTTCTTATAGATAACCAGCATCTTTAATCCTTTTCTAAAAATAAAACAAGTAAATACAGATGATCCTCCAAGGAATATCTTTGTGCCTGTAGTTTTATTCTTTTGTTATATTCCCCCCCACCCCGGGAAAAATTCCCTAGAGTGCAATTACTGGCCAAGAGGGAACATACATTTGTATGACTTTGTAGAAGGTGTGAATAACTAAACCTAGTAACGTGTAGGCTCCCAGCAGATATTATATATATATAACATTATTTCATATAGTCCTCATAACAAAGTTGAATGGCAGGCAAGTTCACTTGCCCTTCAAAAAATGAAGAAAATGAGCCACAGAGAAATAATCATCCTAGAATTGTGATCTGGTACATGGAAGAAAAATCTAACCAATTTATAATTACACTTTCTTATGAAAGATAGATCATAACTATAGCCCAGGATGAAGGAGAGAAGTGGAGGGGGATGGGAGGAGGGGGGAGGTTTGATGGAGGGTAAATGGGGGTCTACACCTATGGAGTATATTGCAAGGGTACGAGTCAAATCTATCAAGAATAGAGCATAAATGTCTTAACACAATAATAAGACAATGACGTGAAAGCTGTGTTGATCAGTGTGATGTAAGCACTCCAAATTGTATAAAAAAATCAATGCATTGTACCCCACAAATGCATAAATGTATTCATGATCAATGTGTATGTGACTTAATAAAAGGAAAAAAATAATAAAAAAATCTAAACTAAAGTCCACCAGGGCTAAAGTCTGCATTCCTTTCCTCCCTTTCCCGTCCCCCTCTCCCCTCTCCCCTCCCCCTTCTCCCCTCCCCTCCCCTCCTCTCCCCTCCCCTTCCCTCCCCCTTCTCCCTTCCCCTTTCTTTCCCTCCCCCTTCTCCCCTCCCCTCCCCTCCCTCCCCTTCCCTCCCCTTCCTCTTTCTCTTTCTCTTCCTCTCAGTGTTTTCAATGGTCAAATTCTTTATTCCTCACAACAACCCTATAAATTAGATATTCTTGTTATCCTCATTTTATAGTTGATAAAACCTGGGTAGAAGCACATTTACCCTGAAGCTACTAAAGCTAAAGCCATCAGGGTCCCTCTCTTGCATGGATCACGGTGACTTGGGAAGTGGCTGTGAGTTTACAGAACGTCCCAGGGAGAAATGAAAGTCAAGGTGCTGTCAGAAAACTTTCTGTGTAAACATTTCTGATATTTCTGAAGAGATTTTAGAAGACAGGGTCATGAATCTCTGAGTCTTCAGTAAAATGTTGTGATTTCTTTTATCATTTAAGGTAAATATTTGCATTCATCTCCAATTTTGTACTCGGAATTTTGTAATTTTTTTTTTTTTTTTTTTTTAATAAAGAGATCTCCCAGTTGTGTGTTTCAGGATCCCTCGGAATTTGCCCTCTCTCCTGGAGTCTGGTTACCCTGAATGGCATCACGCATCCCTCAGCACGTTAGGAACACGATATAGTTCGTGGAAAGGGGGTTGGGGAGAACTGTTCCTCCTTGTACAAGACTGTGCTTTGCAAAATGTCCAGTGCTGCTGGATTCTTCTCATGCAAAGGTGGTGTTTTCTCCAGTCACTGTGAAAACTTCACCTCCAGATAGTCCCTAAGGAAGACTGAGAAGAGGAGGGCGCAGCCTTGGAAATGCACTGACTACTTGGTGGCTGAACTCTGAGCCTCAGTGTTGTATGTACAGTCATAGGTTGGTTTTGTAGGCTGCTATAAAACATTAACACAAATGGGGTGGATCAGAAATGGACATCTTTCTTTCAGTTCTGGAGGTTGCAGTTCTGAAGTCAGGCGTTAGCAGGGCCGTGTTTCTTCTGAAGGATTCAGGGAAGCATCCTTCGTGGGTCTTCCAGCTTCTAGTGGTCACTGGGAACGCTTGGCTTCTGCCTGCACCACTCCAGCCTCTGCCTCGTCTTCACACATCATTCTCCTCTGTGCATCTGTTTTCTCTTCTTACAAAGACACCCGTTGTTGGATCAGGGCCTATCTTGACCCTACGACCACAGCTTAATTGACAACATCTACAAAGATCCTATTTCTTCTTTGTTTTTTTTTTGATACAGAGTCTCAAGCTGTTGCCCTGGTTAGAGTACTGTGGTGTTATAGCCCACAGAAACCTCCAACTTGGGCTCAAGTGATCTTCTTGCCTCAGTTTTTCTATTTTTAGTAGAGACAGGGTCTAATTTTTGCTCAGGCTGGTCTCGAACACGCGAGCTCAAGCAATCCACCCGCCTCGGCCTCCCAGAGGGCTAGTTTTCTTTTTGAGACAGAGTCTCAGTTGCCCTTGGTGGAGTGCAGTGGCACCATAGCTCACACCAACCTCAAACTCTTTTGGGCTCAAGTGATCCTCCTGCCTCAGCCTCCCAGGTAGCTGACACAGTGCCCAGCTAGTTTTAGAGACTGGGTATCATTTTTGCTCAGACTGGTCTTGAACTCCTAAGCTCAGGCAACCCACCCACTTCAGTCTCCCAGAGTGCTGGAAAAAGATCCTATTTCCAGACAGCTGAGGTTCTGGGTAGACATGAATTTGAGGGCGGAGAGAGCACACCAATCAACCCAATTCAAATAGGAAAACAATACTTTATAACTTTGGTGAGAGAATTAGTTATAATGTATGTAAACATACATAGTTCATGAAGATACCTTTTAAGCTTTTATTATAAAGGGCTTAAGGTGGGCCATTGGAAGATGTGACGCCATGTAATTCCTTTGGAAATTGCAAGTGCTTCTGCAATTTCCGCTTTTTTCATTAGCTGGAGTGGGTCTGGCTGCTTTGGTACCCAAGGCTCTGATAACAGTGATCCTGCAAAATGCAAATGTATGCTGTCACCGTAGCATGAGCAAATAAAGAAGGTAGGGGACCGCTCTGTTGGTGAGGATGGAAAGAGAAAAAGGAGAGGCCAGACAGTAACTTAAAAAATTATATTAACATAAAGCATGGGGGTTCATGTGGGGTCTTTCTGAGTTTGAATCCTGCCACCAAGTCTCATAACCCTATGACTTAGAACATGTCACCTAAACCCCTCTGAGCCTCATCTGTAAAATGAGGATAGAAATAGGACCTACCTCACAGGTTGCTGTGAATGTGAAATAAAATGGTCCGTGAAAGCATTTAGCAGATGGTGTGTATTCCAGAAATGGTCATTTTCCTCATTATCTCAAAATGTTGTAAGACAACTTTCTCACATGTGGCAAAGCCTGGCTGAGTTGCTAGCTTTTCTAGGGGCTTTGGATGTCACCACTTTCCAGTTAATTCATTCCTATATTCAGTCACACTCTGCTGCTGTATCCTGGGGATGAAGTAGTGGGCAGAGTACCTTGGTGACTGTGTGTCCCTTCAGGACACCGAGGTAGGTACTCTTGCTTTTTTGGAGAAATGTTACGAACAGCTTCCCATTCTGGATCATTTGGCTAAGTCCATATCGATTATATTTGAGCAAAAATATGATCTGTCTGAGCAAAAATGATACCCGGTCTCTGAAACTAGCTGGGCACTGTGTCAGCTACCCGGGAGGCTGAGGCAGGAGGGTCACTTGAGCCTGAAAGAGTTCAGGAACCAGCTGCACTCCCCTTGATGCTTGGTGTTTCCTTGGTACCTAACGTTCAGCATATCTTAGAATTGGTACTTCACTTTTTGATTTTTTGATTGTATTAATTAAACATCCCTGCCACAGAATAACATGATTCTGATAAAATTACAGCACAGAATGCTTTCAAAAGTAGTTCTGCAATGGTGAAAGCTGACATCCTACTGGGGTCAGGGAGCCAGGCTCTTGTTTCTCATACCTATTAGAGGGAATTTCCTTGGATGCTGAGCAATCTTACCCTGGCATGACCCTAGGCACAAGGCTCAATCCAATGGCTGTGCCGGCGCTGGGCATGATGATAACAACAGTGTAAAGATCTCAGCATCTGAGCAGAATATGCCTTGCGTTTCAATAGATCTAAAAGCTAGAAAATACCTGCCACAATGAAAGAGTAGAAACAAAATTTTAAATCCTTCTTAGGAACAGTTTGGGCAACAATCTAAGCCGGACTCCCAAGGGCTATTTAGTTAGATTTTGGCTTTTGTCTGAGAGTTCTGGGAAGCCCAGGCAGGCCTGGCTGTTAGCTTGGCAATACGGTTTCCCAGCCAGCTCTGCTTCCTCATGCCTGGTGACGTAACGGTAGCCTGCTGTTTGCTCGTGCGTTCGCTGAACCCAGTTTTATCGGAGCTGAATTTTTTATTTATTTTTCATTTTTTAATTAAATCATAGCTGTGTACATTAATGCAGTCAATGTGCTGGTTTTATAGACAATTTGAAATATTTTCATCACACTGGTTAACATAGCCTTCACGGCATTTTCTTAGTTATTGTGTTAATAAGACATTTATATTCTACATTTAGTAATTTCCCATGTACCCTTGTAAGATGCACCGTAGGTGTGGTCCCACCAATTACCCTCCCTCCACCTACCCTCCCCCCTCCCCTCCCCTCCCCTTTCCTCATATTCTTGGGCTATAATTAATTGGGTTATAGCTTTCATATGAAAGCTATAAATTAGTTTCATAGTAGGGCTGAGAACATTGGCGGAGCTGAACTTTTGAATGATCACCCACTGATGGTGTTCTCATTTACCTGAGTCAGAGATGCAGCCCACAGAGGTTGCACATCACTTTTGGGGGAGTATTTTGGGAAATTTAGGTAACATTGGGATGTCAAGGAGAATAACTGTATATTTGAGATTTTTCTAGGATAAAATTTGAAACGTGGTTAAAAGATCATACTCCCAAACCCCACAGCCTGAAGGCCAGGCCCTTGACCTTGTGTCTGTCTGGGCCTTGTGGTCTCATGGATGTCATTTGACCTCTCTGGTCTCTGTTTCTCCTCTGCATAGAGTTGTAATGTCAGATTACATGAAAAAAATTTAAAACAGTTGGGGCACCAGGCAGCTTTATTCATTTATTTTTGTTAAATCATAAATCATAGCTGTGTACATTAACACAATCATGGGTACAATGTGCTGGTTTTTATATACCATTTGAAATATTTTCATCAAACTGGTTAACATAGCCTTCACCACATTTTCTAAATTACTGTGTTAAGACATTTATAGTTTACACTTAGTAAATTTAACACGTACCCTTGTACAATGCACCATAGGTGTGGTCCCACCAATTACCCTCCCTTCATCCATCCTCCCCCCTCCCCTTCCCTCCCTCTCCTCTTTCCCCTTCTTCTTGGGCTATAGTTGGGTTATAGCTTTCGTGTGAAAGCTATAATTTAGCTTCATAGTAGGGCTGAGTACATTGGATACTTTTTCTTCCATTCTTGAGATACTTTGCTAAGAAGAATATGTTCCAGCTCCATCCATGTAAACATGAAAGAGGTAAAGTATCCATCTTTTTTAAGGCTGCATAATATTCCATGGTGTACATATACCACAATTTATTAATCCATTCGTAAGTTGATGGGCACTTGGGCTTCTTCCATGACTTAGCAATTATGAATTGGGCTGTAATAGACATTTTCCAGGCAGCTTTAAAATAAAAAACTACTGCTGAATGAAGGAAAAAGAAAATAAACAATAAATAATAGTAATAACAATAATGAATAAATGAATGAATGAATAAAAACAGTCCCACAATATCTTTTATCAAATTGCAATGAGAAGACTAGGACTGAATTATATTTGGAAATTTGTAGATTTGATGTTGGCTACATAATTGTGGGCTCAGTACAGAATGAAAACTTGGAGACCCTTGTTGAAAGATTATTAAGGATTTTAAGATAGCTGTAGTAGACCATTAAGCCAAGTGCCCGGCTTTTGATGGGATTAATTAAACATTCCTCCTTCTGAGTATGGGGTTCTGGGTGACTGCAGGAGTCACCTCCTCGAGGCCAGCCTTGCCTACATTCTAAAGCTGTTTCTTTTATTGGCTCATCTGTTTTACAAATGTTCCCTGAACTCCTTTGTAATCTGTGTAATGACCTCCCGGGAAACATGAGTGATTGAAGTGTTTGAAACACCCATTTTTCTCCTTTCATTTTAGGAGTCTCTTCCAAAAAGAAAAAAAAAAATTTTTTTTTAATCTACATGAATGATTGGAGGAGAAAAAAAATCAGAACCATATTATAAATTCTTGTACCATTTTTTTTTTTCATTTTCCCATATTAATGTAGCTTGGGAATGGTTTCCGGATTTTCTACTAAATGCTGTATCATCTACCTGGTAAGGGACATTGCAACATCCTGTGCTTATGGCAGGTGTAGGACGTTTAATATGAGCGTCATTAATCCACAACCTTTGAAGTAGGAGGGCAAAGGCTATCTAATGACGAGAGGTTAAACTGGGACAAAAGCTAACTCTTCGTTCTCCTAATGATCATTTTCTCAGTGTGAGTTGCTACTATTTCAAAAGAACAAGGCTGTTATTTTTTCTTGCTCTTCCAACAGTCTGATGTGTGGTGAGACATTTCAGCTGGTTAAAACGGATGCAAATGAGAAGGCCCAGGGTCGTAAGCTTGTTTCCCTATATAGGGCAATTAGTTAACCTCAAAAGAAAACCCACGCTCCCCCTTCCACTCCAGGCAACCAGTTCACGATTCCTGATGCAAGGGACATTCGGTGGCATGTGGGTGAAATGACAACTTGCTACCTTGCAGGAATATTAGATATGTGGCTTATGTGCTGTGACCCTTCCTTCCCCAGCCTTCGGCAGGCCTCATCAATTCATCTTGACAACCTTCCCTCCTGAACTCAGACAAAAACTCAGAATCCTTCTCAGCACAGTGCTCTAGCTCAGGGCTCAGGGCTACATACTGCCTACTCTGTTTTTATGAGTAAAGTTTTATTGAAACATAGCCACCGATTGATTAGCTTCTGAGGCTTTCACATTCCAGTGGCAGAATTGAGCAGCTGTGAGAGACCATTGCTCACAAAGACTAAAGTATTTATGATGTAGCTCTTTATAGAAAAATGGGCTGGCTCCCACTCTAGCTGGTCGCTGCATCAAGAAGAATTGGTACATATTTTCTCCTTCAGTTTGGGAGTAATTACTCGCATTATAAAATGATTCCTCCTTTTAGGAAAGAATTGTACTTTAAACAAGGGACCTCACTTTAGTGTATTTTCTATTTACCTAGAAATAATGCACTATTTCTTTTATTTGTTTAATTTTAGCAGCAAGGATGGAATGGGATGTTGGGAAACTTTTAAGTCAGTATTTAAAGAGCCATGGCTTCTAAAAGGAATGAAAAGTCTTAGGAATCTTAGTTTATAGAAGTCTTTAGAAACCTCAGGTGTTTTACTGTTGAGTTCTACTAATTGCCAACTTATCCACTCATTTAACTAAGGAAAGGAAATATCTATTGGAAAAAACGTGGAAGCATTCACCCTATTGAGGAAAAATGTTTCTCTATTTTATGTGAACCAAGGACAGCAACTCATATTTATTTGGATTTCTTCACACCCTTTCAATGTTTCTTTCAAATACTCTCTGTGAAATCAAAAGTTCTGAGTGGCTGGAGGTTTCCCATTAATACTTTCTTCACTGTGCCTTTGAGAAGCCATACTATTTGATGAAACAGTGTATAGCTGCATAGGTTTCTAGCTAATTGAAAAGGCCCCAAAGAGGTTGGGTTTAGTTGCCTAAGACAAAAAGGAAAAACTATTTACAAAACTCAAAACTGTTTTTATTTTTATTAAAATTTTTTTTATTAAATCATAAATGCATAGATCATGCATACATTAATGCATTTATGGGGTACAATGTGCTGATTTCCTATAGAATTAGGAGCATTTTAAATGAAGGAAAGGCTGTCAAATAGAGAGTTCTAGATTGTGGCTTTGATTTTCAAATGGGCTAGAAGTAAATTGGATTGGGAGCAGAACAATGGTTTGAAAACAAATGAGCCAGGAAAACTAACAAAATTGCTTATTTTGTTTACCTATGAGTAACGATTTGCTTTTGGCCCTGATGGACGTTTAATTGCCTCTAAATCCCTTCTAATAGATATTACTTTCAAGAGTATGAAGAAAACCTTTTTTTCCTCTTTCAATAGCATTCCACATTTCCTTTGAGCAGCCAGTTCCCTTCTCTACAAAAACGAACTCTTAAGTGTGGCCAACCGGGGACTCAAACTCCTTAGCCATGGTGACTGGTCCAAGAGAGACACATGGTCCTTCCTTGTTGGTCCAATCAGAGAGAATCTAAGACTTGTGTTGATGGTACCATCAAGAGAGACTATTTCCTCCATCTTGAACCTGGGATTATGTCAGTCGGAGCTACTGGGGGTGGATGTGTCACAGGTTGAGGCCTGAGGATGAAACGAACGCAAGAGAAGACAGAGCTGAAAAGGAGGTGGGGGACCAAGTCCTGAAGAGATCACTGGGGTCCTTCACACAGCCATGCCTGGATTCTTCAGTTACCTAAACCTGAAAATCATCTTTTGTACTTAAACCAGTTTGGGCTGGGGTTTCTTCTACTTAAACAATACAGATTCTGAATTCTTAAAGCAACTTTGTAAAAATCACAGAAGAAAGATGGGATCTTGGAAAACATTTTTCAGCATCATCATCTTAGGTTTGCCCTCTCTACTGAGTTTTCAGGGTGTTTTTATTAAGCCTATCAGTTCTTTGGTATCCCTTGCGATGAGATCAAACTGAAAAAGATGTGAAAATCCAATATGCTCATCAACACTGTATAGTTTTTTAACTTGCTGGTAATTTTCTGTGGGTCATTAAATTTCCCAAGTATGAAACTTCTTCATTGATATGTGGATCATGTAAAATAGCCTTCAATACAATTGCTATTTCCATGGTTCCCAGACCCCAGAGGCCCCAGACAGCATTTGTGCAGGTCATGATAATTTTTCTGTTTCTACCTTTTGCAAACTCTTCAGTGTTAAGTGGTCTACTGCATTTAACGAAATGATTCCTATAAAACTGTGTGTGTATGTGCATGCAAACACAATTTTCTTTTCTTTCCAGACTGACTTTCTTTAGTACTTCAGATGGCAATCAAAAACGTGTTTTGCTTCAGTTTTCAGTATCAGAGTCCACATCGATATTCCCCTAGTTTGCTAGGGAGGACACCCTATGCACAGAAGTTATTGCTCTTTGGGATCTTGGAGAAACCTAAAAGATAGATGATAAAGATGAATTGCTTTTGTACTAACTTAGGAAATTTTTATCTTCTACCATCCAAAGAGAAATAGGGAAGGTGGGCAGAACCACACCTTGATTCTGCCCCTAAAGCTGTATGACTTTGGTCAAGGAATTATAAATGTCATAAGAAACCCTTTTCCCCAGCACAATCCTCCATTCCTCTACCATTTTAAGGCTCCTTTATGAACACCACAGTAACATCCACAGCAATGTCTACACCACAGTAACATCAACAGCAACGTCTACACCGCAGAAACATCCACACCAACGTCTACACCGCAGTAACATCCACAGCAACGTCTACACCGCAGTAACATCCACACCAACGTCTACACCGCAGAAACATCCACAGCAACCTCTACACCGCAGTAACATCCACACCAACGTCTACACCGCAGTAACATCCACAGCAACGTCTACACCGCAGTAACATCCACACCAACGTCTACACCGCAGTAACATCCACAGCAACGTCTACACCGCAGTAACATCCACACCAACGTCTACACCGCAGAAACATCCACAGCAACCTCTACACCGCAGTAGCATCCACAGCAACGTCTACACCGCAGTAACATCAACAGCAACGTCTACACCGCAGAAACATCCACACCAACGTCTACACCGCAGTAACATCCACAGCAACGTCTACACCGCAGTAACATCCACAGCAACGTCTACACCGCAGTAACATCCACAGCAACCTCTACACCTCAGCAGCATCCACAGCAACGTCTACACCGCAGCAGCATCCACAGCAGCGTCTACACCGCAGCAGCATTCACAGCAACGTCTACACCGCAGTAACATCCACAGCAACGTCTACACCACAGTAACATCCACAGCAACGTCTACACCGCAGTAACATCCACAGCAACCTCTACACCGCAGCAGCATCCACAGCAACGTCTACACCGCAGCAGCATCCACAGCAGTGTCTACACCACAGCAGCGTCTACACCGCAGCAGCATCCGCAGCAACCTCTACACCGCAGCAGCATCCGCAGCAACCTCTACACCGCAGCAACATCCGCAGCAACCTCTACACCGCAGTAACACCCACAGCAGCATCTACACCACAGTAACATCCGTGATGCAGGATTGGCAATGGTCATCCGGCCTGGTGGGGTAAATCCTCTCACCAGTGCCTCGCTAACTTCTTAACTCTGGGGCTCTCTCCAGTCCTGGGCTTTCTTGGTATCCTGTGGGTCTGTTTATAAGTACTGTGGTGGCTTTCATATGCTTTCATCTTACATTGGCAGCAAACACTTTGTAGGCCACCTCTTCTCACACCCCATCGGTCCGGTCACTGGCCAACCCTGCCTCACCAGGCCTTAGAGGTGGTCAGATGATCAAGTCCTGGGCACCTGGCATATTTCATTCCCTTAGTTACTCTGATTGGCTGAGTGATAGACACGTGTCCTAAATCAGTTAGTCCAACATAGTAAACTCCAGGATTTCTCCTGAAACCCCGGGAAAGGAAATTAATATTGTGGTGAACGTGCAAGTGTGGAGTTCCTGCCCTCAGAAACATCTCAGAAGTCAAGGCCAAGGAAGGCAGAGCCAAGAGACAGGGAGACTAGGTCCTGGTCTAGCTACTGCTGAAGCCAGATTTATACCTCGGCTTCTTGGGTAGGTAGGTCAATAAATAGCTTTTCTTCCCCCTTTATGTTAGTTTGAATTGGGTTTCTGTCAGTTATGACAAAGGGAGCCTTGATTTATACAAGCAATCGAAGAACAGAGCTTTATTTCCTAAGGTCTCTCACCTGTGTCCAGCCTCAATAAGTCAGCAAATGAAATACTTAGAATTACCTAGCAGGAACTAGAAGAAATGTGAAAAGCAATTTAATAAAAAAGAGTAGAATAACTCCAAGAAGGCGGCTTCGTATGGAAATTTGGGCAGAAAGCTGCAGTCACATTTCTTACCTCTGGAGCAACTAGGATTCTAAAGAATAACTGGAGGAGAGCTCAGCATATACCAAAATTCTCCCTAAAGACACCCTGATGCTGAGGTTTTCTCCTTGAACATCTATGTAAGAAAATGCTTCATTGATGAAGCTTTCCAATTCTTTCAGAGTCATTGAAATGGTTTTGTCTCTTGGAGGTGTTGCTCCAGTTGTCCTCAGCTGGCCTCCCATAGGGGACTGGGAGCTCTCTAGGCAGGACCCGCTCCCCAGCCAGCTTGCTCTGGGGCTGCTCGCTCAAGGCCGTTACTTGGGAGCAGCAGAGACCTCAGTTCAAGTCCTCATTTTGTTACTTGCAGGCCATAAAACTTAGGGTCAGTTGCTCAATAAACCTCAGCCTCAGTTTCCTTCTCTGTAAAATGAAATGCAGACAGTATTACTTCTGAGTCATAGTAATAATTAAATGATATTATTTACTCTTTCGGTCATAGGGCTGATATCGCAGTCCCCTCTTATGCCCAGTTTTGCTATCCAGAGTTCCAGTTACTCATGGTCAGCTGTGGTGCGAAAATATTCAGATACCGTGTGTGTGAGAGAGAGAGAAACGGCATTCACGTAACTTTTATTGTTTTATTACAGTATATTGTTACAGGCAGTTCCTGAGTTATCAACATCAAACAAACATATGACTCACCCTTAGGAACAGAAGCTATTACAGATAATAGGTAAATGTGCCCATTTCAACTCATATACGAATTCAACTTAAAGACAAACTGGAAAGCCTGTGTCATTTACAACCTGGGGACTGGTCACCAGTTATCTGGTAACAGGGATAGTTTCCATGTAAAATTGCCAGTCGAGAATGTGTTAAGATGGCAGAGGCACCAAGTGATTCTATGTTATAAGCAGCTGAGAGATGAGACGGGGAGAGAGAGTGCAATGGCTGAATTTGGGACAGTTGGGAATTGAGGCTGGGAGAAAAGAATCAGGGGACGGCTGCGGTGTTAACACACTGCCGACTGGCGATTCTGTGCAAAAACTATCTGTGTTCCCAGGTAACTTGTGACTAGTCAGCAAAGTGTTATTAGTTGTTAATCTTCCGCTGTGCCTAATTTATGAATTAAACTTTATCATAAGCATGTATAAAAAACATAGCATATATGGGGTTCAGTACTATCAGATACTCATGGGGGGGCTTGGAACATGTCCCCCTTGGGTAAAAGGGGACGACTGTGCCTATGAGGATCTCAAGCCATGGCTGGAGCACAGGGACGGGCAGCAGGACTCGTTGATGGCTTCATGTTTGACTTCATCCCTAGGCCTTTCTGATTTTATTTTGATTCTTTCCCGATAATAATAGTCACTAATGTTACTACAATATGAATCACACGAATTGTTATTAACACAGTTTCCCTTCCTTGCATCTCAACCCTTCATACACCGCATGGACGATGACATTCCATTCTCACAGTGATCTCATGGGCTCTGCTTGTCAGGCACCATTGCACAGGTGAGGGAACAGAGGCACAGACAGGAGGAAGGTTTGCTCAAGGTCATCTCGCCAAGAAGTGGCAGAAATGGGGTTTAATCCTAGGTCTGTCTGATTTCAGCGCCTGTGACTTCTTCAGGATGTGAGTTTTATATTCGGAAGGTGACTCATGGACCTGGGAGCTTGTTAGGGCTGTAAAGGCTTAGGCTCCAGCCCAGACTCACTGAGTTGGAATATTCATTTTTAACGAGGAGTGCCCCCTCCACCTCAGGGCAAGCTCTGTACACGTCGTTTTGGTGAAGCAGGTTCCTGCTTGCTCTTCTAACTCCGCATCAAAGTGCCTGTGAAGTGTAGACTGTAACGGTTCTGTCTCCACTGTGTGCGAGTTCCTCGACAATTTCCAATTATTTTCAAATGGCAATGGGACTGTACTTAAAAACGGGTTTAAAGGCTTGGGTTTGATGGTTCATCCCCTGTGGCCAACGTTTCTTGATCCTTGATAACTCCCATTCTAATTGTTTTCACAAATGAGTTGTTGCCTTGGGAGGTGCTGGTCAATTCCTGTCCAGTTGTTGACGCATCTTTCATCTTGGAAAGTAAGATTTTTGCCCATTTTGTGGCTGATCCAGTTCTGACATATAGATGTGGTTCACGAGTCCAGATTTTTGACAGGTTCAGAATTACTTTAATAATGTGAAATCAAGCTATTGATTGCACGCATATCCCCCACAAATATAAAACTTGTTTGGAAAACTCCACGCCAATTGGAAATGGTTATACAAAGAGAAACAAAATTCCTTCAATTTATGGAAATCTTTTCTTTTTCCTACCCCCCCATTACTTCAGACCATTGTTACGTTTTAAAGAGTATTCATGGCTGAATGGCCCCTTCCACAGTTTGTTCCTTGAACTTTTCTGGTGGAAAAAAAGAAAAAGAGATAAAAAGTCACCATGAAGGAGTATATTTAACAAGAAGCTTCAATCTATTAAGAACAAGGCAGTGGGTGGGGTAGGGTTGTCCCTTTATTTCCCTTCCACTCGGCTAGGCAAACTGGGACAGGCAATGTAGCCTTCCCTAGCCTCAGTCACCCTACACATATAATTAGCGTAACTTACCTCTTAGGGTTGATGGCGAGGTCAAAAGACATTATGAAACGTTCACTCAGAGGAGCACTGGGTAGATATTAAACCTCATTAATCAGACAACTTCCAGGCACATCTAACACCGACTGTCTGTGCTACGGCTTCTGGTTCTGTCTGCTCAATTCTACCTCCATTTATACATCCCTGAAGGATGATCCTACTGAGTTGGAGGGACAGACTACCGATGGCAGCTCCCTGATGCATTACAGAGCAACAAAGAGGTGTGCCAAGGTCAGAATGCCCGAGTTTAAATCCTGCCTCTGCCACTTAATTTTCAACAAGTTTCCCAACTGCTGGGCTTTGGTCTCTTCATCTGTTTATAGAGTCATTGTGCTTATCTGGTAGGGGTCACAGCTTGACCTTGCGTGGAGGGAATACTCGGTAAGTGCCAGCTAGCATCCTTATGGCTGTTTTTGTTATTAATGGCATCCCTTTGTGAAATTTGGATCACAGCTAAATTCATGCCCCCGTACTTTATTAATTCTCATTGAACACAAAGTTAAAACAAATGCCAAGAATGTTTACTGGTAAGAGCATCAAGATGACAAGTGACAACAAGGCTTAGGGAACGTATCACGTTTTAATATTTCTGCGAATTAATTTTTAGTGAACTTTTTCAGGGGTGGAAAATGTTGCTTGTAGCAATAAAAGAAGAAACAGAAAATAATAAACGTCCACCAATCAGAGGGAAGGCGATAGTAAGTTCCATAAGGCTGCTGGCCTGCCTCTAATTTGGCTTCTTCTATTACCAGCTTAAAGCATCTTAGCTGGTAAATCGGAAAATGCCACAAGCACTGAACAAAGTTGGGGGGGTGGGAAGCAATAGCTATAAGATTATGTTCTCTGCAGCCAGCCTACAAATGTCTCCAATTCTAAAATTTTAGGAAATCGTTGAACTCAAGTTGTGCCACGTCATGTAACATACAGACAGAAGAGATAGAGCTGTGACGAGACATAAAACATCAAAATTTTATGGAGTTTCACTTGGCTTGAAAGAGGACCAGCCTCTCTGAGGAAGTGATACTAGCAGGCAGATGACATGCAGACAGGAGCAGTGTAGAGAGCTGGGAGAGCAAGTGCAAAGGCCCTGAAGTCAGAGGACACTTGAAGCATCTGATGGGTGATCAGCAGGCCGACTTAGCATGAACGGAGTGAGTGATGGAATCAGGGTGGTGTAGTGGAAAGGGCATGAGCCTGGCGGTGAGACAGGGCTGCTTGAACACCAAGTAATCTGAGCAAGTCACTAAATTAATCAAGGCCTGTTTCCTAGTCAGCAAAATGGGGACAATAACACCAGCATGGTTCTCATGAGGAATCAGACAGTTTGTGGAACGTGCTTCCTAAAGTACCTGTGGAGTAGCAGGGGCTTGAAAAATTGCACCTAAAAACAACCTGCCTCTCCGATTTAGCAATTCATGAAGGCAGGTAACCAAACCAAGTTCACCATTCAGTGCCTTTGTGCTCATTTTATATTGATTATGCGCAAGGCCTGTGTCACAAAGGGGCTCCTGGATGCCTGTGTCCTCAAGGAGCTCTCTGTCTAGTGAAAGTGATAAACGGACAAGGGGCTCATCTAGGAAAATTGGATTTGAGTTTCCTGAGGTGGATCCCAAAGTCCCTGAAGCCTCTCTGTTTCATGGGATCCCTTTAATTTTGCAGACTCTGCTATTGTCATAGGAAACTTAATATAGGTCCTGATGGAATTTGGATTGATGGTTCCATGATCTCACAAACAACCTTTTTATTTTCCCAGTAATAAAGGTGGAGGAGGGGCACCTACTGCTTTTTTCCATCCCCAGGTTTATAGAGGAGTTAGGTAGAAAAGTCCAAGATATAATATGGCTTCGTGATTAAACAAAAGAATGTTTGAGCAACATTGAATGGAGAGAACCAGAAAAAGAAAAAACATTCTGCAGAGCAATATTTAGTATTCATGAATTTTTCCAGTGATCGGCTAATGCTTTTAAAGAAAAAAGTACATGGTATTGAGGTTAGGAAATACATTTGATTCTTTAAAATACCATTGCCTGCAAACATGCAAAGGATGGCAAATGTGCTTTAAAAATAAACATTCTCAGAAGCTTTAAGCATAGAAACCAGGCTGTGTCAAATGCCCCCAATGTACTGGCATTGTGGCAATAAGGTAGGACTAGGAAGCAGCATTTCTGACTCTTAACAAACATTTCAGAACTTATACCTGAAAAGGAATGTGCCTGTCGGGATTATCTTTGGGGGAAAGAACATCGGCTTTCACATGTCCCACGGTGCGGTGACTGCATTTAAAGAAGAGACGAGCTCTTCGAGGAGGGCAAATTAAACCACAAGACGTAAGTGCATTTCCTGAGAGGAAACGTGTATAGGCTACCTAAATGATCAGGGAAAACTTAAAAATATCGAGAATACTGATTTAGGAACTGAATATTGTCAATAGTGGAGTTTCTTTCCTTAGACAGTGACGTTGACACTCTGGATCTTGTCTGGTTGTCTCAACACCTGGCAGCCACCCCCAAACTCTGCATGTTCAAATGGGACTCACATCTCCCCACAATGCGTGCACCTCTTGTCCATAAAGGAGGTCCGCTCCCACTGGGCTGCTGAAGTTCCAAGTGGAGAGCAGGTAGCTATGACTTTTGGGGAGTCCGAGGTTTATGTAATTTGAAGACTCTTCATCACGCAGTTATCTTCCTTTTGCAAATATTAACAACAATATGACCCCATGAACTTTATCGCTAAGACCTTCACTAAAGCTTGAAGTCAGGTTTTTCTACAAGAAGGAAACCAAGGTTTAAGCTCCATGGCTTCTTGACAAGTCCGCCCTGTCTGGGAACTATCCTGGATCCACCTTCAGTATCCAATTTTGCCTTCTCTGATACAAAAATATCTCCCCGCCTCATGCATCTCTCTCTATAGCTACTCCTAGGGCTCTCATCCAAGCCAAAAGCATTTCCTGCCTAGATATCTACAGGTGGGACCTTCCTGTTTTCCTTGCATACACTTTTGCCCTTCACTCATCTTTCTAAAGAGCAGCCTGAGGGCCTGTTTGAAATTGTAAATGCCCAGCAAAAATCACCTGTTGGGTACAGTGTATACTATTTGGGTGATGGGTATATGAAAAGCCCAGACTTCATAGCTATCCAATACATTTGTGTAACAAAACTGTGTATGTAACTCCTTAATAGCCTGAAATAATTAAAAAAAAATCCCTTCAGTTGTTTCCCTATGTGTGTAAGACGTTATTGTTCACCATGGTCTGGATACGCAGGCACATCTCTTATAGTTACCCTCTATTACTGTGTCACCTTCGTTTCTTCGTGGCATTCGTCCAAGTGTGTAACTGTACATTTACTACATTTGATTATTTGTTTATTGTTTGTCTCCCTTCTGTGTCGTAAATCCCCAAAGGTACATACTCAGTCAAGCATAGTTCTTCATACGTAATGTGTTCACTTGAATATTAATTAGTTGAATAAAGAAAGGGTTTAACAAGTTGAGTGTTCCCTGATTGGACAAAACAATGAGAGGTTTTCCTAGGAGAATGGTCAAACTGACCCGGAGGCATCCTCAGGGTGAGGTTTCAAGGATTATTTAGCAAATGGTCCCACCATTTGGAGTAAGTATGCAGCCTCCATATGTGACGGCCTGGAAGACAGGGTAATCCAACGTGTGTGCTGATTGGTCGAGAGGTTTTGGTGTATGTTAAAAATATAGTTGTATGGGTGGCGCCTGTGGCTCAGTCGGTAAGGCGCCAGCCCCATATACCGAGGGTGGCGGGTTCAAACCCGGCCCCGGCCAAACTGCAACCAAAAAATAGCCGGGCATTGTAGCCGGTGCCTGTAGTCCCAGCTGCTCGGGAGGCTGAGGCAAGAGAATCGCTTAAGCCCAGGAGTTGGAGGTTGCTGTGAGCTGTGTGAGGCCACGGCACTCTACCGAGGGCCATAAAGTGAGACTCTGTCTCTACAAAAAAAAAATATATATATATAGTTGTATATTTCTGCAGTCACACCGTTCAGCACTGGAAGGCCTTTAAAGGGATGTGGAACAGGAAAAATGAGACAGGGCCTGTGTGAGGTGGTGGAAGGACAGTGAGGGGTGAAGAATTATTGTTGCCCAAAGGAGAACATGTGATATTGTCAAATGTTAACTACATGGTAGGCACTGTATTAGGTGCTTTATCTAATTTTTCCACCAGTTCTAGAAAGTATGTATAGTAGTTTCTCCCTTTTATAGACAAGGATGCTGAGGCTCAGATAGAGTAAAGACCTTGAAGGAAGGTCGCACATGGAATGAGAAACAGATCCAGGATTTGAACTGCAGTCTCCTATAAATATGTTCACTTCTTATAAGGAAATTTGTATTAGTTCCATTAAAACATGAACAAATAGGATTTTCTCAGCTCTACTCAGTTTTTTTATTTTTTATTTTTATTGTTGGGGATTCATTGAGGGTACAATAAACCAGGTTACACTGATTGCAATTGTTATGTAAAGTCCCTCTTGCAATCATGTCTTGCCCCCATAAAGTGTGACACATACCAAGGCCCCACCCCCCTCCCTCCGTCCCTCTTTCTGCTCCCCCACCCATAACCTTAATTGTCATTAATTGTCCTCATATCAGAATTACTACTCAGTTTTTTAAAGAGTTCAGACAAGTTTTTGTCCGTGGGGCTGGGTGGGTAGGTAGGTGCAGCTGATGAGCCAAAAGTCTGCAATTTCCTACTTATCTTCTTGGCAACTTATTACTTACATAAAAATATCATGCTCACCAAACTGCTGCTGCTCTCTCATTTCCAATGCTGTTAACAGGAAAAATTGGTGCTATTTTAAGAATTTTCTTATAATATTGTCAAGAATTGCTGCCTTCCCCTTCCACATGTAATTTTCTCATTATAAACATCCTTTGATTTTTCTCTCTCTTTCAAAGTTTCTTTCTTTTGGTCTTGGAATGACAGACACATCATTGACGCTGATGGTGGTGATGACACAGGCAGACTCTGTCATTGCTTTCAAAAAAGTACAAAAAGAAGACTAAAAGTAAATCAACTACATCCAGATTTGTGTTGCCTTAGAGCCTTTGTCAGAGAACAGATGTCACCTTGACCTGAGACCCTCCAGGTGACCATGTATCTGTTCACATCATTGGTTCAAGGAATCATTGACCTCTAACATAGTTTGGGCTTCTTTTAAGGTTTCTTTATATGAGTGATAACATTGTGATTAGATACAGCTTGATGATCATTTGGATATCTGAATTAGAAAAAAATAAAAACAAATGAGGACCAGAAAAAAAAAAAAGACGACAAACCAAAGATCCCTTTTTATTCTGTAACTTCTACTACTTTAGCTTCTTTATCAAAAAAGAGAATAAATAGATTATTTTTATTCACTTCAGTAGATCTCATAGTGAAGGAAGTCTTGTCCTAGTAGTCTGGACCATAGAAAAGGACATCAGGCCAATTGGTACCTTGAGAAGTTCTTTCAAGACCCTTGGCTTTTTGTTGAATTTACTGAGGGCCATAAGCTAAAGACTCTGTCTAAGGCAGGTGCCAAGTATACCATAACTTCTACAGTAAGGTTGATGTATGACTCACCTTTGATTGGTACCTTCTTAATCACTTTAAGAATTTTAATCGTTTTTGTTTCTAAATTACACCAATAGAAAACACTTTTTTTCTCGTAAAAGATTCACATGATACTAAAGTGCTTAGAGAAATACTCTCTCATCCCACACCATGCTATAAGGCCCCCTCTCTTCTAATCCCTGAAACCTGTGCGTACGTTACCCTATATGTAACTTTACAGATGTCTTGAAGTTGAAGATCTTGAAATGGCGAGACTATCCTGGCTTACCCAGGTGAGCCCAGGTGTCCTTGGAAGAGGGAGGAAGGAGAGTCAGCCAAAGTGATCAGACAAGGAAATCAGAGGTCGGAGTGATAAAAAGAAGAGGCCTTGAACCAGGGAATGCAGGCGCCCTCCAGAACCTGAAAAAGGGAAGGAAACAGACCCTCCCCTAGAGCCTACAAAAAGAAAATAGCCCTGTTGACCCAATCTAGACTTATGACCTCTAGAACTGTAAGATAATAAATTTGTGTTGGTTTAATCCAACTATGTGGGTGATAATTTATTACAACAATAATAGGAAAGTAACAACTATATACAGCTGCCAGTTTGCTGTTACACTTGCACATAGCTAGCAGTCTGTTAGTCTCTATAGCCTCACATATGTTTATGCTTTCTTTAAGTTTAAAACATACCTATTTACTTACAAATTAAATGCTTTTATAGCATATACATGAGATAATACTATACATGTTATTTAACTTGTTTTTCTTCCCCTTTACGTTATGTCTTAGATTTTCACACAAATGCATATAGGTCTATTTCAGTCTTCATAAATTTTATTTTGTAGAATGGAGGTGCTGTAATAAATTTCTCTACAAATGGACTTTTTGATTGTTTCCAATTTTATTTTTTGATATTATAAACAAGGCAAAAGTGAAAATCTTTCACATGCCTTTTTGGGCATATGAGTGTGTGTTTTTGTCTGGCAGCTTTTAAGATTTTTCTCTACCTTTGAGTCTTAGTTGTTTGACCATGATTGCCTACGTGAGATTTTCTTCATATTAATTCTGCTTGGGGTTCACTGAGTTTCTTGAATCTCGGGTTGGTATCTTCCAACAGTTTTGAAATGATATCATTATCTCTTTCTTTATTGCTTTTGCTCCATTAATATTTTCTTTTGGAAATATTCTTCTGGATCTCACATCTACTTTTTGATTAATCCAACATTTCTTTTATGCTCTGATCTTTTCTTTCCATTTTCTTTTCTTTCTGTACTTCAATTGGGATATTTTCTGCTGACTTATCTTTGGATTTGATAATACTTCTGTCTTTCTTTTTTCTTAATTCAATAATCTTTTTTTTTTTTTTTTCATAACGAGTTGATATACATAAACTCCAAATCAGGGCAACACATTGTGTAGTAATGTGCTTCACTCAAGTTTGGGGATTTTCATGCTCTGTACAAGGAACTTTTTATTAAACAGATCATTTTGTTGTAAAAGTTAATTAGATTTAAAAACACTGTCATTTTAAATTTTCATTATACTATTAAGTCTATCCAATAAGCTAATTTTAGATGTCACATATTTTTTTATCATGACATAAATATCATTCATTTTATTGACATAATTCTGAAGATGAAAATGGAAGGAGTCCAGAGTTATCAAAATAAATTTACATAGCAAAATACCACAAGGAAAGGGAAGGCATGTAAGTTCCCAGCACAATCCCCAGTGAATCAAAAATAAACGCTGATTTCCTAGTGTTTGACACTAAGAAAAATAGGTAGGGTGGAATTACCCTGTAATTTCAGGATGTTACAATCAGGGAGAAATTTAAAATCCAATAAAAATATATTGGATGTCACATATTTTTAATACAATTCTGATATTCTCATTTCATTCCTTTGATAGCTCCTGAATCTCTGTTAAAATTCTCCATTGTTTCATCCACATTGTTCATTTCCCATCTATTTCTTTAATGTGTAAATCATAGGATTTTAAAATTATTTGTGCTAATTCCAGTGTCTGGATCATCTATTGGTCTGTTTCTATTTGTTATTTGTCTCTTGATAATTCATCACATTTTTTAACTTGTTCCCATATCTTATGATTTTTTTTGTTTTTTTGGTATGCTAGACAATATATAAAAGAGATGTGGAGACTCCAGATGGTTTTTTCTACCAGAGATGATTTGGTTTTTTGTTTGGCAGATAGCAGGGAGGGGATGATTTCCTCAGTCCAATCAGTAAATCCAATCAGTTTTAGTAAGTTCTAATCTACTTCTGGTTTATACTAGTTACTTGGGCCTGGCTTCTGTTATGAGTTTGGCCTGTCTCCTTAACCCTAAAAAAGTTGGAACCTGTTCCTCTCAACCTTATATTTTAATTCATCAGCTGCTTATTACTTCTGAGAAACATAAATATAATTTATAATTTATCCAGATTTTTATAGTTATAGTTGGATCATTATCCTGCCATGGCCTACAACATTTGCCTTGTAAGGAAAAGTTTTTTATGAAATATTTTTCAAGCATAAATACCAAAAAGTGAAATTGTTATCTATGTACTTAAAATTATAGAATTTGTTGGAAAACTTTGTATTTCTACCAATAGCATCTACTGGAATGTCTTTTGCCACATTAACTTTATTTTAACTTTACTGGCATCCATCTTTAAGGTGTTTACTAATCTAGTCATTAAAAATGTACATGTATTGTCTGATTATTGATTTGACTGGCATTCCCTTGACTATTACTAAAGTAGAATGTCTTTCTATATGTTTACTGAACATTTGTAATACCTGTTCTGTGAATTATCTATTTATACCCTTTGTCTATTTTATGTTGGATTGTTTATCTTTTTCTTATTTATTTGATCTTGTTCGTTGTACGTGTTTGTTATGTATTATAGATGTTAAACTTTGTTTTATAAGTTTCTCCTAATATACTATTATTTGGCTTTTGACTTCAAAGAATCTTTTGCCATCCTGAAGTTAAAAACATTATTATGTAGCCAAATCTGCCCATTTTTACATTTTAGGCTCAAGCGTACACCATTTTGATTAGGAAAGCCTTTCACATGCTGAAATGTTAAAGTAAAAAAATTTCTATGATTTACCTTGTGTCATGTTCTGTGTTTCATGTGTGTTCTCAATCGTTTATTCCAGCAATCCTGTGAGGTAGGTATAGATGTTACTTCCAATTAAAAATAAAGTAAATGGAAGATCAGGTAGACTAACTGATCCAAGTTTCCTTTAGTAGTAAATGAGTTCAATTCCAAGCCTGCTTGATTTCAACACACATGCTCTCAACATCATGCAAACACCCTCCTTACTTATTCTTTAGAACAGACTTTTTTGGTCCCTGCTCTTCTAAGTATATCATGGGTTCTCTTTAGACTGTACCAAGGGAGTATTTTGAAGCAGACACCCACAACGGATAGCGTCAATCTCATATACTTTAGAGTTGATTTTGAAATGAAGCATTTCTTTGTATATTTTGGATAAAAGTCCATTATCCTTTATCAGATATTTTTTGGAAATATTTTTTTTCCCAGTTGTGTCTTGTTTATTCATTCTTTGAATATCTTTCACAGAGAAGAATATTTTAATTTTGATAAAGTCAAACTTATTGATATTTTCTTCATGGCCCACACTTTTAGTATTGTATCATCTAGATTTTCTCCTAATTTTTTCTAGGAGTTCTATGTTTTATGTTTAAATCTATGATCCATCTTGGTTAACCTTTTGTGGCAGGTATACAATCTGTGTCTAGGTTCTTTATTTATCAACTTTTTTGCATATTCATATCCAATTGTGCCATTTGTTAAAAAGGCTATCCTTTGTCCAATGAATCACTTTTGCTCTTTTATCAAAGATTGATTGACTATATTTATATGTGTCTATTTCTGGACACTCTATTGATCTATGTGTCTATTCTTTCACTAATGCATATAATCTTTATTACTATAGATTTATATGTTGTAAGTCTTGACATCAAGTAGTATAATTCTTCTAACTTTGTTCTTTCTCTTTAGCATTGTATTGGTTAGAATTTTGTCTTTTCATGTAAACTTTAGAATCATTTTGTCAGTAGAATAGATTGCTGGGGTTTTGATTGAAGTTATATTCAATCTAAGATCAAGTTGTAGAGAACTGACATCTTAATAATATGAAAATTTCCAGTGCTCCAGACTGAATGTTTATATCCCTCCCAAATTCATATGTTGAAATCTTAAGCCTCAATATTATGGTGTTTAGCAGGTGGGGTCTTTGGGAGATAGAAGTGGAGTGCTCACAGATTTGTGATTAGTGCATTTACAAGAAGAAACCCAAAGGAGCTTGCTGTCCCCTGTTTTTGCTCTTCACTATGTGAGGGCACAGCAAGACACGGCCATCTTCAAATCAGGAAATGAGTCCTCAGCAGATCTGCTGCCACTTTTATATTGGACTTTCCATTCTTCAGAACTGTGATAAATAAATCTTCATGGTTTAAACCATCCAGCCATGGCAATTTGTTATAGCAACCCAAACTGACTAAGATACAATTCATGAACACAGACTATTTCTCCATTTCTTTATATTTTCTTATTTTTTAAAATTACTTAAATACCCTAAGTGTTTTGTACATTTTGAGTTCTATTATAAATAATATTATCTTTTAGTTTAATATTTCAATTTTTCATTGCTGGTATAGATAAAAGCAATTTGACTTTTGTATATTAAATAATTTGTATCCTACAACTTTATTTTCTCTATTATTTTAAGAGGTTTTTCTTTTCTGTCAAGTTTTAAAGATTTTTACATAGATAGTCATATATAGATAAATACAGTTTTTATTTCTTCTTTTTCAATCTATGTGCCTTTTCTTTTGTCTTTGTTTTCTTTTCTTGTTTTATTATATTAGCTAGGACTTACAGTATTATGTTGAAAAGAGACTAGTAAAAGAGGGCAGTTGTGCTTTGTCAGTCTTAGGCATGAAAATGTCTACTTTCTCACTAGTATGATGTTAGCCATAATTTTTTTTTGTAGATGTTCTTTATGAAGTTGTGAAATTTCTCCTCTACTCTTAGTTTGCTGAGAGTAATTATCATAAATGGATGGTGGATTTTTTTCAAATACTTCTTCTGCACCAGTTGATAGAATCACATGAGTTTTCTTCTTTAGCCTGTTGATGTGGTGGATTACAGTGATTGATTTTCCAACTATTAAAGCAGCCTTATATATCTGGAATAAATCTTCCACAGCTATGAGATTTTTTTTTCATACATTGTTAAATTTGATTTGGTAATATTTGTTGAGGACTTTTGCATTTTTGCTCACAAAAGCTATTTGTCTATAATTTTCCTTTGTTATAATTTCTTTATCTAGTTTTGGTACTATGGCAATGTGGTATTCCTAGAATGAGTAAGGAAGTATTCCCTCTGGTTCTATCTCTTGGAATATATTGTGGAGATTTAGTATAATTTCTTTCTAAAATACTTGATAAAATTCACCAGTGAAACCATCTTGGCCTGGTGCTTTTTTTTCTAGAAGGTTATTAACTTTTATTCAATTATTAGATATAGGCCTATTCAATTTGTCTTTTTCACATTGTGTGAGTTTTGGTAGTTTGTGTGTTTCATTTAAGTTGTCAAATTTGTGAGCACCTAGTTGTTCATGTAGGAAATTATACTTTTACCACATTTAATTTGGGGTGGACGTTTAAAATTGTATTTTCTAGTCTACATGCATAGCTCTTTTTAAAAAAAATTTTACTTTATTCCTTATTTATTCAAGTAGTCATCATGAAAAAGAATAAAGTTTTAAAAAGTCTTATACAATGGTAGAGGGCAAAGAAATTCATCAAAGATATTCAAAATCCAAGGTGGTGTGAGTATGATAAAGGAAATTCCTATTAGGATAAAACCCCACATTTGGAAATTAATTATCTTCTCTATGTTCTCTGTTCCCTTTATTTAGAATATTTTTGGTAGCAAAGGACAAAGAAAGAGTGTCCTGTTAATAGCTTAGTTGTTTTTATAAGCTGTAAATTTAACTTTAGTTTAGCTACTGTTCTGAACTCACGCAGAATACCAATGAAAAATGCAAATGAACTCAATTGTAAAAACAGTGCATTTATTTTCAGCTCCATCCAGCTTTTGTTTTTGACATCTCTGTGGCTGCTCTATGAACTCTGTCTTTCCTATCCTGGGTAACCATTTGTGAAATTTTCATTTAAGCATAAAATAACTTATGAAATTATCTATTCATCAAGAAAAAGCTTAGGCCAGAGAGAATTTGCCTTGGTGGAAAATAATGGCACTTATTTCTCACTTTTCAGCATGCTGTCTGTCAACCTCCCTTCAAGCATGCCCCCCGCCCCCACTCATGGATCTATAAAAAGGTCTAAAAATGGGATGAAGAAGTTTATAAATATTATTAACCAGAAATAATAGCTATTATTGATTAAGTATGTACCAGGCATTATGATATATACTTTACATATTGCCTCATTTATTACTTAAAACAACATTGAGATAGGTTATATATTATTATCTATCTTGTAGATTATAAAAATAAAGAACAATGAAGTAGTTCGATTATTCATATCTGCACAAATAGAAAATAGTTAAGTAGGATAAATTTTAGTCTTTTTAATTATGGTAGATTGCAAAAAAATGACTTCAACTATTGTTTCTTATGTATTGTAATTTTTTTTGAGTTTTTCTATTAAATATATTTATATTTTTCTGCTACATATATTTTCTATTAGAGAAAATCTTGTTCATAACTTAGAAATAGTAAAACATATATAGTCAAAAATCAGGGTATACTCAGTTATGCCCTATATTTACTTTGAAAACTGGAAATTGTTCCAATGCAATTTTGATGTATTGCTGAACAATTGAGCATAATGTAAATTTCTTATTTTCTTATGCATGACTTTTATCCATAATAAACATTAGGTGAATGCAGAAAACTGCACTCAGCTGACTGATGCTGTGTAGGAATGCACAAATCGTACACTTGCACACAACTCAAACATCTGTAAACTATCTCACAACTGTGTGTTGTGAGCCACATGCATCCACATCTGGTGTTCCAACTTTCCTTCTGATTTCAAGTAAACTTCCTTCTCCACTTTGTAGTGACTCACAGGCTGCAACTCTTCTGGCACCCACTTCCACAAGCAAACTTTAGTTCTTTTTTAACATAAAGTATAATATTTATTTTAGTATGTATATATTGCTTTATGTATTGTAATTTTAAAGCTTGTTCCAACATGGGGAGGAGTTAATTTTTCCACTATGAATCAAGGCTTGCTATGTGACTTGCTTTGGCTAATAGAATGTGATGACTGTGAATCTATGCCAGTTCAAGATTAGGTTCCAAGAGGCATTGTATGCTTTCAACTCAGTCTCTGGGGCCCCAGCCTCTGTCATGAGAATAAGACAAGGCTAACCTGCTAACGATAGAATTCTATATGAAGCAGAGTTCAGTTGTTCCAGTTAAGGACATCAAACTGTCTATATTATAAGAGCCCATGCAAGCAGTACCCCCTCACCTGGAGTTCAGCTGTTCTCAGAAGTGTGAGTAAGCTCAGCACAGACCAGAAAAATTTCCCAGCTGATCCTTAGATGCATAAGCAATAAGACATGCTTATTATTTGAAGCCACGGACATTTGGGGTGGCTTGTTATCCAGCAACAGTGAATGGATGCAACAAATTTATTAGGACAGCATCATTATTTAAGGTGAAACAGATTATGTCTCTCAAGACAATTTCACAAATCATTACAAATTAGATAACTCCATAATAAACATCCCTTTACTTTGCTTTTTTTTTTTACCATCTATAAATCTTGCATTGTATGGCCTCAAGGAATGAAATTGTAGATATGATATTATAGCAATGCTTTGGATGAAATAAATTTCTTAAGTTTCTTAGTTTTGTGGTTTATCTCAATATTTAGTTGCATTTTTAGGTTTTATGTACCTTTTAAAATTTTGATTTCATGTTACATTGAAACTGGAGTAAAACTAGAAAGCCCTTTAAAATGAAAAATGAGTATATTGCCCCATGATCACATTAATGTACACAGCTATGATTTAATAAAAAAAAAAAAAAGAGTATATGTGTTCATCTTTTAACTTCATTGCCAAACTATGGACATTTGAATTCCCACTATTTCTTTCATTAGGTATAATAGAAAGTCCTACTTACACGTAGGTAGTATTTAGTTGCAAGGAACAGAAACTCAATAAGGTTAGTTGATTGAAAAGTGAGTTACTGCAAAGATGTATGAGATACTTACAAAAACCAATTTTAGGGAGGAAGTAGAAAAACAGGAAGTCTCTAAGTCTGACTCTGAAGTCTCCATTTCTTTCTCTCACATGAGATAGAAGAGCTCCCGCTTTTGCCAGGCATCTGCTTGGTCCTCTGCAAGCTTCTTCTGGGCCTCTTAAACCGATCCTGCCATGGATGTCATGGTGTATCACTCCTATCCCCTTTTGGTGGCTGAGGCCTTCTTTCTTCAGCTCCTGGGATTGTTGGTGAATGAAGGCTTTCAGTATATTTCCTTTGGCAAGGCTCATAGGGTCTATGCCAACACCACATTTCTAGAATCTATAATACTTGATCCATCAGTACAGAATCTGGAATAACATTGTGTTGTATCACTTTCCAGCAAAGGAAGTGTGGTCATGGGCACATCTGGTCTCATCACTTTCTGAAGTCCTCAAAGCTGCCGGCTTGATTGTGTGGTTTTCTGAAGGCACAGCTGAGGCATCAGCTTGAAGATGATACCCTGGGAGGATAGAAGACCATCCTCCAGGTTTCAACATGTAGCCATAACCAGTCTATTACGTGATGCTGTGTACCCATTTGGTAGACAACATGGGTTCCAGAACTAAAAGGTAGAAGGACGAGTTGCCCCATCTACCCACTCTTTCTAGTGACTCATGCAGGGAATTTCTAGTTCCATCCCAGATACTTTAGATTCCTCCTGAGAGCTGAAGGCCTCCTCACATTTCTCATCCTAGGCACCTCACTTACACCATCCTAGCCCCAGGCCCAGTCTGCACAATCACCTACTCATATTTTTACCATCAACTCACCCATACTTTGTCTTCTAGTTCTGAGTTCCCAAGATAGTAAGATTGAAGGAGTAGTATAGCAGTTACCAGGAATTACATGGACCTGGTTCCAATCCCAGCTTCCTACACACAGATTTGTCTGATCTTGGACTTGAGCTCATAGCACCATAGTTAATTTTGTCTGAAATAACAATAATTACATTCTAATCTCATAGATTTTCTATGGGTAGGGGAGCTATACAAGGTAATACGGGAAATGGGCTTACATCACAATGCCAGACATAATAAGTACTCAGAAATTGTTAGGTATTATTTTTATTGTTATATCACAATTACTACTCCTGCCACTAGTACAACTATTACATCTTAGGGTTACTAGGAAGATTTAGGGAGGTTATGTTTACCTGATACTTAGTAGGTGCTTGTTAAGTTATAGCTACCAAACTAAACACAAATGTTACTCGACAGGGTGGCCCATTACACTTATGGATAACATGGTCAGTTTTATAAGGTTTCCAAGTAAGGACTTTCACACACACAAGTCTGTTTCTCTGCTCTTAATGTCACTATAGTTGATATTCTTTGAGCACTTTATATATGTTGAATATTTCACATGTATTCCCTCATTTCCTCCTGATGCTAAACTTAAAGCAGGTGGTATTATTATTCCTATTTTGCTGTTGGGGAAACTAAGGTATACAACATAAGACTGTTTAAAACATAAACAGTCTTCTTCCTTGAAATGTCTAGAACTTTCCATGCAGCTCCACATTTCTGTAACTTCTTATCAGGAGGTGAAATCTACAAAATGCTAAAGCTTGAAGGACCCATCAGTATATTGAACCACTGTGCTGAACCACTGTGCTGTGCTCTCTGTTGTCAGTCCCTTGACCTTATCACCTGGATGGTTCATTAGGGATTGACTCCAGGTAAAGAAAAGGGATAATATGGGAAGAAGGATAGATCTTAAATGAGGTCCAGAAGACTATTATGACTTACCTAAATTCTGAATCTGAATAACAGATGATTAACCCAGTATTGTATACAAGACTCTTGCCATGTTTAAGTTGGCTATAACTTTTTAATCTCAATGTAAACCCTCCTCTGTCATTCCATTATTTTTTTATACAATTCATTTGAAAACTTGGCCAAATGAACCCTTCTGTGCTTTTGGTGTGGTTTACTTTGTTCTGAGAGAAGAATATGTGATGAGAAACCCACTAAAGTTATTACCAAAAGTAATAAGAAGTAAAATATAATTACACATTTATATTAAATCTCTCTGATCCATATTTTATTAGTTGCTCAGTTGCATAAATCAGAGGCAGGTGATTACCAAGAGTGTCTCTCACATTCTCTGGCCTCAAATTTTAACTTGGAGTCTAAAAACCTTCTCAATTCTGGAAAAATGTAAATGGTCACCTCAATGAATTGTTTTAGTAGTCAAATACAGGTTGTGCAGATTTCATGTGTCTTAATGAAGTGGCAGAACCGTGTTCTCATAACCGTGTTCCATGGCATATTTGACCTTGCAGCTATTAGATACAGCTATTTTCTTAAATGCTTTAGGGAAAGACATGGGAGGGATGATGTGGTCTCAAGTAATGTCTAGAACTTTCCATACAGCTCCACAGCTCCCTTGTAATTTCCTATCTGGGGCTGGAATCTACAAAATGCTTAAGCTTGAAAGGACCTGTAGATCTTATTGATGAAAAAGTCCAAGTGCAGAGATGGTAGTGGTTTCCTGAAGTCATTGAGTCACAGTCTCATTCATTTATTAATTCATTCCTTAACTCACAAATATGATTGTCTACTATGTACCAGGCACTTGCGCTATGCCCCAGGTATCAATATTGAGCAAAACAGACATGTCCCCCTGACTTCATGAAATTTGATGACTAGTGGGGAAATTGAAGACAAGAAAATTGTCACACTATTAACATGCAGAATTTATATGCTGAGTTCTATGACTGAGGAGTACTGGGCTTATGAAAGTATCTACCTATCTATACCTAGAGGGTGAAGGAAGGCATTTAAAGTAAATTCCAGAGCTGTGTCATCCAGAATGGCAGCCACTAGCCACATGTGGGAATTCATTTATTAAAGTGAAATAAAATTTGTTTTTAATTTATTTTTTTTTATTAAATCATAGCTGTGTACATTAATGCAATCACGGGGTACAATGTGCTGGTTTTATATACAATTTGAAATATTTTCATCAAACTGGTTAACAGCTTTCATGGCATTTTCTTAGTTATTGTATATATATCTGGAATTGTAGGATTGAATGGTATGTCTATTTTTAGATCCCTACGTGTTCTCCAAAAGAGAACATGTGTGGTATGTACTCACATAAATAGGTGCATGCATGTGTGTGTGCACACACACAAATGTATGTACATCTATATAGACATGTAAAGATTTATTAATCAATCTCCACTGGCCTTTTTTTTTTTTCTTTCCTTTTCTGAGACATTTATGCTGCTTTTCTGGTTTGTGAAGACACTGCTACCTTTTCTTTAAGGGAGAGAAGCGGATGAGAATTTCTCTTATATTCTTCCTTAACCTTGAAATGAAATAAAAGCTGGATTCTTGAACTGCACCGTTTCCCTCCCAGTGGTTGGTGGCTGTTACTTCACTGTCTCCTGCCTTCCACTGTTGCGAGTGAGGAGTCTGACTTTTCTTCCTTTCTATTTTCTACCCTGAATCTTGGAACGTTTTTTTCTCCCTCTGTTAGAGTTCTTACAGTTCTCAGAGTTCAGGAACTTCACAGGATGTCTAAGATGTCTGCGTCACTTCTCGTCAATCTGGTCTGGATCCTATAGAAAGTATTTAATTTGTGATGTCAGGTTTTTATTTATTTTTATTATTAAATCATAGCTGTGTACATTAATGTGATCATGGGACACCCTACACTGGTTTTATAGACCGTTTGACACATTTTCATCACACTGGTTAACATAGCCTTCCTGGCATTTTCTTGGTTATTGTGTTAAGACATTTATATTCTACATTTACTAAGTTTTACATGTACCCTTGTAAGATGCACCGCAGATGTAATCCCACCAATCACCCACCCTCCACCCATCCTCCCCCTTTCCCTCCCCTCCCATATTCTTAGGTTATAACTGGGTTATAGCTTTCATGTGAAAGCCATAAATTAGTTTCATAGTAGGGCTGAGTACATTGGATACTTTTTCTTCCATTCTTGAGATACGTTACTAAGAAGAATATGTTCCAGCTCCATCCATGTAAACATGAAAGAAGTAAAGTCTCCATCTTTCTTTAAGGCTGCATAATATTCCATGGTGTACATATACCACAATTTATTAATCTATTTGTGGATCGATGGGCACTTGGGCTTTTTCCATGACTTAGCAATTATGAATTGGGCTGCAGTAAACATTCTGGTACAAATATCTTTGTTATGATGTGATTTTGGTCTTCTGGGTATATGCCTAGTAGAGTAATTATAGGATTGAATGGCAGATCTATTTTTAGATCTCTAAGTGTTCTCCAAACATCTTTCCAAAAGGAATGTATTAATTTGCATTCCCACCAGCAGTGTAGAAGTGTTCCCTTTTCTCCACATCCATGCCAACATCTCTGGTCTTGGGATTTTGTGATATGGGCTAATCTTACTGGAGTTAGATGATATCTTAAAGTAGTTTTGATTTGCATTTCTCTGATGATTAAAGATGATGAGCATTTTTTCATATGTCCGTAGGCTGTGGGCCTGTCTTCTTTCAGAGAAGTTTCTCTTCAAGTCCCTTTTCCAGCCTGTGATGGGATCACTTGTTCTTTTCTTGCTTATACGTTTGAGTTCTCTGTGGATTCTGGTTATTAAACCTTTGTTGGAGACATAACCTGCAAATCTTCTCCCATTCTGATGGCTGTCTGCTTGCTTTACTTATCGTGTTCATGGCTGTGCAGAAGCTTTTTAGTTTGATCAGGTCTCAGTAGTGTATATTTTTTTCTTTCTTTTTTTTTTATTAAATCATAGCTGTGTACATTGATATGATCATGGGGCATCATTCACTAGCTTCACAGACCGTTTGACACACTTTCATCACACTGGTTAACATAGCCTTCCTGGCATTCTCTCAATTACTGTGCCAAGACACTTACATTCCACATTTACCAATTTTCACATATACCCTTGTAAGATGCACCACTGGTGTCAGTAGTGTATTTTTGAAGCTGCTTCAATTGCCCGGGGTGGGGGGTCCTCCTCATGAAATACTCACCCAGACCGATTTCTTCAAGGGTTTTCCCTGCACTCTCTTCTAGTATTTTTATAGTTTGATGTCTTAAGTTTAAATCTTTAATCCAGTGAGAGTCTATCTTAGTTAATGGTGAAAGGTGTGGGTCCAGTTTCAGTCTTCTACAGGTTGCCAGCCAGTTCACCCAGCACCATTTGTTAAATAGGGAATCTTTTCCCCACTGAATGTTTTTAATTGGCTTGTCAAAGATCAAATAATGGTAAGTAGCTGGGTTCATCTCTTGGTTCTCTATTCTGTTCCAGACATCTACTTCTCTGTTTTTGTGCCAGTACCATGCTGTTTTGATCACTATCGATTTATAGTATATTCTGAGGTCTGGTAGCATGATTCCTCCTGCTTTGTTTTTATTTCTGAGTAATGTCTTGGGTATTCGAGGTTTTTTTCTGATTCCATATAAAACGAAGTATTATTTTTTCAAGATCTTTAAAGTATGACAGTGGAGCTTTAATAGGGATTGCATTAAAATTGTATGTTGCTTTGGGTAGTATGGACATTTTAACAATGTTGATTCTTCCCAGCCATGAGCATGGTATGTTTTCCATTTGTTAATATTTTCCGCTATTTCTTTTCTTAGAGTTTCATAGTTCTCTTTATAGAGATCTTTCATGTCTTTTTTAGATAAACTCCCAAATATTTCATCTTCTTTGGCACTACTGTGAATGGAATAGAGTCCTTAACTGTTTTTTCAGTTTGACTATTGTTGGTGTATATAAAGGCTACCGATTTATGAATGTTGATTTTGTAACCTGAGACACTGCTGTATTCCTTGATCACTTCTAAGGGTTTTATAGTAGAATCCCTGGTGTTTTCCAGATATACAATCATATCATCTGCGAAGAGCGAATGTTTGATCTCTTCTGACCCTATATGGATACCCTTGATTGCCTTTTCTTCCCTAATTGAGGTGGCTAAAACTTCCATTACAATGTTAAAGAGCAGTCGAGACAATGGGCAGCCTTGTCTGGTTCCTGATCTGAGTGGAAATGATTTCAATTTAACCCCATTCAATATGATATTGGCTGTGAGTTTGCTGTAGATCGCCTCTATCAGTTTAAGAAATGTCCCTTCTATACCAATTTTCTTAAGTGTTCTGATCATGAAGGGATGCTGGATATTATCAAAAGCTTTTTCTGCATCAATTGAGAGAATCATATGGTCTTTGTTTTTTAATTTGTTTATGTGCTGAATTATACTTATAGATTTACATATATTGAACCTTGAGACCCTGGGATAAAACTGACTTGGTCATGATGTATAATTTGTTTGATGTGTTGCTGGATTCTGTTTGTTAGGATCTTGTTGAATATTTTTGCATCTATATTCATTAGTGATATCGGTCTATAATTTTCTTTTCTTGTTGGGTCTTTTCCTGGTTTGGGGATCAGGGTGATGTTTGTTTCATAGAACGTGTTGGGTAGTCTTCCTTCTTTTTCTACGTTTTGGAACAGGTTGAGTAATATAGGTACTAGTTACTCTTTAAAGGCTTGGTAGAATTCTGATGTGAAGCCATCGGGTCCAGAGCTTTTCTTTTTAGGGAGATTTTGTATGGTTGATGCCATTTCAGAACTTGATATTGGCCTGTTCAACATTTCCACTTGATTCTGGCTAAGTCTTAGAAGGTGACATGCTTCCAAGTAGTGGTCAATTTCCTTCAGATTTTCATATTTCTGAGAATAAAGTTTCTTGAAATATTCATTAAGGATTTTTTGAATTTCTGAGGAGTCTGTTGTTATTTCCTCTTTGTTTACTCTTTTTTTTCCTGGTTAGGTTAGCCAAAGGTTTATATATTTTATTGACCTTTTAAAAAAACCAACTTTTTGATTTATTGATCTGTTGTATAATTCTTTTGTTTTCAATTTCATTGAATTCTGCTCTAATTTTGGGTTTTTTTTTTCTTCTACTGGGTTTGGGGTTGGAATGTTCTTCCTTTTCCAGTTGCTTGAGATGTCCCATTAAGTTGTTAACTTCCTCTCTTTCCGTTCTCTTGAGGAAGGCTTGCAGTGCTATAAATTTCCCTCTTAGGACTGCCTTTGCTGTATCCCACAGGTTCTGATAATTTGTGTCTTCATTGTCGTTTTGTTGCAAAAATTTGGCAATTTCCTTTTTAATCTCATCTCTGACCCAGCTATCATGCAGCATAAGGTTATTTAACTTCCCTGTTTTTGTATGAGTATGCAGATTCCTGTTGTTACTGAGTTCAACATTTATTCCATGGTGGTCTGAGAAGATGCAAGGAATAATTTCTATTCCTTTACATTTACTGAGGTTAGCCTTGTGACCTAAGATGTGATTAATTTTGAAGTATGTTTTGTGGGTTGATGAGAAGTATGTGTATTCAGTTTTGTTGGGATGAAATGTTCTATAGATGTCTCCTAAATTCAAATGTTGCATGGTTAGGTTTAAATCTAAAATTTCTTTGCTCAGGAGTGTTGAAATCTCTGACTATTATGGATCTGGAGGAAATCAAGTTGCTCATGTCTGTTAGAGTTTCTCTTATAAATTGAGGCACATTCTGGTTGGGTACATAGATATTAATAATTGAAATCTCCTCATATTGAGTATTACCCTTAACAAATATGAAGTGATCATTCTTATCCTTCCTTACTTTTGTTGGTTTAAAGCCTATTGTGTCTGCAAATAGAATTGCAACACCTGCTTTTTTCTGATTACCATTTGCCTGAAATATGGACGACCATCCTTTCACCCTGAGTCTATATTTCTCTTTTAAGTTAAGATGTGGCTCTTATATGCAGCAAATATCTGGCCTGAGTTTTTGTATCCAGTCAGCTAAACCTGTGCCTCTTTAGAGGACAGTTTAAGCTGTTCACATTAATGGAGAATATTGATAAGTCTGGTAAAATTTTGGGTATTGAGTTTTTTGAATGTTCAGTGGACATTTGTAATCCTTTCACCACTGTGGAAGTTGGAGTTTGATCCGAAGTTTCTGAGTGAGTTTACTTTGTGGTAGAGGATTCGGCTGGTCATTATGGAGGATAGGTCTGAGAATATCCTGAAGAGCTGGTTTGGTTATGGCAAATTTCTGCAACATATGAATGTCATTAAAGTATTTAATTTCTCCTTCATAAATGAAACTCAGTTTAGCTGGATACAGGATCTGGGGTTGAAAGTTATTTTGCTTTAGGAGATTAAAATTCGATGACTACACTCTTCTGGCTTGAAAAGTTTCAGCAGAGAGATCTGCAGTCACTCTAATATTCTTCCCTTTGTAGGTAATGAATTTCTTACATCTGTCTGCTTTCAGAATTTTCTCCTTCATATTAACTTTAGTGAAGTTAATTATGATATACCTGGGGGATGTCTTATTGGGATTGAGTCATGCTGGGGTTCTGAAACCGTCTGCTATCTGAATTTCAGAATCTCTTGGCATGTCTGGAAAATTCTCTTTTATAATTTCATGGAGAAGGGCCTCTGCCTTGAGAGGCCACTTCATCACTTTTAGGGATTCAAATGAGGCAGATATTAGCCTTCTTTGAATCATCCCAGAACGTTCTGAGACAATGATCCATTTTTGCTCTCCATTTCTCTTCCTCTTTGAGAGTTTGGGAGTGTTCAAAGGCTTTGTCTTCAATGTCCGAAATCCTTTCTTCTGCTTGCTCCATTCTGTAACTGAGGGATTCTACTGTATTTTTCAGATCTTTGAGGGGCTGCAAATTCTTGCTTCAATGTGTCAAAATCTTTGGTGGTTTTGTCTTTCTTTCTTTTTTTTTTTTATCCAGATTTCACAAACTCATGGTGCAAAATGGGTCTCCACAGCTTCCTCTAGAGTTATAACTGCTCTTCATTGCTTGTTGGCTGCCTGTGAAAATTTGATTGAAAAAACTTAAATGTTCCTACAAAACTAGTCATACCCACCCATGCTGTTCTGCCCGCTGTAGCCAGCCCTGTAGCAGCCACTCACTGACTGGCTCTCCAGCCCACTGTAAGTGGCCTGGGCTGCTGACATCCCCATGCCTTGCATCACCTGGCTGCTGTGTGCCCCATTGCTGGCCCCTGTTATTGAATTCAAGAAGAGCTCTATGTATCTGTGCTGCATGTTAGCACTGTCTTTCGACATTGTAGGGTGGTTTTGTCTTTCAATTCGTTAAATTCTTGAGACAACTTTTGAATTTGTCCTCGAATTTCTAATTCCCACTTTTTAATTGCTCCTCGAATTTCTAATCCCAACTTTCCCTCCATTTTATTAATCTTGTTTGCAATCCAAATTCTGAATTTAATTTCTGACATCTCTGCCAGCTGTTTATGAATGGGATCTTCAATTACATCTGCCACATCTTTCCTTGGGGGGGTTGATCTATTCTGGTTATTCATGGTACCAGAGTTTTTCTGCTGATTCCGCCCCATGATTGTTTTGCACTGTTTGATTTTTCGCCTGGAGCTTTGTCAAGGACCCATATAGTGCTATGGCCTGAGAAACTGGAGACCTGTTTGGTGTGGTGGAGCTAAGTGGTTTTGTCTTGTTTTCAGCTGGTCTCTGTTTGACCCTAGTGAAACAGTTACACTGTGTTGAAGTCTCAGCTGTGTAGAAATACCAGTAATTCAGTCACCTTGCCCCCCACAGCCAACAATTGGAAAAGGAAAATCAAACCTTCCTACAACCACAAACCCAGGGCACCACTTGAATAATCCTCGGGTGATTGGCTGAGTTCAAAAGGTCCAAATCAATTGTTGCAGTCAGCACCTGTCTCAGGTGGGAGAATTTAAAAGATCTCTGGCAACTGGATCATAGGGGTCTGGTGACAACTCAGATATGACATGCTCCAGTGCTCCATAAAGTCAGGAGGACCCACCCAGCAAATAGATTAGTCTGGGAAGGTTTTGCCTCCTTCCCCACCTTGCACCTCTGTCATACCCGGTCACTGATAGCCCTGCAGGGCTGTGACCCAGTTGCCTCTAGTGAACAGATACTCCATGGGTTTGCACCTGCCTGAATCACAAGGAAATCTATTTCTGCTTAGCCAGGCCTCTGCACTCTGCCTCTATCCAGCAGGGGGAGTTGAGACCTGACAACCTCGGGCTTTTGATGGAGGCTGGGGGGTGTTCACTCAGTTCTAGTCCTGTCTCTGATTGATGTTACTGACAAAACAGAACAGAACAACTTTGCAGGAATTTGTTTCTGTTCCTGCTAAATTCCCCTGCAGAAGAGATACTTTTTTGAGTTCTCAGAGCCTGCGCCTCAGGCCCTGTCTTTGCTCCTGCAGGTTTGTATTCAGTTAGCTGTCAGATCTAGCCTCCTGTCTTCCTTTGTCTATAGGCTGACGATCCTGAGGGCCAGGTGCATCTTAGGCTCAGTAAAGCAGTCCTCTGGATCAGCCCTGCCCTGGGAATTTCCCGGCTCTGCACATGCATTTTCTAGTCCCCGTGCTCCACCCAGGCCGGTACTGCCTCAGGCAAACCCTTTACTCATGGGGCCTGCATTTCCATCCCAGATCTGTTCTGTGGTGGTTGCCACCTGGGAAGATGTCCGGCCTCCTCTGGTTGCCCAGGGAGATAGGGGGTGTGGCTTTGTAATATCCAGGAGTGAGCCCTATTGTTGCCAAAAAGGGCTGCTGCTCTGTGTCTCGGGGCACTGCCGCTCCAGTGTGGTTCCCTCTCAGCTGACCGTCCTCTCCTCACTCCCATGATGCAGAATCAGCACTGACCAGCAGCAGTTCAGGCCCTGTCCACACCTCTCGAGAAGACACCCAAGAATCTGGACTCCTGGGGGATAGGCCTCCAGACCTCAGAGTGAGTGTGGAGGGGAGTGCTGGGAGCTCAGAATTGCAGGTAGGGGATATATACAGTTTTATGCCTGGCAGGAGAATGCTGTGGCACCCTAGTAGGGGAGGTAGGTCCAATTTTTATAGGGTCTCTCCTGTGGAGTGTAGTGGGAGGACCCTTAAACTCTGCTTGTTTGTTTGTGGGGCACTCCAAGCCATTCTCATGTGGAAGGGGACTCTCATTTGCTTGGTGATGGATTTTGTACCTTTTGTTTCCATCCTTGGGGTCACAGCTCACCTCAGTGGGGTTGATGTGCGTTCTTCAACCTTCTCTCTTGGTACAACTCTAATCCTCCAGGTTACTTGCTAAATTTCTGTCCTTTAACTCTCCTTCTGGATGGGAGCCTTGAAATAAAATTTTAAATTCGATTTCTCGGGTAATGCCTTAGCTCTCAATTTCAAGTTCTCGATAGTCACCTGTTGCTACCAGCTGTTCTAGTGAGCTAGGCAGATCTAGAAACATTCCCATCAGCAAAGAACCTTCTGTTGGACAGGAGTACTTTGAATAATGAAGGTCCTTTAACCACATGGGATGGGAGAAGGTTATTCTAGGATGAGAGACTATTTCAAGTGATGTTTCTGTGGCCATGAGGGGTGTGATTCACTTGGGACTTCAGGGAAGGGCCCATGTATGAAGGAGCCTTGTTGTTCAGCATGAGAATGAGAGGAGGGTCAGAGCCAGACCTGCAAGGCTTGGTGGAGGTGGGGCCAAGGCATTCTTCTTAGAGCAAAAAGGACTGCTATGTGGTTCTAGGCAGAAGAAGGACATGGCAACATTTGGTTTTGAAAACACTCTCTTTGTTTACAACGAGAAGAAAGGATTACAGGAGGCATGCTGTAATACCTGATAGTTTCTAAATAAATTAAAGGGCAAATGTTGACTAAATGGCTTGAATGAATGGATACTCTAAAGTGAATTATGTGGGCCTCAATTCAATCACATCACTGTTTCAATCAACATTAACATTCATTCAATATTATGTTCACCATAATGAAAGTATCTTCAGAGCTTTAATATCATATATAATAACGTACTTGCTAGAGGTGGCATTTTACTTCTTTGGAGAACCAATTATTAAAAAGTAAGATCTACTCTTTTTCTAGCATTAGAGTCCTCAATTCTCCTTTGGGGCACTATTTCTTTGTAATTTGAAAATCAGTAGATTGAGTTATTTCATTACACAAATGAAAAATAGTACTGAGACATTGTTCTGGAACATACAAACTTCAGTTCTACAGAGACTGCCACTTGGAGGTTTATGGGGGAGGTGTTATAGCAATATGCACAGGAGGGCATCCTGAGAGGATATTGGTAAAGAGTTTCCCATCTTGATCCCACTCCTTGTGGTTCAAAATTGTTGAAGCGTTTTGCATGAAATTGTGGGGCCTTGATCAAGATTTGGTGGCAGAAGACAACGGACCCTGTCGGCACAATTCACCTTAGAGAAGATGGAATTTGAGATGTTGACTGTGGCCTTTCCTACCTCAAGCCTAAGCCACTGGAAAGGAAGGCTGTTTCTAGAGATAGTAGGCGGATGATACTGAAACTTTTTCTGACCCTATACCTTAGGAGGAAATTGCTCTATATAACTAAACAGAAAAAAACAAATGACTAAGTGTTGGGTTTTGGTCAACACTATCTCTGGCAAGACTTATTAATGGCCTTATAAGAACTACAAGAAAGGAGCCCCTTCCTTAATTCTTTGAGGAACTACCACAAGAAGCAAGCCCAGCGCTAACAGCCACAAGGAGCAGAGAGGGGCTTTAGCACCAGCGGCACTTCTGGGGTAATAGCTGCAAAGCCTTGGGCTTCTGGTTGTCCTCACTATCCAGCTGTGGAAGCTCATTCCACAACAAGCTTGTCCACAAGTTGGACACTTCGAATTGGATAAATCTTAGGATTCTTGAATATACCTCTAGGTATTCAGGACAGAGATAAAAGCTAGACTTTCTTGTCATTCAGTATATGGAAGTTTGAATATACATAAAATATAGTCTTGGGACACACAGGTAACACATATATTTGTTGAGCATGTTGCAATTTATGAAATTATTTGTACATAATTTATCTTATACAACCTTTACAACAACTCAATGAAATCAATGTGAGAGATTGGAATTCCATTTTCCACATTTCAGATAGTGAGCTGCTTGTGACAGGGAGGATATAGGGAGGTGAATAAGAGGTCTCAAGAGTGCTCCTGGGCTGGCCAGGAAGACCCAAGAGACAGCTCGAGTCTGGGTCAGTGTGTGCTGAGCCGGTAGCAGGGGCGGGGGCTGGGGAGGGGGCACATGTAGCTCACTCTCATTCTTTGGAGCAGAGGAGATGAGTTTTGGCTGAAAGAATCAAGAAACTCACATCCAGCCTAATGTGGCTCCTCTGAGCTAAGAATTACGTTCCCAGAGGGTGTTCTGGGAGCTAAGTGGATATACTACTCCCCTGTTTGAATTCTCTCCATTCCTGGAGTCAGCTCTGAATGGCTTGTCACAAAGCTCTTGTCTTCTCATGTATGGGTTAAATTTGCTGCCCATTCTCCCATGTGACCTCTGATCTGAATAGGAGTTGTGCTCTGTGATCCTTCTGCTGGGACCTTAACTTCCTTTGTCAAGGTCAAGTTACTCTCTAACCCCAAACAGATTCTTCAGGCTATCGTGGGCACCATCTCTCTCCCAATCTTTCACTTTTAGTTCTAAAGTCCATTTCCCAAGACCATTTTCCTCCTTGCTTCTTCCCTCTACCCATCTCTCCCTGCTCCCACTTTTGGTGCAGAGACTTGGATATTGACATTTGAGCTGACACTTAAAAGATGTTTACATTTTAGATGAGTAGACTTGGCTCAGGACATTCATCGTCAAGCTGATTTGTACTTGTTGTGTGCTCTACTCCACAACACAGCAGCCTGAAGAGCCAAGGGTTTTACAGTCTGGGGTGCCAATTTCCAGAATCTATTAATTCATCCAACCACAAAAATTATATTGAACTTCTATCTACCAAGCATACTGTGCTAGGCACAGAAATTATAACCTGAATGAGACAGGGGTATGAAGTCTCATGTAGTTTATAAACTATTAGCAAAGACAATGTATTGATTAATGGTAATTGTGAGAAATAATCAGAAAATCAGACTTAGTGAGCCTGGGAGGGGAGGGTGCTCCAGCACGAGAGGACTGGGTGGGAAGAAGTATTGTCTGTGCAGCCTTGAGGAAAGGTAGGGGTGATGGGGGGTGGTCAGGGCTGGGGCTGGGAGGGATTATTTCAGGCAGAGGGACCTGTGCGAACAGGCCTCAGGTGGAGCAGGCAGGGCCACACTAGCTTCTGAGGCTGGTACAGCTAAGAGGAGGCTGGACAGTGCTGAGGGTGGGGAGGAAGGTAAAGTGGACATCACAGGACAGTAGGACTTTGGATTGGGTTTGACAGGTGATAAGAAGCTAAGGGCAATGACACCGGCAAGTGTGAATTTTAAAAATCACTCTGGCATCAGTGAGAGACTGGAAAAGAGGAGGTCACTGAAGTTGAGGTGACTGGTTAGGAAATACTAGGAGACCTCAGTGGGAGATGACAGTGGCATAGGCCAGAGTGACGGTGGTGCAGATGGTGTGGAAAGGAGGCTGTCAGACTTCTAGAAGAAATTACCAGGGTCGTTACTAGGAAGTGCCTACTCCCACTTCCAGATAAGGCAACCGCTGTGGTTCTGCTGACCTGTGGAATTAGACGCTGTGCTGGGGAAATATACTGAGGCTTTATTTGTTCCCAGGAAAGTTACAATTGAGAACCTGCTGACCAAAGGGAAACAAAGGGAGGGGAACTTCAAGCACTCGCACGGAAGGGGATGTTCAAGGCAGTGGCCTATTGAAAACCCTGGAAAGGGAACCAGGAGTGGACCTGAAAGAGCAGTGGAGCTTTATGACGCTTTTCTCTCCGACGCTTTTCTCTCCCACGTTTCATCCATCAAACAGGACCTCCTTCCCCTACCACCAAAGCAAAACGACTTCTATAGATCCTCCTTATAAAGACAGTCCTAAGCATTTCCCTTTGGAAAAAAGCTAGTGAATCTGCAGCAAAGAGGATGAGCACATGCTGACTTCTCTCAGGATGTGTGTGTGTATACTCACACATGTGCACATCCAACAGTTTGTATTGAACTTGAGAGTAACTTCCCTTATTTTTTGTTGATTTGCCATGACAGTGTTTCCATAGCAATCTGAACTTGCGCTTTTGAGAGGCTATTTGGATGGGGCTTTGGCAAGTCATGTGAAATCATTAATTGCACAAGAATCTGGCTTTTTTGGCACTGGCTTTTTATATAGCACACTCTAGGAAGACAGGATTGGTGGGCTGAATAAAATCTCTGGGTCTCTTGAGACATCACACATCTGTGATGGAAACACAGCCTGCCTTCCCTTGTGTGTTTGTGACTCAGCTTCCTCCCTGTGCCCACCTCTCCATTCCAGGCCACAGAACAACTGGAGGTAGAGAGGGCAAACATTGACTTTTGTGGCCATAAATTTGGAAATTAAAAGTACTTGATGGGCTTGTCATTGCTTACATATTATCGTTTTAAGAGTCTTTGTCGAAGGCATTTGTTTCCAGCTCATTTGGTCTAAAAGTCCTTACTTAGTTGCCAGAGAAAGGACACTTTGAACCTTCCCAGTCCTTTTGTGTCACTACATCAAGTCAGACTGGCCTCTTAATTAATGTTTTCTTGTAAGCTTGATCAAGGCATGCACTTGCTTAGAGCTGAGAATATTAAAAAATAATTAGGCAAATGTTCGTTTCATGTTGATTAACCTTACCAAAATGCAGAAAATTCATCTGTCCCTGTATTCTTTTACTGTTTTCTAGCCAAAGCAAAAGGCAACCCTGTTACTCCAAAGGTTTTGGTTGCAAGGGGAATAAATCTACCTTGAACCACGTGAAATATGAAGAGGATATATGGGCTCCATTTTGGCAAAATTGAGATATGAAGGTGGCTTTGTGCATGAGTGGGCAAAGACATTGTAAGAAAAATTTCATCTCCATCTCTCTGTTTCTTATCTACTCTTTATCTTGGAATCATTCTCTAATATTGATGACAAAGTTACCATCCACTGGTCTCAATTTCTACCCTTTCGAGTGCTTGACTCTGAAGGTAAATGCAGGATCTGTTCTCGTTGGCCTCCAAAAATAGAACTCCAGTAGAACAGCTCTGACTGGCTTTGCTTGGGTGACACATTTATCTCTGTACCAGTCATCATGACCCAAAGGATGGGGCATTATGGTTGGCTAGGGCAGAGTCACAAACCCATTCCTGGGTTCCAGAGGAAGGTCTTTGCTCATTCTACCGCAGATGTATGGTTAGCCAACTTCGTCCCTGTCAAGTATAAAATTGAAACAGAGGGGGAGAAGCTTTTCAGTGGAGAGGACATGTGGTAGATGCAGAAACAAGGTGTCTATCATGCTGGCAACCTCGATTTTATCCAAGGAGCCCCTTCTATCTTCAAAGTTAAAATACGTACGCACTGAACTGCGCATTAAAATTTTAATTGCCTGGGAATTTTTAAAATACAGATTCCCAGGACTCTATTCTTAGGGTATTTAATTCAGTGGTTCTGGGCTTATAATATTTTTAATGACTTTTTGGTTATCCTGATAAACAGCCTACTTTGGGAACCACCCAGTGATAGCAGCTTGTCAGAGAAGGTGAAAGAAAGATTCAGTTGAGCTAAGTATACTTCCATAATGTAATATTTAACTGCATTCTAATTCTTCAGAAATCCTAGTGTAGTTTTCGCAGATAGTATCTGGGTTTTCCTATGTTGACAGAGAGGCAGGAGGGGAATTAGGCTTGAGGGTAAGAGCCAGAGCCCCATCTGAAGGAGAGTACTGTGAAGAAGAGCTGCAGGAGTGAAGGGCAAGGATGTGCAGAGAAAACGCAAATTACTTTGTCACCCCAGCATCAGACCCTCTTCTATGCTTGGAGAATTACACATCTTTTGAGTCTTGGTAAGAGGGAGCATGACCTCATTCTTTATAAGCTGAAAATGTCAGAAACACATTTTTCCTTGTGGCTGTGGCTTAGATGTAGGTCTCACCAGTAAGATGCACTTGTGCGTTTGTGACCATGACCAGCAAGGCCCCTGGTTGAAGGCAGAGCAAACCACCGTAAGCTGCAGCAGAAAACTCAGAGGATGATTTGTGTTCCTCTCTGAGACGGAAGGCACTGTCTGAAGATGGAGGCCTGGCATGATTGCAAACACTTTGGTTGGGTGGGTGGGTTGGACTGGGAGGGTATGGGCAGTTGGTCGTTTGCTGTTAGCATCTACTATTTCCTGCTCGGATCATCCTAGTCTTTTTTTTTTTTTTTTTTGTAGAGACAGAGTCTCACTGTACTGCCCTCGGGTAGAGTGCCGTGGCGTCACACGGCTCACAGCAACCTCTAACTCTTGGGCTTACGCGATTCTCTTGCCTCAGCCTCCCGAGCAGCTGGGACTACAGATGCCCTCCACAACGCCCGGCTATTTTTTGGTTGCAGTTTGGCTGGGGCCAGGTTTGAACCCACCACCCTCGGCATATGGGGCCGGCGCCCTACTCACTGAGCCACAGGCGCCGCCCGGATCATCCTAGTCTTTAACATGTTTTGTCAAAACTTTAAGATATCTGCAAAATGTAGAGCTCAAATGGGACCTAGGAAAGTATTTCAAAGAAAGCTCTCTGTTATAGGTATCCTGAAATGTAAAACTAAATCCTAAGGAGGTTGCAAACTGGGAGTCCTGGGGCGTTGTGTAGTCCACAGTTATGTTTTGGGGTGCCCACTTTTTTTTTAATTAGCTGCTAATATGTATAAGGGGGAGTCATCAAAAAATCAGAATTTATCTTCCTATTGAAAAGTCAACTACCTGGCGTTAGTAGATCCTGTGCAAGTTTAACAGCAGCTGCTTGTTGAGATGAGGTACAGGAGTGCCCCCATTTCTCAGTGATCTCCTGCTGGTCACCTGTTTAACCTCAGGACTCTTTTTTTTTTTTTTTTTGTAGAGACAGAGTCTCACTCCATGGCCCTCGGTAGAGTGCCATGGCATCACACAGCTCACAGCAACCTCCAACTCCTGGGCTCAAGCGATTCTCTTGCCTCAGCCTCCCGAGCAGCTGGGACCACAGGCGCCCGCCACAACACCTGGCCATTTCTCTGATGCAGTTCGGCTGGGGCCGGGCTTGAACCCCACCCTCGGTATATGGGGCCGGCGCCCCATATACTGAGCCACAAGCGCCGCCCAGCCTCAGAACTCTTTATTTGCAAGTAACAAAAGCTGGCCTTTTCAGTTGAAAAGGGATTTATTAACATTAAAATATATTCTGTGGTTATCAGAACATCTTGGAATATTGGAGAACTGGGGTGTGGTTGCTGCAGCCGGGAATACCCCCCTACCACCCCCCGGCTCCTGCTGTCACACTAGGACCACCGAGGCAGGACAGTTTGTCAGAGGAGTCCCCAGAGCCTGCCGCACCTGCATCGCCCACGCTGGACACTCGATGCTTCTTACTGACCCAGACCACCGGAACTACTGCCACCTTCCCTAGAAGGGGCTCTGTGAGATTCCTCCTGCCTCTCAGACTTCTCACTCTGCCTCTGGAGTGAGCATGTCTAATGTGCAGAGCTTGGGTCACATACTTGCCTTCTAGTGGCAATGGAAACTGGAAAACAAGTATGCGGTACTTTAAGCTGTTTTGGTGGGAGATGGGCTCTTCTTGGGAAGGAGGAAGCGTCTGGAGACACAGGAAGGGTTTCTGACATTGGAAGAGCAAATGAACAGCAAGTTCCCACCGCAGCTTCCATGGCATCTGGTTTGATACCTTCATCTCGTAAGTCCTAATTAAATACTGACTGAAGGATGTACAAGACTGGGAAAGGTAGGGGGAAAACTATACTAGGAAGAGGAGTAGAAAAGAAGAAAAGCAGAGGAATCACAAAAAGGCAAAAGGGAGAGAGAATGAAATGAAGCCACCAAGGGGAACAATTCAGTGTCTCATGCCGTAAAGAGCTTTCGCTCTCAAGTGCAGCCGCAGACCTTTTGCTGGTCTTCTTTATTTTGCCTTATACGACAAAATACATGCAAAGCCTTATAAATTTTTTTTTATTTGTTTTTTTGTGTGTGTCAGGAAATATTGGATCCAGCCCAGAAGTGGTTCAGCTCAGTCCATCTCCAAAACAACAGCTGCCTAAGTGATGAGTTGGTCCATCCAAGAGGCAGCTATTTAGCCAATAGACAGATGGGCAAGGAAGTCAAGTTAGTTGGCCCCTGTTGTTTGTCATTCAGGAGGACTTTGGCCAGCCGAAGCCGCTAGAAGCCAGTGGACTGAGACGCCACAGCCCGCCATGTTGGATGTGCCTCTGGGACGCTGCAGGCTCCCATTTGGCAATAAAGGCCAACACAGGCACACTTTGCCTCACTGAGCCGTGGCCTAGTGAAGAAGAGCTAATCTCTTAACGCCGGTGGTAGGTAAGAGAGTGGCTGAGCTGGCAGTTTGGCCCAAAGTAAGACACTTATAACCCAGCACGAGGAATGTGAAGACAAACAACAGCTGTGAAAATGGGTATCCAGGGAAAGCAAGGGCCACTTACAGCACTTTTCCAGAAGCATATTAAATTTCTAATTAAAGAAGGGTGGTTTATTACACATCATAAATAATTTGTGAGAATTTGGGAAAACATAAGTTAAGTTTTGAAGCTATCCAGTATTATAATTGGAAATGCATTCAAAAGAGGTTGCCAGAGTTAGAGGCTACGCCATTATCACTTTCTTCACCATGTCGACGAACATTGAATGTACCTGCACTATGTGCGGGGAGCTACTCTGAGGAATTGATTATGACGAGCAAAAGGCAGCCACCTCTGCCCTCGAGGAACCTGCACTGTCGCGGGGGGGGGACGCTTTCAGTTAAATAACAAGACACATAATGTTGCAACTCTGGTAAACACTGTGAGTAAAAGGAAGTAAAGCTAGAAGAAGGTCATAGAAGAATTTAACTAATTATCACCTAATTGTATATATTTAACATATTATATATACGCATTTATGTGTATTACTGTATTTCCTGGGTATCATGCATACTTCTTTGCCCAAATTTTTGAGGGAAAAATAATGACGTGCATCCTACATGAGTAGTCCCAATTCTGCATCTATATAAATGTTTTTTAATCCTTTTGTTTATGCTCATGCATTAAAAATTTAAGTCTAGATTAAGGTTATGGGGGGGCAAAGCAGAAAGAGGGATGGAGGGAGAAGGGTGGGGCCTTAGTGTGTGTCACACTGTATGGGGGCAAGACATGATTGCAAGAGGGACTTTACCTAACAATTGCAATCAGTGTAACTGGCTTATTGTACCCTCAATGAATCCCCAACAATAAAAAAAAAAAAAAAAAAATTTAAGTCTAGAAAGTAATAATGATAGCTGCATGCAAAATAATACCCTGGAAAAACAAGTGCCGAAATAGAAACAAATACAAATTGAATTAAAAAATTAAAACATAAGATTTTTTTCCTGAAAATTTGGACCCAAAACATGGGTATGCGTTATACACAGGAACACGTAATAGATGGCAAAATACATATATATATATATATATATATATACACACATATTTTATATATATACACACACTCACACACATAAATATATTCCCCTACTTTGGTTGATGACCAATAGCTTTTATTAAAAATTCTGTGATTTGAAGGGTATTTTCTTTCTCTGCCAAAACTTTAACTCTCAGTTGCTTACTATTGAGATGAGATTAATAATTCTAGGAATATACTCAGTTTCTCCTCTGAGTTTGGTGCTATCAACTGGTAAAAATGCAAGGGGCTTCCAGGCGTCCTCAAACTTTTTAAATGGGGCCAATTCACTGTCCCTCAGACCGTTGGAGGGCCGGACTATAGTTTAAAAAAAAAAAAATAAAAAAAACTATGAACAAATTTCCATGCACACTGCACATATCTTATTTTGAAGTAAAAAAAACAAAACGGGAACAAGTACAATCACACCGCCTCATGTGGCCCACAGGCCGCAGTTTGAGGACCCCTGTAAGTCGTTCTGAACATACGAGAAGCTCCTTGCATTTTCGTTTTTACTTGTGTGGTCTAGGGAAAGACCTTTGGACATGAAGACGGGTGTCTTACAGTCAAATTTAACCCTATTACTTGGCAGCAGCCTCTCAGACACTCCATTTCCTCATCTGTAACATGAAGGTAGGAAGATCTACCTCTCCCATGAGTGGCAGCATTTAAATGGGAGAAGATATCACCTGTGCCGGTTTCCCCAAACACAGCAAGGTGAAAAAATAACAATGGAATGTCATTGTATTGCAGGGTTAGAAGATAAAGTTAGTGCACAAGGGGAAAATTACCTAGAGACAAATTTGGCCTTGAAAATCCCTTTGAAATTCTTGCCATGCTGTCTGACACATGGGCTCTCGGAGAGCTCGCCACTGCCAGTTTTTCTTGTAGATTCGAAACAGATTGCTGTTTCTTCAGCTGAATGCCAGATTAAGTGATTGGCTTGCTTTTAGCAGCCATGTTGCAGGAAAATACTTCTCTTTAAACACTAGAAGCATGCTCAGTGATGCAAGATGCTCATATTGAGATGCGGGGGGAACTTGGACAATGGGCTGCAGCAGCAGACTCACGCTCTCATCTTGTGCTGAGGACATATGCTCATTGGGCACAGGGAGAGCAGAGTGGCCTGTTGGACTGAGGCTGTTTCTCTCTTCTCCCCCCAAACCACACACTGTTAAAGTAAGGAAAGTCAAAAGTGTTTAGGACCCTCCCGCTGCCAAATAAATAGTTGGAATACCAACTCCTGAGATACCTGTTCTATCTTGTAATACAAGTATTGGCTCTAAGTATTCCTGGGCATTGAACAGCTACCGTGCTTTTCTCTAATTCCTACCTGGCTTTCTGGATACCTTTGTTGCTGTGATGATTGCTCCTGACCATCTGTTTTTGAACTTTCTATATAATTTCCTTTTTTGGAAAAATCCATCTATTTCTGCTCAATGCTTCTTTCAGATGAGACATGATGATTAAGAGAAGGGAGAAGACAGAAATTAAAAAAAAAAAACATTAAACCTTTTGTCCATCCCCTGCAGGGAGCTCATAAATGTATCTGGTGCCTCATTTCATTTAAGAACTTTAGCTATGCAGAGTGATAAGCACTTATCCATCAGTGGTGGCTTGCCCTGCAAATTCAGATTTGATTATTGTCTGGGCATCTAAACCTAGATCGTCTCTCACACTTGGGCATACTTTGTTCTTCCCAATTATAATGTCCGTGAGGGTAAGTTGTACCTATTGTTGCCCCACAGTTAATGGGCCTTGGTTTAGTGCACTGTGGTGTGATGCTCACCTTTAGTTATGAGTAGATTCCCTGAAATGATGATAATAATTGCTAGCCTTCATTAAGTCCCTTTTGTGGGCCAGGCTAAGTGCCCTGCTTACTTTTCCCCATTTGATTCTCACAACAAGCTGTGGACTAAGTATTATTTGTCTAATTGCAAGTTTATTGGTGAAGGAAGGTTTGTAACTTGCACCAGGGTCATAAAGCTAGCAGGAGGCAGAGGTGACCCTAAGTACACAGTTTTTAACCAGAGGGCTAATCAGTCTGACCACAGATGGACTCTTCATAGATTCATCATAGCAGTGGCATCGACAAAGCATCATCTGTTTCAGAGTCACCTGGGTGCTGCTTAATAAAACAGATTCCCATTTCATAGACAGAACCATCATATCTGAGTAGAGCCAGAGAGTCTATGTTGGTAATAAGGCTCCCAGCTGATTCTTACAGAAATCGGACTTTCCTTATCTCTGCAATAAAGAGAGGTTAGGAGTATTTCACACACCCAGTGCTGAGCTGGGGCAGTCCTGACTGCTAACGTGATCTAAAAAGCCAAGCTGAATCCAAAATGTAATCAGAAATTTTGACACTACTCATGACCTTGACCAATTGCAATGTAATTTTTTCCCTTAAAAGTATACCGTGAGGCTTTGTATGTCTTAGCATCTTTCTACACTTGGAGGGAATGATTTTTTAGAGTTGGATCAATATAACAAAAGAAGAGAAATTGCTTTTCAACCAAACCTACTTGTGAGGAAGAATGTTAGTTCCTTTTCTCTCTAAATTCTAATAAGTTGAAATAATGAAGAAAAAATATTAAAGTAATAGATTGCATATGAATCACAATGTAATATATGATTGCTTTGACCATTCAAATAGTAAAGAAACATTGAAGTGAAATTATAGTTTACTTTCCTTCTCTTCCGTTCCTTTGACCATTTGCTGTCTAGTTTTTCATATTTTTTCCTTTGCTTAGTGAAACATTAAACACATAGCTATACACGTTGCAGGGTCTTCACACAGAATCACATAATGCAAGTTCATATGCATCTTTTTTCTTTTTCACTTCACCACTTGTTGCTTGTCCTACCCGTCTAGGATTTTTCCTTTCTCCATCCTCCTCCAATTTTCCAGATACCTCATTGCTAGAGAACCAGTTGTGTGCTCAGAGTAACTCTGCTTCTCCAATGTAGTTGATTGATCCAGGGTTGGGCACGTGAACCCAGATGGGGCAACGCGTCTCTTCCCTGGGATGTTGGGACATCCTTTGTGTGGACGGCTGTGTAGTGTATGAAATTTGGGAGTGTCAGTTGCCATTTTTCCTCATGTGAGTCTCAGAGAAAGGTAGATTATAGTGGGCAAAAGAATAATGCAGATTTAGGGGGAAGGGGGAAAGGGAGGAGAGGGAGGGGGAAGGAGGGTAGAGGGAAGGGGACTGGTGGGATTACACCTGCGGTGCATCTTACAAGGGTATATGTGAAACTTGGTAAACGGTCTGTGAAGCTAGTGAATGATGCCCCATGATCATATCAATGTACACAGCTATGATTTAATAATAAAAAAAAAGAATAATGCAGATGGACCAAGGTAGGGGAGAGAGAGAGAACATTTTGGGCTACCCCCAAGGTTTCACTATAGTCTCAAGACTCACTTCTGCCCTTGGACTTCATGAGATAATAAAATAATAAATAAATAAATAATAAATAAATAAAATAATAAATCCCCTTTTCTCTCAGTGGGCCTTCATTCTTTGGTTACTGAGGGCAGACTACACATTTCAAGCTGTCCAAGATTTCTGAAGGAGTTTTTCTTTTCCCATCATACTTATGTCCTGGTGATGATAAGCTACTTTATTTAAATTAATGAATGTATGCATACATACCTACTCTCTGAGTTCTGTGCTCTCAAAGAGTTAATAATCCATAGAAAACACAAGTATAGCAACAACTTAAACTATAATGACTGAGACAAGCACAGGAGATTGTAGAAGGCCAAAAATGGCATCAAAATCTGTCAAGAAGTCTCACACTCACCTTCTTAGACCTTGTTGTTCACTGTGGTGATTGGAAGAAACTCAGAGGGGTGTCCAACCTTTTTGCTTCTCTGCACCACATTGGAAGAAAAGAGTTGTCTTGGGCCACAGCATAAATACACAAACACTAACAACTGATAAGCAAAGCAAAGGGTCTGTGCATAATTTTCGTGATATCTGACACCACAGATAAAAAAGTCCTCGCCTAACCCTCATGTGGCCCATGGGCTGCAGGTTGGCCAACTCTGATAGATAGACCAATAAAAGACTTTTTAATCATCCATTTAGTTTTTTCTACAATATCATCATATAAGTCCATAATTTGGCTATCTTCAGAAGGAGCCATGGAGATTTATTCAACGTGGTTCTGGAACTTTCCAGAGTATGTAAGTACTCACATACTGGTTGCTTACAAAGACTTTTTCTTCTTAAGTTACTTACTATCCCTGGAAGAAGAACACATGCTTGGGTTGACAGCTGTTATTACAGAGAACAAAGAAAGGGTAATTAAACAACTCAGTGGGCCTTTGCTTGGGAATGAGGCAAGCCTCACTGTTCACTCCGCCTCGACTTTCCACCTTCTGCACAACTGACCCGTGGCTGTCTTCACTGTGCGATGTGTGCAGCCTTCTTTCATTCAACCAGGGTCATACAGCTAGATGGGGCCCTTGGAGCTGAATATCTTACATGTCTATCTTTGCCTTCTTAGAAACATTTCCTTCAGAATCAGACAATTTCTCATAGAACTTTACTGTCTTAAGCTTGCTTGAAACTTGGTTTCCCTAAGGAATAGTTGGGCAAGGAGTCATTGAATTTCTTGACCTCAGAAGTATTGCTTTCCTACGCAAGGCCAATTTAGATTCTAATTTAGTTTAAAGTGGAGCCCAAGTGAAAAGTGGAGCAGAGAAGTGAAAAGCATTCTTGCCTCGTCTCTAAAGGTCTAACCAAAAAAATCCCAGGTATAGAACATAATATGGGGATATCAGAAAAGGGAAATATTTAGATCACAATTTCTGATAGCACATTTTCAATGGAGAAAAGGAAAGAAAAAAAAAAAAGAAAAAGGAAACAGAAATAGACCTGTGCTGTGGTCAGGTTGGACCTGATCCTATTTCTTTTCTCCTGGGGATTGTGGGGAGTAGGGGGTTGAGAGCAGGGATGTCCCGTTTTTCAAAATGTTGGGAAAGAATTTCTCAAGGCAGGTGATTGGAGTTGTTAATGTCTTTTGACAGGGGACCCATGGCCTTTGGTGGTATGATTTCTGGGACAATGTTCTAATGAAGATTCAGGGTGACAAGGAACAAGTTACTGAAACTAGCTTGAGGGAAATGGGCTTCATTTCAAGGATATAAGAGGATCCCAAAAAACCTAATGCAGGAAAATTTTTTCTGGACCTTTGGTTAGTAGGAATTTGGATTGACAGTTTGTTTCAACTATGTCTCAGAAGGGTTCGGGGCTCCATGGTTGGCCTCTGTCTGCCAATGCGGGCAATCGTCTTGTTCCTTTCAGCACCTTCTTCAGCTTTCAGGTGACTTATAAGTGGCCATATCCAGTTCGGTAGACTACAGATGGTGCCTCTGCAGCATCTAGTGCTCTCTGGAAGCCATCTCTACATCTTATTCAGATCCAGAGGGAAAATCTGGCTAGTCCCAACTCTTCTGGCTAAAGTGAGTCATACAAGTCATGGACTTCTGGTATCAAATGATTGACAACCTTTGAACATAGGGGCTATTACTTTTCTTTTCTTCTTCTTCTTTTTTTTTTTTTTTTTGAAACAGAGCCTCAAGCTGTTACCCTGGGTAAAGTGCCGTGGCATCACAACTCACAGCAACCTCCAACTCCTGGGCTTAAGCGATTCTCTTGTCTCAGCCTCCCAGGTAGCTGGGACTACAGGTGCCCGCCACAATGCCTGGCTGTTTTTTTGGTTGTAGTTGTCACTGTTGTTTGGCAGGCCCGGGCTGGGTTGGAACCCACCAGCTTTGGTGTAAGTGGCTGGCGCCTTAGCTGCTTGAGTTACAGGCACCAAACTGGCTATCACTTTTCAATCAACTGTTGTGGGAAAAAGAGACAAGATTTTTTATTTAACAATATCTAAAGGCCTCTGTGGTACCATGTATCAACTCTTTAGTTTCAATATTTATAGGGAGGCAGAGCTGGAGAATTCCTAACCAATAGTAGAATCTCCCACTTTATCAATTGGAATAGTGGCTGGAGCAGTGCTTATGCACCAGCCTCTCCGAGGACCAGGTGGGGACAGTTCTGGAGACTCAGCTGTGGCTTCTGTGGTTGGTGAGGGTGTCTTTCACTCAGGAAGGAATAGGGGGCTGTCATTCCAAGGACATCCCTCAACAAACGTCCCTTCCATTAATTATTAGCCAATACAGTTTTACGTTGTGTTCCACATCTTTAGAATATCTTGAATAGCAGAACAACCTTTATTAAGGAACCTAAGACTGCTATCTCCAATTACTCAGGAGGCTTTTAATTTAAGTTTTGCTGGGAGAGACTCATCCGAACCAGTTTATACTATCAGGCAAATGATAAATTACCTTTTATCTGGAAGCATTCAGTCATTCCTTAATCAATTATTGAGTGCCTAATATGGTTTCTTTGCTAGATTTTGGAACTACAGATGGTTAGTTTTGATAAGGGAAAGAGGAGGAAAGAAAGAAGTCTTAAAGATCTAACCTCTTGCAGGAAGAAAATGGAAGGAAAGGAAGAGTGTTATGAAGTGCAGAGAGGGATTAGGTGAAATTAGATGGAGCATCAAAGCTAGGTAAATGGTTCCTGTCTTTAGAAGACACTAATTCACCTGTTTGGTTGTAGCTTAGACTTAATGCCATTCAACATTGTAACACATAGCATGGTACCAGCACCTGCCAGTCAGATCTGAACCGGCCCCAGTGGAGCAGAATCTAAAGGCCTCTGTGGTACCAAGTATGAACTCTTTAGTTTCAGGATTATAGGGAGGCGGAACTGGGGAATTACTAACCAGTAATAGCATCTCCCACTTTACCAAATGGAATAGTAGCTGGAGCAATGCTTATGGCACAAAACCCCATCCTCCCCAAGAACCAGGTGGAGACAGTTCTGGAGGCTCAGGTGTGACTTCTGTTGTGGAGGGCTTGAGTGCCATGCTGATGAGGGCGTCTTGCAGTCAGGAAGGAATAGGGGGCTGTCATCCCAAGGACATCCCTCCACAAACGTCCCTTCCATTAATTATTAGTCAATACAGTTTCGGGAGCGCCGAATGTCTGAAGAGGATGCTGTTTTGATTAGAGATGTGCCTGCCCTCCCGGGCTGCACGTCCAGGAGGCATTCAGGTAGTGCCATGACCCCAGAGCGTCACAGAACTGGGAAGGTGACCTTAAATAAAGGAGGGCTGCCCTCTCAGAGAGGGTAAGTGACTCAGCCAAGTTCACACAGCCAGTCACAGCGACAAGCAGCCCTTACCCGTGGTGGCTGCGGAAGAGGGCGACAATTCTTGCCAATCAGAGGCCGAGGTGGCAGTGGGTGGCACGGGGGAGGGAGGTGCATCCAAAGAGCAGAGGGCCGCTGCGTTCTTAGCAGCAGGGCGGGTTTGTTTGTTCAGGAGGCACGGTCTGGGAGGACTTATTCGTGCTGAGTTTGTTCTCTCTCTCTCTCCTGCCTGGGGATTCATGGTGTGGGTGGGAAGGCGCGCCTCTGCGGCTTTTGGGGCTCCTCTCCCCTGAGCGGAAGGAAGGAATCAGGTACCTCCTCCCCACCGCCCCCACGAATCTGGGCTGCCCCAGGCTTCCCTGAGCGGGCCCGGGGGCTCTCCGGAGCGGGCTCCCCGCCGCGCGCGGTCTGGCTGCCGGCCGGTCCCCAGGCTGCGGGCAGCACGCAGCGCAGGTCCACCGCTGCCCATCCATCCATCTCCGCAACCCGGTCTGGCAGCGCCGCGCTCTGCTGGCAGGGAGCTCCGCGGCGGCACAGTCCGCGCTGGGGAGGAGCGAGTGCAGCCGCAGCCCTCCCAGGTGTCCAGACCGACTAGGGGGCGAGCAGGCACCGAGCTGGGCACCTCTCTTCCGGTACACACCTTCTGCGCTGCGCGCTCTAGCGGGGCGAGTGGCCTCGGACCTTGCCAATCAGCAGAGCTGTGTGACCCGTTTTCTCCGGGATGCGTTAAACGTCGGGAAAGAGCTGTTCAGATGGGGTCACCAGGCACCTTCTCCCTCTTTCCCCGAAGCCCGCAGGGTGAGCAGTAAGCCAACCCCAACCCCACGCTGCGCTCCTATAAATAGCGCGCGTGTGCCCGCTTGGCGCTCCCCGGGCCGCGCGAGGAGAGAGAAAGTTGTGCGCGGGGGACCGGTGGCGCGAGGAGAGGCAGGGGAGGACCCGCCGGACAAGCTGCCCTGCACCCTGCACCCTGCGCCCAGCACCCTGGACCTGATTCCGCGAATGCGCGCTTTCGGTGTGGGGCGTCCGGCCAGCGGCTGCCGACCTCCCTACCTCTGAGTGACTTCAGGTTTGGGGGAATTTTTGACCAAGCGAAAGTAGGAGTCGCCAGCGTCCTGGCCATCAACACAGCCGCGCGTTCTTCTCCGTCCTGGAAACACCTTCCGCCTCTGTAACTCGCTCTTACCGCAAGCCGGGCTCTGACCGACGCCGGAACCGCCGGGCACCGCCGTGCGTGTGGTTTCTCTTTGCCTTTCCTCCGTCTCTCCTGTTCCGTGGTTTATCTGGTGGAGCTTGGGTTTGGGGTGAGAATTTATTATTATTTTTTCCCTTGAGGTGTGAACGTGAGAGCTGAGCGACTTTCAGATGTCTAGGAACCAGGGTGGGCGCGGGGGCCCCAGGCAGGGCTGATTCTTGGGCAGAGGTGGGTAGGGTAGGGGGTTCTGCATGAACTCCTTAAAGGACAAAGGTTACAGAGCCGACGGTAGAGCTCGAGGGGAGACTTTGACTTCAGACCGCAGAATTGGTGGAAGTGTGCGCGCCGCCGCGGTCGCTCCCGCAACACTGTCGACCTAGCCACTGGCGACACCCCAGCTCCGGGATCCCGGGGTAGGCGGCCAGGCCGGCGAGCAGGAGCGCCAGCCGCTGCGGCTGCCCAAGCGGCTCACCATGGGCTCCAGGCGCCGGGCGCTGTCCCTGGTGCCGGCCGTTCTGCTGGTCCTCACGCTGCCGGGGCTGTCGGTCTGGGCTCAGAACGACACGGAGCCCATCGTCTTGGAGGGCAAGTGTCTGGTGGTATGCGACTCGAACCCGGCAACAGACTCCAAAGGCTCCTCTTCCTCCCCTCTGGGGATATCGGTCCGGGCCGCCAACTCCAAGGTCGCCTTCTCGGCGGTGCGTAGCACCAACCACGAGCCATCCGAGATGAGCAACAAGACGCGCATCATTTACTTCGATCAGGTCAGACCCGGAGGGGCGCGCGAGGCACCCGGGGGTGGGCAGCGTCCAGGCACCTGCCGCCGGGTGAGGCTGTCTGCTCAGGCTAGGCTGGTCCGATTGGGCCATGGGCGGGGGGGTCATTTCAGCGCTCGCCTCCCCGAATATGTCTGGGCCTGAGACTTCCAACTTCTCCCCCACAACCTCTCTCCCGCCGGCCCCCATTTCCTCCTGGTCTCTAAAGAGGCTGCTGGGGCGGTGGGAGAGTCTGGGAGCTCAGAGGCGGCAGCGACAGCTCGGATAAGTTTAACAGCAACAGGTCGGCGGGGTGAGAATTTATTATTCTGAACCGAAGGGAATTTGGTCCCTGGACATCGCTCCGCTCCCTGGGTCAGATTCTTCTGCGGGGGTCGCCGAGGCTGTTCCTGTGGCACTCTGGATAAATGTTTGATTTGTTTCTCCCAGGTAGAAAAGCTCTCGGGTCTGCAGCGAGCTCCCGGCCTCCACCCTCTCTGCAGAGATCTGGCAGAGGGCCGCAGAGGACAGGGGCGGGGGCCAGGGAGCAGATCTCCTCTGGGTTCCGCGGCCAGGGTCCCCAAACACTTTCCAGCGCTGCAGCTGCTGCCTTGGAGTGAGCAGAAAGCGCACTTAGAGAAAAGTTGCGGAGGAGAGAGGAAAGGAATTTGGCAGCTGCGCTGAGCTCCCGTAGGGAAGCGCTGGGGAGCTGGTTCTCCCTTTCCGGGCTCCTGGCCTTTCGGGAGAATTGCAAATTGCTGAGGGAAGACAGACTTTGAGGTTGAGGAGGCTAGGGGACGGAGGAAGAGGAAGAGCTGATGAAAACTGTGGCTTCTCTTTAGCCACCGGGGCTCTGTGGTTTGGCCCGATGAGAAACTCCAGGACATTAGCTTACCTTTAGCCCTTAAGAGGTCTTGAGGAAGAACACTGACTCGAGAGTTTGAATTTCAACCCCAACAGAACTCAGAGTCTTTAAAATTCTCAGTCTACACTTGGCAGTTGTGTGCAGAGTCACAGTGCCCAGCAGCACAGGTGAGGGGCCATCACAGGACGGGCCAGGGAAGGCAGGAGGTGACATCTTTACCCTTTACTTCATTTTTTCTAAGTAATCTGCAGATGGCCAAAGACAGAGTTTGTGTTTCTGGGGGCTTACTACTTTATAGCCATCATTTTCAAAGAACTAAGGAGCCGCATTTGGTGTTTGGGTGCAGTTTTTCCCATCTTGATGGCAATGAAGTCCAGGACCACTCCTGGTTTGGATGCAGTGCATTAATTAAATGCTCGAATCCTGTGGACAGTGCACTATTCTCTGTACGGGGTGTGCTTTCCCATGACCTTTCTGTCAATTAGAAGAGGAAAAGGGTTTGTTCTTCCGTTCAGGGAGCCAGCATCTTAGAGAAACAAGACACATCCAGAGATGAATCTTAATGTGCCCGGATGGTCCAATTACAATGGAGAGTCAACATCCAGCTTTCTGTGTAGTCAGCACTAATCATGCACTGCCCCTGTTGCTAATGAATTGTGCTACTTGTATCTGAAACAGAAAAGTCCCAGCTGAACGGCTCACCCTATTTCAGATGTGCTTAAACAACATTCTCTGTAAAGCCCGTGTTGGGGTTATTGCACATCTGGTGACTGGCTGAAAGATCATCTATCATCAGGTTCGAGAAAAGAAATCTAATGCTTACTGGGAAGACTCTGAAATCTCACAGTACAGTTATATGCCGTTCGTGAATTTAAGTTAGGTGTTGAGCGTGGTACATCCACCTGTCACTACGTTCCAGTGTGTTGCTCAGCGGTAATAGTACATTTTTGAGGGAATTATGCAAGAGGCTTGAAAATGTGTTCATATTGGCAAGAATGCAGTCTTTAAAAGACGTAGTAGCAGATTGTCACTGGTATAGGGTGATGTATCTTTTTAAGGACACGTGATTTTTTTTTTGAATGCTACTTATAGATTTATTTTTTGGAGAGAAATAGAAGAAATCCTATATTTTGCCATTCTCTCCCCTCCCCGTGGTGTCTCTCTCTCTTTCTCATAGGAAGGGACTTGCCTATGTGACATCACAAATTTAGTGTAAGAGGTCACTTACTGACATTGAGAGTTAATTTCAAAACCAATAGAATCAGGCTGAACATGTTGGAATATAAAATGCTTTGTTGATTTCTTTAGAAATGGCTCCTAATTTCCCCTTTGAGCCTTCACCTTAAAATAAACAGCAGGTAGTTGATAGCAGGGACATGAATAACCCTGGGAGAAACAGGGGAAGGCCACCGATTTCATAGACTATCCTTAGTCACGCTCTACTCTTCGGTAGCCTGCAAGGGCTGACTTATTGGCAGATTATTATGATTAAGCCCTAGATGGCACAGGAGTGCATAATAGTGGCCATGGATCTTAGGACAGGAATGACGGAGGCCCAGGGAAGGGACGGGCATGAACATCACTTTGTGTACCAACTGTTTGGTGTCAAGGATTGTGTGACACCATGGAGGGGATGGCCGTGCCTCTGTGTGCTGTGTCCAGGGATGACTGCAGCAAGTCCACAGATAACGATTGGCTGGCTTAGCAACGTCACCTCTGGACACTGCAAAGGCTCGTAGAAGGGGTAGAAATGTAAACACGTGGCAGCTGCCTTTTATCTGACTTTTAAGGTAAAGCTAATATTTACAAGATCTCAAATGTTGCTTTGCTGTTTCTAGATCCATTGGGCCTCGCTGGAAATTAAGACATGAATACAAAGCAATAACTTTATATTTTCTCATATTCTTTAAAAGACGTAAGAATCTTCCCACACACTCCATTTTCCAAACCAGTTCAGAGGAAAGAAAGAGAATTAGATGTTTTATTCTCCATGGTTTCTTAAACTAGTTGTTAAGAAAGAAAGCAATAAAGGAGAAAAGAAAGGAAGGAAAAGGGAAGAGAAGGGAAGAAGGGAGGGAGGAAGCAAACTTATTTTACTTAGAGAAGAAAATATAATAACGTACTTTTTTTTATTATTATTTTTGTTTGTAGATCCTAGTAAATGTGGGTAATTTTTTCACATTGGAGTCTGTCTTTGTAGCACCAAGAAAAGGGATTTACAGTTTCAGTTTTCACGTCATTAAAGTCTACCAGAGCCAAACAATCCAGGTATGTGTCCTGACCTATTCCCTCTCTATTCTCAACCAACTGTGTTTATCTTTGGTAGGTTATGTATTTAAGTATTTATCTAAAGATTTTTTCCATATAAATGTACATCTTTACTGTTCATTTTAAAAACAAATAATTTCTAATTTCTTCTTTTATAACACCTATTAAGGTGTATGATAAAAAGCATAGAGAAAAACAAATAATTGAAGCATATAGAAAAATAAATGACCTTAATAATAACCAAACCTTTTAAAAGCATGGCTTAGTAAAAGTTTAGTGACCTCTCTTTATAAGATCATGATGTCATTTAATGCAGGTGTAGAAATTATTTGAACTTGCAAGGGAAAAAAAAACTTGTAAGACTAAAAGAGCTTTGTAAGTATACACTAAGCAAAACAAATTTCCTATTACTTTTAAAAAATTATGAGGTACAGTTAACTAAAAGGAAAATGATGTATGGAGGAATGACTGTTCAATATACTTTATTCAAAGGACGTGCTTCGCTTGTACTTCCATTTAGCTTCGGTTACTTTGGTACTAGTGAATTGTTACCATGTGCAATTCTACAGGTAACAATATATTTTGTCTTATGCTTTCCAGAATAATGGACTTGACTTTACACACAAAGGCAACAATGGAGTTAATTCCTGTAATATTCAAGTATGCTAATACCCAATGACACCAGTACATGTCTATGGGATTCTAGGATAGCTTTTATCTTATGCTCAATATTTATATTGTACTTTATGTCCATGCAAATGACACATACTCATCTACCTCTTTTACATGTCCTGGTATATGGATAAATTAAGCGGCATCAGATTTAAATTGCTAACTATTCTTTTTATTCCAAAAAAAAAAAGAATATGTAGTGGACAATCTTAATGTCTATGAAAAACCTTTATCCAAGGCCCACTATTTAGTAATTATGTAATATTTGACACAGTGTATTAAAAATTGCAATACAGAAAAAAGTTAATACAGTTTGGAGTTGATGCTGTGCTAATTATCCATCGTGAAAATCTCCACTGGTAGACTACGTGATTATTATTTTTCGTACACATTTCTTATCAGAGAAAATGGAAAAGGAAATCAACACACACATATTTTGTTATTTCAAAAGATTGTCAGTACCATGCATGTTACATTGTCACAGAAACCCGCATGGATGCTGGTAGAGTCTGGCTGTATCTGTGTTAACCAGGTCCCTGGGTACAGCATGTCTTTTTATGAACGCACTGGGATGCTACAAGCCTGCTTTGTCACCCAAAGATTGTTGTTGGGTGCAAGGGGTAATGAAGCAGTGAGTTTAATTTATGTGCTGAAGGGAAACCAGGTTTCACATGGCTTGGTTGTGCCCTGGGATGGTTTTCTGTCTTAGGAATTTAAGGAAATTCCCGTGAGAATTTTTTTTTTTTTTTAAATCAGCTCATCAGACATACAAACTCTGGCCCCCGCAACGGGCTAATTTGAAAAGAAGATGTACACTTGAACATCAGGCATCTTACCTAGGTCTGTCATCTTCCACGTTATTTTCCCTGGTAGATGTTTTAACTTTAAAAGGAGCTTTTTAGTGATTTTGTTTTTCTTCTAGGTTAACCTGATGTTAAATGGAAAACCAGTAATATCTGCCTTTGCCGGGGACAAAGATGTTACTCGTGAAGCTGCCACTAACGGAGTCCTTCTCTACCTAGATAAAGAGGATAAGGTTTACCTAAAACTGGAGAAAGGTAATTTGGTCGGAGGCTGGCAGTATTCCACGTTCTCCGGCTTCCTGGTGTTTCCTCTATAGAATTTGATTTCTGCGTGATGTTGATCCAGGTGAGGGGAAGCCCACCCCTGAGTCGTTCGAAGATCACTTTTTCATCATTGGATTGATATCTTTTATGAGTTGCTCATGGGTGAATATGGATTCTCTTTAAGGATTCTAGACCTGTCTGAACCAATACGAAGTCTCACAGATTCTTTGTGTGTGTACCTGTTTCAGTATATTTGGATTGGGACTCAAAGCCGATAATACCTATTTATGCTTCAATGTAACACTCAAAAAGCTATGTGCAAGGTTCATTTTTCATTTAATTTCCTGGGATTACTGATTTTTTTTTTTTTGCAGATGTGGAATTTAAAAAAAAAATTTTTTTTTGATTTATTTTTTAAAGACTGGAAACCAGGTTAAGAATTAGAAAACTCTATAAAGTTCTGACTTCCATCAGCGGTTAGTGTGATACTGCCAAAGAGCTGTATACTGTGTTGATACATTGACTACACTTGTTTTTGTTCCTCGGAAATTTGTTTGTTTTTGTTCTCTGAAGGTAACTGGGAATTGCTTTTCAGCGATTGGTATTGTGTTTTCTCTGCAAATAAGGTAATGGATGGCTTGCCCCCAAATTTACCTTGACCGTGATGAGATCGTCAACATGACTTCCCTCAAAAAGAAAAAGAAGCTTCATAGTTGTATTTTAATTATAAATGTGAAAGAGTCGTATTTTCCAAATTATATTTTCTAAGAGGAAGAATAAATCATAAATCTGACAAGGGAAAAGTTGCTTACCAGAATTCTAAGTGTTCAATCCCCAAACCTTGGCAAAACAGCCCTCCTGTGAGGGAAATCATATACTGTATTCCTCAACTTTAATTAACATGATTGATAATAACCACGTTATTAAAAACCTAAGGGATATTTTTTCTTAGACGTGACCACTTTATTAACTGGTGGTGAGATGTTCTTGTTTTTAATTATACCTATTTTTCAAACCTTATGTTGTATTTGAAGTATCATCTGGTTTTGCCTTAACTCCTTAAATTGTACATATTTATCTGTTTAGCTAATATTAAATTCAAATATCCCATATCTAAATTTAGTGCAATATCTTATTTTGTCTTTTGTATAGGTCACATGAATTCCTAAAATTATTTATGTCTCTGTTACAGAATAAAGGTTCGTATACGTTAGTTGAATTGTTTTTTCCTTTTGGTTTGGAAGTGCGTATTCTACTTGATTTATTTCCTTTTCTTCCCTCAAGCTCTCTCCTTCTTCTCTCTGTTCTCCTTCCTTTCCTTTCTTCCTCTTGTTTCTTTTTTTCCTGGAGTTTAAGCAAAGCTTTCTGAATTTTCAGGTAATGTCCTCTGAATCAGTATAGGAAATCGTAACTGTGTTTAATCTGCCCCAATCCAGGAGTTGCAAGCTTTCCAAAGAGAATCAATGAACTGGGTAAACCTTTCTTTCAGAAGGACTTACTGTTCGGAAGTTAAGTTTAAAAGAGTCTCCAAAAATATCACGAGGGTGCTCAGTGTATGAATGAGTGGGGAGGAACGTAAAGACCAACATTTTCTTTTCTTTTTTTGAGACAGAGTTTCATTATGTTGCCCTCAGTAGAGTGCTGTGGTGTCACAGCTCACAGCAACTTCAAACTCTTGGGCTTAAGCGATTGATTCTCTTGCCTCAGCCTCCCAAGTAGCTGGGACTACAGGTGCCCACCACAACATCCAGCTATTTTTTTGTTGTAGTTGTCATTGGTGTTTAGCAGGCCCGGGCTGGGTTTGAACCCTCCTGCCTTAGTTATGTGGCCAGTGCCCTAACCACTGAGCTATGGGTGCCAAGCCAATATCTTCAAACTGAAGACTTTGGGGGAAAAGCATTGCCCTTTTCTCAACACTGAAAGACAAACAGAAGATCACAGGCCTTCTTTTCTTTTCTTTCTTTCTTTTTGAGAAATTATTATTACACCTGCCTTGGCTAGAAAACTGGCTCAATTTGCTGGTTTAAAGTCAATCAAGACAGTTAGGGTGGGGGTTGTAGCTCATGGCACCAAGGAAGGTGTTACAGAGAGACATCTGGACACGTCTTCCAGTAAAATTGTGAATAGTCACCAAGTCACAATGTTCTTCCATCACTAGGAAGACTCTCCTCCATACCCCCAAAGAACTATCTGGAGATGTGGGCAGAATATCTCCAGTGTTTTGGTTGGCAAGTTATCCCTCAGCTGACTTTCTATTGAAAACCTTTCCTCCCTTGTGACTTTGTGATATAAAAGGTATTTCACAGAGAGACTGAATAAAGTAGGCTGTCATCTAAGTGTGAATGGAATTGTCTGTGCGTGTCCCGGCCCCATCACAGGCTGTCCCCTGGTTCCCTGTGCTCAGAGTTTGTGCCTTTACCTTGCCACAGTGTGAATCATACTTGACTAAGTATACTGGCCCTCTGTATCCCTGGATTCTATATCTGTAGATTTAACCAAGGATCAAAAATATCCAGAGAACAACTAATGAAAATAACTACACAGCAACAAAAAATAATACCAATGAAAAACCAATACAGAATAACAACTATTTACATAGGACGTACATTGTGTTTGGTATTGTAAGTAATCTAGAGATGATTTAAAGTACACAGGAGGATGTGCATAGGTTATATGCAAATTCTGTGACATTTTATAATTGGAGCTTGAGCATCTGCAGATTTTAGTATCCACTAAGGGGTTTTGGACCAATCCCCTGGATACCAAGGATCCACTGAGTCATATTAGTCATTGTTTTGGCAAAATGGCTCAAGAGTACTGGAATAGACACCCAGGATAGAACAAAGAATTTTAGGTCATGGTCAAAATAGATCAATGTAGAATGTTTTTTTGCTTTGGGACCTTTCTTCTTTTTAAAGTTTTCTGAACATAAGAGAACATTAGCAAAGGGCTTGGCTTTAATTCCTAAGCTCTAGTGTACATAATTTGAAATGCAAAATCTGCTTGAAACCTTCAGGAGAAAATCTATTCAAAAGACACTGCTACAAACAACATTGCAATTTTATGATTTCACTTGGATTTAAATAAAATAATTTCAACAACTGTTACCAAGACATTCAGAGAAAAGGCCAAGCACCTTTCTGTGGGATGGAACCTGCAGTGATGGGTCCCAAGTAGAGACAGAGGCAGAACAAAAGCCTTGGCTTACGTAAAGCTACTCATGAAATGAAAACACTTGTATCCCCTCAATATTTTGAAATTAATAAAACAAGAACGAGAGTGTTAGATACTCATTCTAAGTTGGTTCTTGAAAGTAAGAACCACTCCCAGACATAGTGTCTGGGAAGATGAGATTGAACAGAAAGAACAAAAGTTACAATGGACAAAAAAGCCAGAAAAGCACAGGTTTGGACAGACCTGGGACAGAATCTGACAACCGTCCTTTGCCAGCTCCATGACCTTGGGCAGATTTATTCACCTCTAAGATTTATTTGGAAGCAACAAATAGTTGGGTGTAACCACATAGGCTACGTGGAGTGCATGTAGTGGGAGCCTGATAAAGGGCCTACTGTGACGACAAAAGTTTAAAGACGGGGTGAGGCAGCCAGTGCAGCCGCAGGGGGATATTAAGATTGGCACGAGGATGGGAAGGAAAATTGAGTCTGAGTGCTACAGTCTGAAGGGTGGGAGGCAGCGGGGGCAGAAATATTTCTAGAAATGGAGCCAGATGCTCCTTGCATATTCTATGGCTTCAAAATAGTTTTCAGAAATCGCTAGGTCCACAAAAATGCTAATTGAACACGGTATTTACATCGGCCCTGTCCACATTCATCAGTGCCAGCACCAGCCCTTCCGACATGGTCCCTACCTACTTTGACTATTCCGTGATCTATTGATCAACAAATGCAAGCAATTGCCTTTAGCAAGCAGTTTCCTTCGGACAGAAGCTTGTGAAAACTGCACTAGGGGAAATAAAGAGCTTGTGCTGTGTGTAGGAGCTCCTGGACTCTGACTGCTTTGGGGGGTTCCCTATCATTCCAGATTCTGTTGGACTCAGATTATCTAATTAAAGTTTATTTTTAATTTTTTCTTATTTTTAATGTTTTTTTTTAACTTAAAGTTGTTCCCCCTGCCCTTTTTTTATGGTTTCTGGCAACCTGGATAGCTGTGTGTGTTTTTTTTAGCCTCTACTTTTCAACAAGTTACTGCTTTAAATCTTGAAATAAACATCTTCCACTAACACCTGTTAATTTATCTTTATAATGGTCGTGAGCTTTGCAAGGTACCGAGTGTATGGAAGAGGTAACATCTCCCTTTTTCAAATCTCCTTAAATATCAAGCAAAACTTGAGGTTACACCTAGAGCAACAGAGGTCCCCAAGTGTGGTTCCACCTTCCTCTGACTGGGGTCCTAGGCTTTATTATCTAAACTGCCTATTCATTGGGTATTGCAAGGTTCCCAAATGGGTTGACCTATGACCATGAGAAGTGATGAGAACAGAGAAAGGGGAAGGCATACACTATCTGTTCACGTGCAGAACTGTGGGCCTAACAACACTGAACTCTTGTCCTAAATATTTCCTTTGGTAGAGAGGGGTTTGGGATTTAAGAAGATGGCTTCTAATTAGGTTGGCTAATCTCTATCCTCTAACACAGCCTGCCTTTAATATGGGTTTCAAATATCTCAGGATCAAAATAACGTGGGGTTGGTGGTTTTTATTTATTTATTTATTTTTTGCCACCTCTGACCTTTCTAACTTGGTCCTGGAGTTCTCCTGTGTCAGCTTCTCAAATTAATGTGCATAAGAATCACCTAGAAAATCTTGATAAAATGCAGATTCTAATGCAGTAGGCCTGGGGTGGAAAGCTCGCAAGTGACCTGGATACCACCTGTTCAGTGGAGAAGACGCCATCTCTGTTTCTTTTTCTTTTTTATTATTTTTTTTTTAATTTATTGTTGGGGATTCATTGAGGATACAATGAAACTAGGTTACACTGATTGCATTATCACCCTTGGTAGAGTGATACCTCTAACTCCTGGGCTTAGGTGATTCTCTTGCCTAAGTAGAGTAGCCTCCTGAGTAGCTGAGACTACTGGCACCTGCCACAACGCTCGGCTATTTGTTGTTGTTGTTGCAGTTTGGCCGGGGCCGGGTTTGAACCCGCCACCTTCCATATATGGGGTCAGCGCCCTACCCTCCAAGCCACAGGTGCCACCCCCCATCACTGTTTATTAAAGCTTTGTTGCTCTAAGGGTGGTCTGCGGACCAGTAGCATCTTTTCCCCTGGGGGTTGTTAGAAACTGCAGGTAGAGTTTAGATTCCCTGTGACCTGCTGAAGCTAAGTTTGCATTTCAACAACATTCTCTGCTGACCCCTCTGACTCTCAGGCATTGAAAAAATTATGAAGCTCTGTCTTTAAATAAAACTCAGAGACCACCTGCATCAGAATCACCTGTGTTGGGCTTCACGCAAGCAGCTGCAGTTTAACAAAGTCTCCCGGTGATTTTTATAACCTAGGTACACGCACGTGCGGGCCATTTTCTTTGCAGTGACCCAGGAATACAGGTGCTTCTATTTTCTGTCCTATTGTAAACTCAGTGAGCCAAAGGCAATTAGCCCGAGGCTTTAATGCGGGTAAGCCAGAAGGGTTTTTTCATTCTGTGATGAGCAAAGGCTCGAGGGAATCTTGCTGCCGGAGGAAGAACTGGAGGAAGACGTTACCTAGAGAAAGATGTGAGAAACCCTGGCATAAAAATCAAGGTAAGTCGCCCACAGAGAATGGACGTCTTGTGAAGAAAGAAAACCCTTAGTGACGTTCCTCATTTCATCAGCATTTGTTCTGAAATGAAGATATGGTTAGTCTTGGGTTTGTTTGTAACTGGAGTGCTCCTCCGGGGATTACAATACCTTTATCTAAGTACTCCTGGCATTTGACCTCAGAAGACATTCCTGAGTTGACTGAAGACAGTATGTGTGTGAGAGAGAGAATATTTAGAGGGATGATGCCAGCCATTTCTAGGCAGCCAGTCTGGGTCTAAAATTTCTGCAAGGGCAGAAGCCTTTCTCGATATTTTTTGAGTGTAATCGGTGATATCTGTAATGAGAAAATGCATGGTCATAGGTACTGAGCTAAGAAAGTCTTTGGTTCCTGGGTGGTTGCCTTCAGAACATAAATTTGGGCCTTCTCACTTTCCAGGAACAGGTTTCTGAGGAAATCCTAGAGGACATGGGTCTGGTAGTTTTTAGGGAAGTTGAGGGACTCCTGCACACAATGATTTACGATCACAGTCTGGGGGTTAGAAAAGCAACTTTCTCACCTTCCCTCCCCCTGCCCCTCCGTCCTGTTTTTTTATTTTTTATTTTGGTCCTGTTTCAGCTTGGATGTCAAGGTGTCATCAACAAGTGGAGGAAAATTTGGGGAAATTAATGCAGGCTGGGTGGCTGTTTTAACGTTACTTTTTTTTTTTTTTTTTTAATCTTCAGGGTAAGAGGGAGGAAAATGGCTAAAAATGACGTGTCCACCCAGTGGAACCATTCTGCGGTTTTCTTTCCTAGCATTCCAGAGTGAAAGGGAAGGAAAAGCGAGCAGCAGGCATAGGGCCCATAGGGTGGGCGTGTGGTGCCAGCTGGGCACCCAGTGGGGCTAAAAATCATTAAGCTGGAAACAGATTGTGACATGTGTGGGAAAGACTGTCCCGTGACAAAGCCGTATTAGCCTGCTTAGAGTGTCTCCACGTGGAGAAGGGACCGTTATCACCGGCCAAGCAATTGAAGGGTGTATTCAGGTCACAAAGTGTCTCTAAGCTCTAAGTTACACAACAAAACCTCTTCTTTATTTTATATTCTAAAGTCCATTCTTTTGACTGGACAGTCACCCTGTTTAACCGATAATGATGAACAATCTGAATGATTGAGTTCTCAGATGGAATTGGGGGGCTTTGATTATTTTTCTGTGCTTTCCACAAACAAGTCCACTTTCCTTTGTGTGTTAGATGAGGCTGCGTTTCTCCTAAGTTCCTTTTTCTTAGCTGTTTAAAAATACCTAAATAGTCACGAGTGTTTCTTTTAAAACAGCTTTTGCTTTGAGTGTTAGCATTTTTAACATCACGATGAAAAACTGTCATGATTTCCCCCCCAATTTAAAAGAAAAAAATGGAGCAAACACTAAACCTAAAAAAATTGTACAAGGCTAAAAAAGAAATTCCAAGAGAAAAGCTACTGGGGAAGAAGAATCATGATACAACCTCATTGATATCTGACCATGACAATTTAATGGAAAGGAGGAAAATTGATTCCGGTTCTCTTGAAGTGTATTTTTTTTTTTCCTTCTTTCTCCCTGAGTGGTAAGGTCAGTTCTCTGCGGGTAAAAAGATGCTCGTTTCACAAGCAAAGATTTCCTCTCCTCTTCATTAGGGTGACTCCATGAACTGTGGAAAGTGTTAAGACTCTGCCCTTGCATTTCCTGGCTAGCCTGATTGGAAGGAAAAATACTGCAGAAATAGTCTGGTAACTTCTCTCCAGGGAGAGGAACGCCCCACATTTCAGTAATTCAGGGAAGCTGTTTCCAAGTTTGGAAGGAAGCCACATCTAGTTCTCTCTGTCCAAGGAGAGATAAGGATGGGAAGCCTCGAGAGGCTTCAAGATTTAGAAGCAAATCAGACGTGTTTGGGGCTGGTCTCAGGAAAGATGGGACTTTGTCCTTTTCCCTTCTCATGAGAAGATAAGATTTTTTATAAGTGTTTATTTCTTTTATAAAAAGAAATATGGAGTCCATAAAAACCATTAGAAAGTCTTGTTTTGCAAGATTTCCTTTTTTTTTTTTTTTTTCTGATTGCTTTGGTTGTTAAAAACAAAAGAAAAAATAGCAAGTCCTCCTTGATGACTAGAACTTGATGCAAGATCCTGAGCTGGAGCTGAGTGACAATCACCAAGTCAACTGCGATTTTCTAAGAGTGTTAGGAATGAAATAAGGCAAGAACCTTGTCTTGGGGTTTGGGTGCATCCATTTTTCGCTAAAGAAACAACCACGTACTTTGCACTTACCCTATGCTGCTCACTCTGTAAACTTTAAGTCTGCTCTCTCATCCTTTCAACAAGTCCCAAACCTCTTTGCAAATGCCTCTCCACTTTGTGAGTGGCAGCTCTGCAAAATCTGGGAAGCGCAGCCGTAGTATTAGTGTTTATTGAACCCAATGATCTGGGTGTTTTGAAACAGCATCCTGCTGTGAGTGACGGCCTCCCTGCTTTCACCACAGTGTCCTTTCAGGGTCAAGTTGTGTTAAAACAGGGAAGAATGATACAGGACTGCCATGGGCAGTTGTGGGCTGTGCACTGCACTATTCCAGAGGTGTGGCATTTCTGTCAAACACTGGAGGATTATAGTCTAACAGAAGTCATCAAGTTGACACAGTCTAGTAAACTGATTAGATCATATTGTGACCACCTTGTAACCGATGTAAGTATCTTTAGTAAGGAGCTCCTTTTCCTAATTTGCACAGATGCCTCCAGGGTTAATGGTAGCATGCAGTGAAGCAAGAGGCATGGGCTTTCCAAATCTTGTCCCTTGTGTCTGATTCCTAAATGATGTCTTTGGTTGTGGGAAGTTGGGGCATCAGCTTGTATACCACAGAGCCCAGGTTAGAGGATGTGGTTCCCATCAAAGCTCACTTAAGCCCGTTTGGGGCCCAGGTCTGTGGTCTGATCCAGTCCTCTTGATGCCTGCAGCTGTGGGGTGAAGAGAACTATTTCTCCTTGTGACTCAATCTACTTCTTATGAGCTAATAAATGCAGCTTCCTTAAAAGTGGGGTGGACAGGCAGAAAATTTCTCCTTAGGCAACAGGTTTAGACAGTAGTTCTGGAGTCTTAGGGAGTATGGATGAGGGAAGGGCACACTTGGTCAAGAGTCCAAGCAGATTATGGCCAACGTGGGTAGAAGTCTTGCATACAGTCTACTTCCCTTCTGTTGCACATCTCCCTTGAGGAGATGAATAATAAAAGAGCTACCTGCTTGAAAGGTTGGGGAGGGAAAGAAGGAAAGGGAGAGGTAGGAGCGTGTTCACTTGATCAAAGTCTCCCCTCCCCTACTGGCTTGTTGGGAGCTCCCGGGGCGGCCTTGTGGGTGTGGACGGGTCTGGCACCACGTCATGTGCTTGCACACCCTTTCTGACTTCCTGACCCATTTCTGAGTCTTGGGACTCGCTGCTATCTTCCTTTCTCTACACACTTCTATCTTTTCTCTGCTAGAGGCCGGGCTCGCCGAGAGGATGTGGGGTTGTCACCCTGCAGAGGTCTTTTTCCAGAAAACCGTCCTCATATTGCTCTCCTGTTACTTGGATGAAGCTGCAGGGAGGGGTAGGGAGATTTTATGGGACCTGCTTCCAGGATGTTCACAAGGGATGGTGCTGCCGTATAGCTGTGCCCCTGCTTGGAAAGTGAGGTGCAGAGAAGGTTCCCCCAGTCCACTCCTGAGTAACGCCGGGCAAGTAAGCTGTCGGATGGCGCTACCTGCCTCACCTGCCTGAGAATGTTTGAATATTCTTCAGTTGTTTTAAACTTGAATGTGTATAAGAACCTCTTGTGATGCTTGGTAAGATGTTATATCTATATATCTCCATAATTTCTAATTCTACAAGCCTGGGGTAGCGCCCAAGAAATCTGTATTTTCCCCCAGCAACAAAGGGGATTCTTCTATTAGTTGTTTTATACTACTATTTAAGAATTATTATTTAAATAAAAGTACATGCTGGGGTTTTGCAAACCCAGCCACCTCATTGTGATGAAAGTTGTTTTCAGTATTATAATTAGACATGATCGCCTTTTGATTGACTACTGGCTTTTTAATGGAGGCGCTAAGTTTGAGTGGAATGGATGAGTCTCCACCTGTGAGGTTGCTCGTTAAATTCCCAACCTAAAAAGTCACATCTGCTTGAACAATGTTTAGGATGGTTTACTTTTTTCCTTGTTATATTTTCTGAATTACCAGATTAACACATGTTTGCTTAAAAGTTGCAAATGATGCTGCCACATGTGAGTCAAAAACAAAACGGTGGTTCTTTTTCTCTCTTCTTGCCGACTCCACCAGGGTCTCTGACTTACTGGGCCGATAGGATGGGGATTGGGGCCCACAAATCTGTTTTTCATAGTTTCTCCAAGGGACTCCAGTAACCAGCTAGGTAGATATTAGAGATGGTCTAGAGCAGCGGTTCTCAACCTGTGAGTTGCGACCCCTTTGGGGGTCGAATGACCCTTTCACAGGGATCGCCTAAGACCATCCTGCATATCAGATATTTATATTATGATTCATAACAGTCGCAAAATTACAGTTATAAAGTAGCAATGAAAATAATTTTATGGTTGGGGGTCACCACAACATGAGGAACTGTATTAAAGGGTCACAGCCTTAGGAAGGTTGAGAACCACTGGTCTAGAGGGAGTTTTCAAATATTGTCATCATTCAGTTCCAAACAACAATTCGGCCTTTCATTTAAAATTCAACTCAAACTTTCATTTAAAATCCATTAAAAAAAATCAGTTTCAAATTCCAGGCGAGAATCATTAAAAACGTGCCACAGTGTTGTCAACCAAAGCGTCTAGGAGCTGGTAGAGTCGCTGATGAGTGGGCACCTGAGAGCGCCTGCTCCATGTTGCCCCCCTGGCAGCTGTTTAGCGCTTTCTTCCTCAGCCTGCCTCTCTGGTTATGAGTGGTGGGACAAGAGAGGAGGCTTGTTAACAGTTCCCAGTCCTCAGCCCTGGGGGGTAGACTGGGGGCCTTAAAATGCCCAACTCCAGGCTTCCTACACACTGGTATTTACAAGCCTTAAGTTGCTCTGAGAATGGCCCAGAAGGTCAGTCTAGGCTGCCCGTGATTGATGCTGGTTGTGCAAGTTGTGCATATAGCAGCTGCTAATCGTGAGTTTGAGCGTTGCAAGAGCTTCTCCTTGGGGTATTCTCAAGATGCCTTCTGGGCAACAGGCAAAATTAAACCAACCCCATGCGCCAGGACGTGCAGAGTCACATTCTCTCCCAGGGATCCTCCTGTCCTAATCCTGCTACCCAGGTGAAGCTGTGTGTTCTGCAAGGCTGAGGCTGAAGCATCAAGATGCTGGGAGAACAAACAGGCCAGTTAAGCCTTTTGCAACGCTGTCTCATCACAGTAGGGATAGATGTTCATGGCAGCGAATTTTACATGATTCAGGGAAGCAACACCAATAATTCCGGACATAATCTGACCATGCAGAGATGACCATTCACATTTCAGAAACAAAGTCGGGGTCGTTCTATTCGCTTCTGTAACTTTCTTGTTCTATTAATATATCATTAACGTATTTTCATTTTTTTAGTACAATATAACTTTTTTCCTTTGTTTTGAAGCAGTAAAAACTTTTCTAAGTTGCACTTACAGTACTGTGTTTTCCCGCTGCATCATTTGAGTGTGTCTCTCCTTGCTCCCAAGTTCCTTAGGATGCGTTTCTTACAAACGAGGAAGTTCTTCCACCACGCTTTCACACCACCACCGATACCGGGAAATTGGCAGGGATGGACGGCCACCATCTAGCTCTCAGAGACCATTCCGGTTTCACCAGTTGTCCCAGTAATGTCCATTAAAGCAAAAGCCTCCCAATAAAACACCTGTTCCATTCTGCTGCCGTGTCTCTGGAGATTCCCTCAGGACAGGACTTTCCTTCGGTCCCTGACTGACTCATGACTGAGACACTTTTGAGGACCCCAGGCCAAGGTTTTATTTTTCACCCTGTCCCCTACTTTGGATCTGTCTAATCTGTCTCTTCAGGATTGGATTTCGGTTGCACATCTTTGCCGGGGATGTAACAGAAGTGACGCCACCTTGCACCCCTGCAGGTTGCACCCAATTTAAATCTGTCCCTATTACTGATAACATTCCCTGTGATCATTCAAGTCATGTCTTCTAGGCTTGTCTGCTGTGGTTACTCTTGTAATTACCTTTGGAATTAAGAGGCATTTGGCAGGGAGAAGATCTGTGATCACTTAAATATCCCATTGGTCCGTACCTGTATGGACTTCTCAGTTCTGAGTGTATTCACTGCAACATAATGATTTACTATCCTTAATGAAATGCTCAAATTGTCCCCTGTTTGGTCACGGGAGCCCTTTCCTTTTGATTTTATTTTATTTATTTATTTTTTTGTGGTTTATAAATAACAAATTTATTTCTTACAAACTCTGGAGGATGGAAAGTTCAAGAGTAAGGAACCAACAGATCTGGTGTCTGGTGAAGGCCCATTTATTGCCCTCCATCTCACTGTGTTCTCACACAGGGGAAGAAAAAGGCAGCTGTTTGGGGCCTCTCTTATAAAATAAAGGGCAGTAATCCCATTCATGAAGATTCTGCTCTCATGACCTAATCATCCCCCCAAAGGCCAAATCTAATACCATCACTTTGGTTTAGGATTTCAACATACAGATTTGCAGAGACACAGCATTCAGACCACAGCACATATTAATCTGGTATTTTCTGAAGAGAACTTTATAAATTTCTTTAATAACAATCAATTATTTTTTATTGTTGGGGATTCATTGAGGGTACAATAAGCCAGGTTACACTGATTGCAATTGTTAGACAAAGTCCCTCTTGCAATCATGTCTTTTGATTTTATTTTTAAAAACATGTTTCTATCCTCCTTTGAACACTTCCTTGTTTTTTTGCACAAAAAGTGATGCTCCAGGCTCGGCTTCTACATTTTGTTCTTGAGCATCAGAGATTTGTCCGGGGCTCTGGTAGTGGATGTCGGTGCTAAGCAGCGGGATGTGGGAGCCAGCTGTGCTCACGGATGCTCCTGAGCCTTCTCAGTGGACGAGCCCGGGCAGCTGAGGGTGTGCAACACATTCACCCACCATCTCTGTCAACGGGAACTGTGCATTTATCCTGACAGCCTCAGTCCAGTCCAAAGCACAAGTTTGATTTTCATTTTCTTTCCATATTTGTACCTCACTTCTCTGAAAAGGGAAAATCAGGTGACCATGGTTCGTAATTGATCGTTGACCAGCCCTGTGTCTGCCCAATCTCTTGTTTCCGCCCTGCCTATTCCCGGGGTGGATGGCTCGCGCCTTGTCTCTCTCTTTTTTTTTGCAGTTTTTGATAGGGCTTGGTTTGAACCCACCACCTCTGGCATATGGGGCTGGTGCCCTACTCCTTTGAGCCATAGGCGCCACCCTGGATGGCTCTCTTAGTTCACTCAAGATCTGCCGTCTCAGGCTTGGCCATCTCCCTGACCCCCACACCGTGCGGAAGCCTTCCTCTTGGGAACTCCCTCCATCCTGGGGCTTCCTCATCTCCAGGTGGGCTTCCCGTCCATGCGGATACCTTCCTCACCCTGCTTGGGCCCCGACAATCCAGTGGCCCATCACCCACACCCACCCCCCCTCCATACATATGTATAAGCTTCATAACACTTTCATTATTTGCCTGATTTATCTATTAACCCCTTTTTCTTTTGTCCATCTCTCCCTTTTAAATATGCCCTCTATCATCACGGGGCTTGTTTTCTCCAGTTCCTGCAAGTCTTGATGCAGTAGCAGTCAGGTTAGTCTGGTATGAGTCAGGATTCTCCCAAGGAGGAGAACCAGTGGGAGACACAGAGATGGAGGAGAAATTGGCTTGCACGATTATGGAGGCTGAGAAGCCCATGAGCTGCCCTGGCAAGCTGGGGATCTGGGAAGTGGTTTGAAGGCCTGAGCTGATGCTGTATATTCTAGGCAGAGTCTCCAAGGTCTGAGAACTAGGAACACTGAGGGCAGGAGATTTATTTTCTGGCTCCGCCAGTCAGGCAGAGAGTGAATTCAACCTTCCTCCACCTTTCTGCTGTGTTCAGGCCTCCCCACCCACCCTGGGAGGGCCATCTGCCACCCTGACCTCTGCCAGAAACATTGTTGCAGACACACCCAGAAACAATGCTTAGGCATCCTGTGGCCCAGTAAAATGGACGCATAAAATTAACCATCGCAGGGTCAATAAACTTGCCTTGACTGAAGAGAAGGCAGGTTAAAGCCACTTGCCCACTTCCACAGTGTCACAGTCTTATCAGGTGGCCTTGAGAACGAGGCTGACCATTCAACATTTGTAATCACACTAATCCACCAATTATTTCCGGTTCTTCCCCTTGTAGGCACACACACCAGGTCATGTGTCACTAAAGTGATGGCAGAAGTGATGTGTCTTCCAGGAAAACACAGGTGCAATTGTCCTTGTTTCCATCTCTCGTTCCTGGTAGCTGTGGATGAATAGACTGAAATATTTTATCAGTCTGGGGATCTGAGTGGTGATAAACACAGTCCCCTGCTGACTTGTGCTGGGCATGTGGTGAAAGCAAGAAATAAACACCCAATGGGTTCCACATCGAGATTTGGATTTTGTTGCTGCCTCTGCTGTGCGTCCTGGCCAATCCTGATGAGACAGCTCTTAAAACAAATATGCTATCTTACTTCAGAGGGATGCTTCACTTCTGCCTGCAAGAAACAGTTTGCTGATGAGAACAGACTTTGAACCGTGACCTTTGTAGCTCTGTGGGAGAAAGAAGCAAAGGAGAGAATGTGAATGGACCCTGGATTTTCTCGAGGCATGAAGATCATCTCAACTAGATAGCACAAAAAAACCCTGCAAAATCTACCCTGCAGGGGTCCTCGAACTGCAGCCTGTGGGCCACATGAGGCGGTGTGATTGTATTTATTCCCATTTTGTTTTTTTACTTCAAAATAAGATATGTGCAGTGTGCATAGGAATTTGTTCATAGTTTTTTTTTTTAAACTATAGTCCGGCCCTCCAATGGTGTGAGAGATAGTGAACTGGTCTCCTGTTTAAAAAGTTTGAGGACCCCTGCCTAGAGACTTGTTCAGCACCAGCAGGTGATGGACTGGACGGCCTGCCAGGCCTCTCATTTCCTCCTCAATTTCTTTGATTATCAGAATGATGAAGTGCAGCCAGTTCATTAACATCCCTCTTTGAAGGCTGACCTGCAGCTCCTCCGATGTCTTGGTCTCCTTGCTGTGTCTAAGTGATAAATGCCAAAATCGTCAGTCATGTGGCTTGGCTCCGAGGCCGGATGGTCACGTGTCATGCTGCTGGCTTGTCTGACCAACTTCGCTGCTTTGACTCTCATTTCTCAAGCCTTTCATTCGCTCATTTATGCAACAGACGTTCGAAGGGTTTGCGGGAAACAGATGAGCATGACGGGGCCTGTCTGACGCTGAGAAAGCCCGGTGTAGATGGTGGGGCAGGGAAGCTGTGGTTGAAGGGGAAACTGCTCTAGGCCTACTCCCTCGGTCACTAGCTGGGCAGTGCTGGTTCTCTCTTTGCCTATCACCTTTTCCTCCAAAGTGAAATATTTGCATTTTCTAATCAACAGGAGTAGAACTGAGAGTCTTTGTTCTCTTCCTTGACCTTGGGATCCCATGTGTAAGGCAGCTTGCTCGGTCAGCACGGCTAGGTCTATACGGCTCCCATAGGCTGAGGTGGATACTAGCAGGTGTAGTCTGAATTACTAGAATGGTGCTTATTAACTTTGTGTTCTAGTTAAAATTCAGACTCTGACTCAGTTGGTCTGGAGTAGGGCCTGAGATTCAGTGTCATTAATACGATCCAGCAACTGGTACCAATGTTACTCACCCTCAGACCACACTCTGAGCAGCAAGACATGGGACGAGTTCGTCCCCGCTGTGATGGAGATCATCATCTTGAGGCGGGGGACAAAAGGAAAGCCAGGAAATTAGGGACAGAACCACCAGGTGAAAATAGAAGCAAAGACTGCCAGGCTTTTCATATATCCTGAGGAATCAAGGTTTAAGGAGAACATCTCCAACAGTGATGTCCCAGCTTGGACTGAGGTATGAGATGTTTATGAGAAATCAAAATGGAGAAAGGAAGAGAGAAGAGACCGGGATGGGCAGAAGGAGGGGGCGAACTAGTACACCAGCCCACACGGCTTTCTTTACTTCAGTGGTGAGCCCTGGAGTGATTATGACCCACCGGAGTGTTTTGCATTTGGGCCAGATAACCAGGACTTCTGCACCCCCACCCCACCCACCTCAGCTGCCCAAGGCAGGTCACCTCTAGAAAGCCATGGCCTTGGGGAGGAGCAGCCCCTGGAGGTGCTAACAGATAGAGTCTGATGATCTTACACTCCCTGCAGCTGAGAAGCACCCTAAAGAGGGTGGGAGGTCTGCCTGCTGCGTTTCTGTATCCACCACAGTGTTATTTGAAGAGCTCAGGCAGAACACCTCTCCTGAGATTAGAGACTGAAATATCTGGGTGCTTGGCTTGTATGCCTGTTCTGGAGCTGATCAATACAGTGATCGATAAATGAATTTCCAAAGTGGAATCTTCCCACAAAGCGTAGCTCTTCAAACCTTCATCATGCAGAGTTTTTGTGGGATGAAGTCTTCTGTTTATTTGTAGAAAGTGAAGGAAGGATCCAGACAGGCAGACCCGTGGAGAAAGGGTCATCACCTTGGGAATTATTTAGCAGAAGAGGCTAAATAATTAGTGGAGGTCTCCAGTAATGGCTTCAGCACTTCAGTTAGGAAAGACTAGCAGCTCAAATAAAATCTGGAAAAACAGGGGTGTACATAAAGCATCCACAGAAAGATGATGCAGAGATCTTGATCACTTTGTTTTTCAGGACTTCAGTAAGATAGTATAGTCTAGCGTTTTTCGATCTTTTTTATCTCATGGCACACTTGAACCTATAGTTAAATGGCTATGGCACACTTAAATTATGTTTATCAAAAGAGAAAAAATAATCACTGTGCTTTGAACTGTATTTGAACATAATTTAATTCATGATCTTTAACAATCTTTGCTGCACACCCAAGATCTTTTTACAGCACCCAGGTTGAACATCACTGCTCTAGGCCAAGTCTATCATCAGGAATATTCATCTCATGGGATTCAACATCCATGTGTTTGTCATTTAAAATGACCCAGTGAGATGAGAAGGAAGGTATTTATTTTGGACTTTGAATGCAAATTGTTAGAGCCATCAATGGCACAGGTCAAGCCCCTCGAGTAAAGCTGCTTATGAACCAGACATGGGGTGATAAATTAGTTGCCTATTGCAACATAGCAAATTACCCCAAAAGTTAGTGGCTTAAAACAACACATTTTTTTTTTAACACATTTTTTTTTAACTTGGTAGTTTGAGTCACACACACACTATTGTCAGGATTCATTTTCTCAAGAGTTTATGGACCAGAAGCCTCAGATCTTTACTGATGTTGGACTAAAACCTGCCTGTCCTTCTGTGCTGGGTGGACTTCTCCAGCAAGGCAGTTGGCTTTGTCAGAGCGTGTGTGCTGAAATAGCAACAGGGCACAAGATGAAAGCTGCTCTCTCCTGTACCCTGATCTCAGAAGGGCCACCCTACCACATTGCCATGTTGAGTTCATTAGAAATGAGTCACTAGTTCCAGCCCTCACAGGAAGAGTTGGGTTATACAAGAGAATACCAGTAGGTAGGATTGCTTGGGCCATAGTAAATACAAGTTAATTCATTAATAAAGAAAATAAGCAAAGGACATCTTAGGAAACCCTGTACAAGCCAAGGTAAACCATCAAAAGAGAATTCAGATGAGCTTAAAATTAATGGTAATTGGAGTAATAAAGTTGTCAGGGTCAATTAGTTCTGAGACCCTACCACAGTGGTTTTCAACCATTTTTATCTTGAACCTCTAGTTAAACTTCTATGGTACACTTAAATTATGTTGCTAAAAAAAAAAAAAAAGACTTACTCTGTTTGAATTTCTTTTGAAAATAATAATCTTTAAAAATTTTCATGGCACACCAGTGTCACATGGCACAGTGGTTAAAAGTCACTGCTCTAGGTCAGTATAAGTGTTCAAAGACAGCTTTACACTTTGGGGGTGCTGAGTTTGAACGTGAAAATGTAAAGGTTACCAATAGATGAAATTTCTTTCAACTGAACCTTGCACAGGGAAAAAATTCTGCAATGTTTGGAAGAAATACTTTAATAAACTGTCAGCATGAGGAAGTAGACTCAAAGGGTAACCAATGGTCCATAAGCTACCATTGGGTCCTAGTAGAAGGTTCTTGTATCATGACGAGATTTGAAATGCAAGTTTGGGTGCAGAGTGGAATTGCTCAGAGTAACAGACTAGAAGGGAGCAAACACAAATGCCTGCTTGGGGGCGGGGGGGGAAGCATCTGAAGGGAGATGCAGAAAATGAAAACAGGGGAGAAGGTCAATTTCAAATATCTCTCCCCTCTATAAAAACCAACAAGAAAATTCCCCACTGGTCACGAAAGCTTTGTAGAAAAGGAATCTTGTGGGAATGGTAAACAGGAGGATGAGAGGGCAGCGTTTGGATCATGTTAAACATCCATAAGGGGAAAAGTCGCAGAAAATTCAATGTTTTGTCTGTGATTTATGTTTTGTCTATGATTTATTCATCTAACCTTTCATCCAACAAACACAATAATATTCACAGTCTGCTGAGTGCTGGGGACACAGATATGAACAGTATCTGCCCAGTTAGCCACAGTGCCCCGAGGAGAGGAAAGAATGACCTCCCAGATATGCCCATAGGTCAGGACCAGGGGCATGAAGAGGACAGCCAGGGAAATACCAAGAAAGACCCTGGGTGTGTGCATGCATCCATATTTCCACACTTGTGTGTGTGTGTATACAAGTGACTGGAGGGGTTATTCGGGCTGGAAAATAGTTTAAGCACCTGGAACTGCCTATTCTGAAACCGTAGTTTGGGGGCCCTGAGGTGAAACTGGGTGCATTGGTAAGGGCTGTGGAACAGGACTCTGGGTCTTCCCCAGGCCACACCCAGAACTGGTGGGTGCGGTTTCCCCGACAGCAGGCTGGCCAGGGAGCTAATGAGATGCCTCAATTCCCTCCTGCCGCAGCACGTGTTTGTAAAACCCAGCACTGACTTTTTGCCCCTCCTTTCCAGAAGACCCAAGTCATACATTTTTAATTGGAGTTTTTCAGCCAAAGAGCAAACTGGCTTTCTGCCTAACTTCTGGGTGAAGATGTCGAGAGAGAAACCTTCACCTTCTGTCCTGCGGGCAGCAAATGAAAACAAACCACTTTTCTTCCTCTCCCAGCTGTTTTCTCTCCTCCACAGGCCGAGTCTATTTAAAGCACTGGCTCCTTAACTCCTTTCAAGCCAAGGGACAGAAATCTACCAGCTTAGCCTTTTTCTTTCCAGTGAACTAAGGCTGGGGATACTTGAGGAATGTACCATTTTCCTGCTACTCCATTTCCCACCTCCTGTCTCCGGAGAGTTTAGTGTAAAGTGTTTGTCATGTGTGGTTGTTGGGAGAGGGAGTGTCACAGCTCCCCCCAAAGCAATAAGTCAGCATCCTTTAAAACCACAGTTGATAACATTTCTAATTCTTTAAAATTGTCTTTAAAAGGAAATAAAGCTTGCAACCTACACAGCCCTCTCATGGGGACAATCTTTCTTTGGCTCACTTTGGTAATTCAATTGTGATGGGTAAAGTTGTGCAGTCATAGCAAAAGAGAGGAATAAAAAAAACCAAAAAGAAGGGAGAAAAAGCCTGCCAGCAGCTCTCATCTATCTTGTGGAAAGTAAAAAGTGCTTACCCGTGCCCAGATAGTAAATCCTACCTGCTTTATTAAATAAATGTAGTATTTCACTCAAGAAAGGAGACCTTTGGAATATCTGGAAAATCTTGCAGGCTTTGAAATGGAATAAAGATTGATTTATGTGAGGTTTCTCTTATATGTGTGTTTTTCTTCCCCTTGACACAAAGAACAGAGAAAGTAACTAAGACGCAAAATTCATTTTAAAAGACCAAGAGGAACTGGATGTTGGGAATCTGGATGTTTTATTTATCTCAAAAAAAAAAAAAAAAAAAAAAAAAGGATGACCGTGTTTATTGGATAGCCAGGAGTTTTTACAATATGGTTATTATAGTGCTATTTCAAAGAATAATTTCCCTGGCCTGGCCTAGAGCCTGTCACACAGTAGGTGTTCAGAAGTGGTGGCTATTTGTAATTTAAGGTTCATGATCCGTGTGTTTGGGCTTTCTTTGTTTTGCTTTGTAAAACAAAGATACCTTGAAGCAAAGATAACGTAAGACTTCTCAGATAGTTAAGATTATTTCCGTTATAGATGATAGAAACCCCGATCAAACTGGTTTAATTTTTTTAAAAAGTTGGCTTATGAAACAAGTTCATGAAGTCACTGGCCCCAGGCACGGTAGCATCCAGGTGCTAAATGATAGCAACAGGATTCTTACTCCATCTTTTGGCTCCAAATGTATGTTCATAGCTTGGTTCTCTGTCGAGTTCTGTCTGTGGTGCCCCACACAGTCTCAGGCTCCTTCCCCGAGGTTTACACCTTGTCTGGTTCATCTCAGCAAGAAAAGAGAGTTTTCCTTTTAAGAAGCACACATGAGTTTTAGGGATTCACTGAAGCTGGGGGAACTTCGTTCATATATACAGCCTCAACAGACCCCTGTGGCCAGTGGCATGAGACTGTGGTGATTGGCATATTTCCCCTTCTTCCCAGCTGTAGATAGTCAGCCCTTCCCAAATTTCTTGTACTAACAGTGGGGGAAGGACGGTACTGGAAGGGAAACGGGAGAAAAAACAGTAGAGATCAGGTAAGTTCTGGAAACATCATCCCCTCCTTTTCTACACTTTTCACCTTTTGTTCTTCATTCCTCACTCTCCATCTATCGCCACCTGTGTGACGACTTGCCTAATGTCAGCATCTGTGTTTGTTCTAGAAACACAGCAAACTATTTCAGAAATGAACATTTCTGTTCTCTCAATTATTTGATAGCTGAATACACATTTAGTGAATTCTGCCCACACATTCGATGTTGACCCCTTTGGGCTGAGCTCAGTTTTAGGTACAGAAGGAGGGGAAGAAGGGAAAGAATGATCCCATCTCATTCCTTGGAAAGAGAGTCAAGGTCACGTATAAATGCCATGCAGGGCTTACTAGGTTTCAGACCTGGGACCAAACACTTGGTGGGTATTTCATTTTTTCATAGTCCTACGGGTGTACACTATGACTCTGCTAATTTCTTAGATGGGGAGGCTGAAGCTTACAGCGTGCAAGGAACTTGACCAACTTTACACAGCTAGTAAGTCCGATTATCCCTATCCACCACTCTGTGATCTTAGAGGTAATTTGCAGTCTCTCTCTGCATCAGTAATTTTTGTTGAATGAGCAAACAGTTATTAATTCAACATATACATTTATATATTTCACGTATGTGTATATACAGCAAGCTGTGTCGTATGCTAAAGTCTGTGCTGAGCTTAGGAACGCAGCAGTGAAGGGGATGGCTTCAGAGTCCCTAGCATTATCGCCCTCGGCTTGCACATGAGTACTGAACCGGTCACCAGGGCGTGGAGAGGTGGGGGGTGAGGTCCCTGGCTTGGGGCAGGGGAGGCAGAGACCCCAGCCTGCCCTGGAGAGGGAGGGTAGCACATGGAAGTGACTGACAGGTCTTTGTGAAACATTAGTCTCGTAAGGAAGTCAAGGAGAAAAGAACATCGCTCTTCAGAGCCTCGTTTCCTCTCTGTGGCTTTCTGAGGCTGACTTGGAGTGGGGAGACCCTGGGCTCTCTGACCTCTGGAATGAGGAGGGCTGGTGGGCCATGTGCTGGTATGTGAACCTGTGCAGGTCACTCCAAAGCCCTGGGACAGTCCCATGGACCTCCTCATGACGCGTGTCCAAGTGTGTTTCATGGATAGATGGTGTATTTTCCTGAGGATACCATAACACAATACCTTGGACTAGGCATCGTAACGGAAATTTGTTTCTCATAGTTTTAGGGACTGGGAATTCAAGACCAAGATGGCTGCAGGCTTGTTTTCTCCTGAGGCCTCTCTCCTTGCCTTGCAGATGGCTTTAGGCTTTAGGGACAATGCCATTCACACCTGGCTGTCTCCTCCCTGCCTGCGCTCCCTACACCACAAGGTGTCACATGATTCCTTCTCACCTTAGGATGGTCCTGAGGCTACTATTGCCACTTGGTTTTGTGGCCTGCATGAAAGGCTGATGCCCGGTCCTGACCCTGGCCTGAAGGCCAGTAGGTGAGAGAGTTTTCAGCTGTCAGAGCAAGGTGCCAGCTGGTTGCAGAGTCCACTGGTACTGGCTAGGAAAGTGGTGGCAAGAAGCTGCCTCCTCGGTGCCAGCCAGAGTCCTGTGGCTTCTGTCCGTCAGCTGCTCCAGCATTTCCTGGGTGGTGGCCCTGCCTTTGGACCTGACATTCTGGTTTTCTCAGCATCCTCTGTCAACCCACTTCCATTGAATTAAGAAGCCCCTTTGTCAGGACTGGGGGTAACCTGTGGCAGGGAGATGCAGGGTGTGGTTGAAGGAAGTTCACTCTGGGCCTGACCCTGCACCCGCATGTCCTGAGAGAAGGTGTCCCTGGGCTCACCTATGAGGTCTGGACCCTGAGTCTTCCTTTCCTCCCACAGCTGTGCTCCATGACTGCTCAGGAAGGGTTTCAATTACCCATTAAACCTGGACTTCAAATCATTAGCAACAGATAGTTTTTTTCTGGAGGGCAGATGGAGTTCAATGTTAAGAACAGGCCATGGCCTAATGGCTTCCTTCCCCTCCAGTTTTCATTCTGTTTCTGAGAAAGGAAAACCTAAGAGGTTCAGAGACTTTACTCCACTGAAAAGGGGGGGGGGGAGTTTTCTTCAAACCAAAACCTGTACGTTTCTATCCTACATGTAACTCTATCCTTTGTGAGTTATCAGTGAAATGCAGGGAACACTTGATTTGATCCTTACCTGGCCATTTATTGGCAACAATCAATTGAAAAATTCACTGAAGCCCCAGATTATAAGATGATCAGTTTCTCAGTGTGTTAGCCAGTGATATGGGATAGAGTTTGGAGGCTATCCTGTGAAATTAGAATGTTCGTAGAGCTTATCGGATCACCAAGTACCAATAAACAGCTGTTTGACACGACAGATTTATTTGTGCCGATTACGCGGCAGACCCGGCGCTGTGCATGGCACTGGGAATGCGTTGACACAGACACAGATGGAGTCCCTGTCCTCAGGCCGCCTACAGTCTGGTGGGGGTAGAAGGGGAGCCATGGTACCCTCTAAGGCAACATACCGATATTCTGGGGTATAAGATAGACAGAGTCTGCTGCCTGACCTGGGGAACTGGAGGAAGCTTCCTGTGGGAAGTAGTATTTACTCTAATTCCTAAAGGATGAATAGATCTCAGACAGGACCAGGGGAACTGGTGGGGACAGGTGGGGGTGGGAATATTCCTAGCAGAGGGGAGAGGTCGGGGGTGGAGGGGACATCATCACTGCCATCTAAGGATCAGAACCTAGGAAGAAATTCTTACTGGGTTTTGCCACCAGGGCCTGTGGGGATGTTTCATTTTAAGTAAAACCACTAATCACAGGTGATCTCCAAGTGTATCTTTTATTAGGGTCTTTCAACAGCAGTATTTGACACAGGATTTTTGAGAAATGGAGAGACATTAGCATATCTAAGAGAAATTCCTTTGGGAGAGAGTTTGGAAAAGCCATTAATAGAACAGAGAGAAAGTAATAGACATTTCTGAGCAATTTCCAGTTTCAAATCCCCATCTCTGCTAGCAGTATTTTGACCTTTCTGTTCTATTTATTTAAAAAATTAAATTTTCGACTGAATTCACTTCTTCACAATGGGAAACTCTATTACTGCTGACCTGAAAGCATGATCCGGTCTTTGCCGCCTCGTTCTCCGGATGGCCTTGTGATGGAGAACACAGGGCCTGCCTCCCTTGTGCAGCTTTTCCAAGGCTATGCCCCATCTGCCCCCAAACACTCTGGATCCAAACTGGATTAATTTGCAGTCAGTGGTTCCCCCCACTGGGAAGGGGCACTAATGGTATTAACAAGAACCAGCTCTTACTGAGCCCGTCACCTGCCGATGTGTTTCCGGTGTCTTTCCTGCCCCCTTTTCCAGCAGCGGCTGCAGTGAACTTGGTTCAGCCCCACCTTTGTTCCTGTCCTCTCCCTTCAAGGGCTCCCTGCTGGTCCCCAGACCAAGAATGCCTTCTTTAACATGGCACATTCCTAAAAGGGGACAGGCTTCCTCCAGCCTCTGGGCCTTTCCATGTACGATTCCCTGATGGGGGATCAACTGTCCCAGTTTGTCTGGGACTGAGGGGCTTCCCAGGCTGTGGAACTTTCAGGGCTAAAACCAGAAAAGTCCCAGGCAGAGCAGGATGAGTTGACCATGTTACCTGCAAGGAGAAGACCTTCCCCTGGTTTCTCCTCTGTCTTCACTCAAAACTAGTGGTCTGTCTTTGGCTCCCTGTCAGGGTCACCTTCTCCACGAAGCCATCTGTGACTACTTGGGTTAGATTAAAATAGGTGGTCTGCCAGAAAACCATTGCTTTTCCTGAAAGTATTTATATGAGTCACACAAATACATACATGTGAAATTAATATTCATCTTCCCCCATGAGGGGAAGCTCCAGCAGGGCTGGGCAGTCTCGTGTGTTAATAGTGAGCAGACACAATGGCACAGGGCTTAGAACATGCTTGACACTTAGTAAGGGTGTGTGCAAAGTCCCTGGGGCTAGGTGCTGTGTGGTGTAGCTTACTGAATTATCTCATTTTAATCCCATTTCATTCCAGCAGTAGGAATTGTCCCCATTTTATAGATGGGGAAAGTGAGGCTTAGTGAGGTTAATGATGTGTTTATAGCCACCCAACTGGAGGGTGGCAAATAACGCACTTCTGATTCCAGGGCCCGCAAGTCATGTGGTTAGCATTTTAATCAAACTCTTCTGAGGGCTGAGATCATGGTGGGGAAAGGCATTATAGGAATATTTTGTGATGATACTGCCACCTGTATAGAGTGTGTGTAGATTACTCCAGCCACAGCAATGCCAGGATTCCTTGCTGGCCCCTGGCTGCCCTGTCCAGGAGAAGCATTTTGGAAATCACCCTCTCTGACTGGTTAGGCAGCATGGGCCAGCCCAGGACAAATCAGAGTGACATTGAAGGTCCAAAGTTAACTTCAGTGCCCTGGAATGGGGTATGGGGCAAGTCTTTGCCAGGCTGCCTGTTGGGTGACAGCCTGACATGGACTTCATACAAGTAGATTGCCTGTGAGTTTGCTACTGGGGCTAGTATCTCAGTAGGTTTGGTACCTTCTATCCTTGGAAGGTTCCTCACATCATAGAGGGGTAAGGACACGAGCACAGTCAAGGGAAAGTTAGTTCATCTGTTCTTCATCTATGTGACAGGCACAGTATGACCTTCCTCCCTGCACAAACCACCTCCACAACTAACCACCTCCCCACAAGGACCACCTTCCTACACTGACCACCTCCCCAGATGACTACCTCCCTTCACTGACCACCTCCCCACATGGACCACCTCCCTTCACTGACCACCTCCACAGCTGATCACCTCCCTACATGGGCCACCTCTCTAGACGGACCACCTCCCTAAATTGACCTAATTTTCATGGACGGAAAGTAGATTACATGTACATATCAGCACAGTAGGCCTAGTTCCTTATGGAAAACACCTCCATACGTGGTTTATCACAGTCCCTTGGGTGGTCATCCTATAGATGTTCTACTAGACTCGATTGTAACAAGCATGAGCAACTGGAGAAGTGATGGGGAAGGATCTGACATCATGTGGTGTCGTCGGATCCTTCTGTTGTGTTGAGGACTCTCTGTGTGCAGGACTAGAGATGAAGCAACAAACATCCCTGCCTTCACGAAGGTTCTGTGTAAATGGGGTGATATAGACAATAGTGTTCATCTGAGGCTTAGGGCTATGGGAAGAATGAGGCAAGGCATGGAGGCAGGTTATACCAATTGAGCGTGTGTGTGTGTGTACACGTGTGTAACTTTCCTGTGATCTGGGCAGTTGCTCTGGGAAGATAAAGCATGAACAGAGACTTGAAGGAAGAGTTCTTGGTGGAAGAGCTCCCAAGACACAGGGAGCAGAGAGTCAAAAATCCCCAAGGGAGGGGTGTGCTTGGGAGGATTGAGGAAGAGGATGGTGGGTGGAAAAAGCAGGCGAGAAAAGTGGGAGACACGTTTGAGAACTACAATAGAGGGGTCAGAGAAGGAAGATCACGAGGACCTGTCAGGCCATTGTAGGAAGTCTGGCTCCTTCTTTGAATCATGTGGTATATATCAGAGGATTTGGGACAGAGAAGGGGTGAAGTTTCTGTTGAAAGAAATGATAGTGAATCTACATGGTGGAACTCACTGTGCAGCTTGCAGAATGAATGTGCAGATGTATTTGGTATGATGTACTGGCTCATTGACTTGGCTGTTTCAGTCTTTGAAAAAAATATTTGCCTGATCACTATGTGGAACATTTGTGTGTGTGTGCTCACGTGTATGCCTGTGCCTCCACTAGTCGCTGAGGATGCAATGGTAACTAAAACACACAGTTTATAATCTAGTGGAAGAAATAGATAAAAAAAAAATAGGCTGGGGCGGCGCCTGTGGCTGAGTGAGTGGGGCACTGGCCCCATGTACCAAGAGTGGTGGGTTCGAACCTGGCCCCGACCAAACTGCAACAACAGAAAAAATAGTCGGGTGTTGTGGCAGGCATCTGTAGTCCCAGCTACTTGGTAGGCTGAGGAAAGAGAATCGGCTGAGCCCAGGAGCTGGAGGTTGCTGTGAGCTGTGATGCCACAGCACTCTACTGAGGGGAGATAAGGTGAGACTCTGTCTCTTAAAAAAAAAAAAAAAAAAATCGGGCGGTGCCTGTGGCTCAGTCGGTAGGGCGCCGGCCCCATATACCGAGGGTGGCGGGTTCAAACCCGGCCCTGGCCAAACTGCAACCAAAAAATAGCCGGGCGTTGTGGCGGGCGCCTGTGGTCCCAGCTGCTCGGGAGGCTGAGGCAAGAGAATCGCTTAAGCCCAGGAGTTGGAGGTTGCTGTGAGCTGTGTGATGCCACGGCACTCTACCGAGGGCAATAAAGTGAAACTCTGTCTCTACAAAAAAAAAAAAATAGGCTGTAAAAAACAAACCAGCAAACCAAAAGTGAGTGCTGGCAAAGATGTGAGGAAACTAGAACGCTTGTACAGTGCTGGTGGGAATGTGAAACGGACCAGCCACTGTACGGAATGGTTTGATGGCAAAAAGTTAAGCAAGGATGACAGTATGACCCAACAACTCCACTTCTGTGTATATTCTCAAAATAATGCAAAACAAATACTCATGCAGGAACATGTATGTGAAGGTAAGGCAGCATTAGTCACAGTAGACAGAACGTGGAAACAAGTGAATTGTCACACAGCTGATGAATAAACAAAATGTGGTATGTCCGTGCCCTGGAATATTTTGCTACAGAATGGATGGACTTCAGAGACATTACGCTAAGTGGGAGAAGGCAGACACAAACAGCCACATGTTATTTGATTCCTTTTATACGAAATAAGCCGAGTAGGTAAACTTATGCTGAGAGAAAGAGTCCACTGTCATCAGGAGCTGAGGAAAGAGGGAGAGAGGGTGAGATTTCCTAATGGGCACGAGGCTTCCCTGTAGGGAGGTGAAAATGTTTTGAAACTAGACAGAGGTGATAGCTTCACAGCATCGTGAATATACTAAATGCCCCGCATTGTATACTTTAAAGTGGTTAATTTTATGTGACATGAATTTAATTCAATTAAAAAAATCTAAGTAAATCATTGTGCCAGAAAGTATAGATTTTTCATTAAGTGCTATGAAGAGAATATATGAAGTGATGTGGTGGCAGGAGGGATTGGAGGGTGGAGGGCAGGGAGCTCTCTGTGCACAGCGGCCGAGGAAGGCATCCCGGGTATATTGTGACACGGGAAGGGCAAAGGGAAGACACGTGTCAGTAAGTTAACGTTTTAACCTGCCTGCATTCACTTGTCCAAGGTGGAAAGCTGCTCAACCAAGGCACCAGAAACCTCACAGCAGTTGTTCAAAGTTGGGGGGTGTGGTGAGGAGGAGAGATAGGGAACTGATTTTGGGGGGGGGGCAGGAGGAAAATTTCTTATTTTCTAGTCTCCATTTTATTCAGGGAATTGCTTATTATGAAACTATTAAGCGCCTATAAAAATAACTATAACAAGCCCTTGTGCAGCAAACGGCTAGCTTTGGCAATGTTAATTCATGGAATGTTGCTTCATCTCTGTCCCCACCAAACCGCTCACCCTAATGTTTTGAAGCAAATCCCATTTTAATTATCCATATTCTAGTACATTTCTCTCTCTCTAAAATGTAAGGATTTGGGGGGAAAATGCATTTTAAGTGTGATAATAGTGTAGTTAATAATCTTACTCATTGAAGCTGGCTGCTGTAGCTCAGTGGTTAGCATGCTGGCCCTGTATACCAGGGGGCTGGTCTAAGCCTTGCCCGGACTCAGTAAGCAAACTTATTGTATATATATGAGGGCTGTCAGGAAAGCAGCCACGTGTGTCTCTATTTTTCATGTTACATGGCTGAATACCTTCCAGACACCCCTCACATGTGGTGTGTGTATATTTGCAATTTTATTGTTTAAATAAATTTATTTTTAATATTTAGCTGTCTTAAAAGGGTGGTAGGATCCCCCTAGGTCCTTTGATTCTTTTCACTGAGTGATCTGGGGAATTCATGACAGTGACCCGGCTGCCCTCCTGCAAATGTCCACCCCACCCTTCAATACTGTGGCTCAGATCGTGGGGTTAGGTGTTAGATTATACCAGGTTCCAGTCTTACCTCTCCCACCTGTTTTTCTCTGACCTTGGACAGAATCCCTAACCTTCTTTAGCTGTACTTTCCTCACATACAGTGAGAATAATCAGTATTAGCTCATGGGGCTTATTGTGAGATGAAATAGAATTTTGCAAGTAGAAATAATGGCCTTTGGTTTGGCGCTGAGCTGTAACACGCCCTCTGTAATGCTGGCTCTCAGTTTTGTTATTACTTTTCTTCTGTGGAAGGATCCAGAAGAAGAAACTGACCTGTGGTTACCTTTGGGGAAGTTTTTACTTGTTTTTTTTTTTTTTTTTGGCTGGGGCTGGGTTTGAACCCGCCACCTCCGGCATATGGGACTGGCGCCCTACTCCTTGAGCCACAGGCGCCGCCCATTTTTACTTGTTTTATTTTATAACTGGTTGTCCTGTATGCAGCACTGTGGTTACAGGTGTGGATCCTGGGGTTCACAGCCCTATTTGACTAGCTGGGTCACTTTTTCTTTCTCTCTCTCTCTCTCTTTTTTTCTTCAAGGGATTAAAAGGTACATATAGTGTGTTCAACTCACCATATGGTAGGTAGACTTATCATTATTTAATAGATAACAGGTTTGTATCAGAAAAGTTTAGGATGTGCCCTAGTTTAGGATGAAAGAGCACCAAGTTCCCCAAAGATGGTGAGGTTCAATTCCCACAAATAGTACTGTCAGATTGAAAAATAAGGCCACACATTCACTCTTGACTGGAATCTATGCTTGAACTTGTAGTGAGACGAGAGAAGAAAGGGTCAGTCTGACTCTTGGCGCCTCCTCGCCAGCCCCTCTCTCCCTTTGGAGAAGGGTCAGTTCAGGCTGCGCGTGGAAGGATCTGTTTCTGTGACTTCAATGTGTAAAGAATAGTGATGTTAAGGGAACCAAAGCTTCTAGAATTCTGTTCAACAGGAAACTTCAGGAAAACATTGATTTCTTTCTTCAGGCATCATCCTCTTTATGCACAAGCCTAGGGGGCTGCCCGTCAGTTGGGGGATATCACGTTACCCTTGCAGACGTGTGTCTTGACATGAGAAGCTGCATGAAACCACTTAGCACTGCGCCTGATGCAGCACACTCATGCAGGAAATGGTTGTTACAACTGTCACTGTGACCATCGCATGTGTGTTGATGACTATGACATCAGGCAGGCAGAGATGGAATCTTAGGAAAATACAAATGAGATGGGATGAGAGTTCAGGGAAGAAAGGAATGTGGATGCCAAGGATGCCAAGGAAAGGAAATTAAAAACTAAGAGGAGGCAGAATTTCAAATAGCCCTTGAATGATGGGCCCAAATGGACATGTGATGATAAGAAGGTGGGTGAAACCAGTGTGAGTAGAGGTGAGGGGGAGGGTGTTTGGCTTAGCTGGAGTGTGGATTTCATAAAGAGGAGGTTGCAAGAATTCAAGGGGGAATTATAGGTCATAGCTAAGCCACACAGGACCTTGAATGCAAGGCTGAAACATATGGGATGTAACATCTGGGTCAGTGGTTTATAAACTGCTCCCGTGCTGACACACCTGATAGATGGTGTTCATACACATAACCCAGTTCTACGGGAAGAGCCAGCATTTTGCATGATTCAGTCAAAATCGGCTCACTCCTCTTCCATTCTAGGGAACATATCTAAAGGCCAGTGAGTGAAGATGACATTTTTGTAGGGATAGAGCCTCTCTAGTTCATTACAATCAAATTAATCATTCTCAAAATTTGGGACTTTAATTATAACTTAGAGACAGTAGATTATACAGTGGTTGAGAAGATGATCTCAGGGACCAGATGGCCAGGGTTTGATTCTTGACCTGTGGACTTACTGCCTTGATAACATGGGGCATGTTACTCAAACCCTTCTGTGTCTTCATGTCCTTATATTTCAAAGGGGGAGGAAAAGACTACCCACACCATCAGGTTGTTTAAATAAAGGATAAAAGCATTATATATGACGTGTTTGGTGCAGGGTAAGTACTATAAATGTGTTAGGTATTATAGCCTATAACATATTTGCACCTCACAGAAACAATGGTAGAAGGGAAGCCGCTGAAGGTTTTTAAGCAGAAAATGGCAAGATCGAGGGGGCAGAATGGGCAGATACCATTGAATAGATTAAAGGTTTGGATTCTGGAGTCAGGGTGTGTTTGAATTTTGACTTTACCACTTACTGGCTGTGTGGACTCGGTAAGTGGAATAAATTCTCTGAGACGCAGGTCCCTTCCTTATCTGACTAAGATGAGGAAGATGATGAAGATAATAGCGTCTACCTCACCGTGTCTGGGTGTGAGGGCTTGATGAGATGATGCATTGAAACATCTATCGTGGTCCTTGCTGATTGCAGTAGCTGCCTATTGCTTTCATAACAAATTACCACAAATATGCAGCTTAAAACAACTCGTTGTTGTCTCACAGTTTCTGGAGGTACCAACCAGGTAGGCCCTCTGCAAAGCTGCAATCAGAGCATTAGCCAGGGCTGGGTTTTCAGCTGAAGGCTCAACTTGGGAGGTACGTGCCCTGGCTACATGATGGTTGGCAGTCTGTGTTCTACTTGTCTCTGGCTGCCATTCTCAGTGGTGTTGACTGGAGACCACCCTTAGTGCCCTTATACTTAGGCCTCCTTGAAATGACCTCATGCTTCATCAAAGACAGCAAAGGAGACCATCTCTTCCCAAAGTAGGCCCTAAAGTCTTTTATGGTGTAACTGAGTGACCTTTACCATGTTCTATTGGGGAAGAACAATTCATAGGTCTTGCCATCACTCTGACATAGGGAACACAGACTAGTGTGAACATCAGATCGGGATTTCGGGGGCCACCTTAGAATCTCTCTACCACGTTGCATAAGACATACTTAACATGTTCTGACTTTAGGAAATTAATTTGGCAACTAGAAAGCATCTTGAGGGACAGGGCTCAGCTCATTTTATCTCCATATCCTAGCACAGGGCCGTGCACGTGGTGGGTTTTCATCAAAGGCCATTTGGATAAATGACAAATGTGAATTTTTAAGAATGTCTTCTTTGCCTAAAAACTGAGGCTGGTGGGGTTCCAGATAAGGTCATACAAGTCAGTACAGGCTCTCAGCAAACTGTAATAACAAAGCAACCTCAAAATCTCAGGGGCTTGAATAATAGCAGTTTATATAGAAAAACCTTTGAAGGGTGGTTGAGGCAATCTGCGCATTGTCTCCCCTCAGGGGCTTCCACCTGATGGAGCAGCCACTAGATGGAGGAAAAGAGGAGCTTTGAAGGGTCTTAACCTGAAAAAATAAGCCGTTGTCCCCAGAGTGCCTCTCCTTGCTTTCATTCATGCTCATGGACTAGAATGGATCAGTCCCCTGGGCCCATCCACACCAGGGGAGACAGCCATGCATCTGCACTCTGCACTCAAGGGCAGAGAGCCAGGGGCATTGGGGGATTGTCACTATTGACCACCGCAGGGACCACAGAAACAACTAAGAATGTTTCTCACTGCTCAGAGCTATGGATGACTGGCCTAGACCTGCTCCATCTCCTTTCAGGTACACTTACTCCCACCCTTCTCCTTTTGCTCTGTGCCCCCAGGAGTGTGACTCCCACAAAGTACATTAATTCCCCTAACCTCCGGCTTCTGGTTGGGTTCCACCATCCTCCTCATAAGAGATTGGAGGATGAAAGAGAGGAATTTGACTTAGGAATAGTTTCTTACTTCCCTTTCTCCCCATCCCCATCCAGCCCATATCCGGGGCCCCTGCCCTACAGCTGGAGTTTTTGGGGAGCTCTGCTCACAGCCCTCTCCAGTTGCACCTTCCATTTTGGGTGGCAGGGTCCTGCTTCCTCTGCCGGTGCCCAGGTGCTTCACCACCTTTGGTTCTTCCTAAAAACCCTGCGCCTACCTTTGTAAATAATCTGCATTGAATACTCTTCCTCCATCCCTTTGAATGGGCTATTCTCTGTTGGATTTCTGACTGATAACTCTGCTTTTGGCAGTAACAGAAAGATATAAACACTTTATCCTTCCTGTGGTTGGATTTCAGGCATGTGGGTTTCCAGAACATTCTATAGAGGCAATGATAGAAAATGATTATGCTAAAGATATTCCAGGAAAACAAACAACAACAACAAAAAACAGCACTGGCTCAAAATAGTGGCCTTGGCAGTCTCACAACGAGTTCTTTTTTTTAATGGGACAATTTCTACTGAGCAGTCTCCCATCCACGAACATCTCTGATTGTTTTTATGAGGCATCTATTTTCCTGACAGTAAACTCTAATTTTTTTTAACATCTGGACTATATGTCTATTCTCTGAGCTTGTAATCAAGTGGAAAGCACTCAGAAGGTTAGAGGGGTGTGGTCAATCACAGGAAGGGCCCTGATTCATTTCTCCCATATTCACACCTTTTGAGGCAACATTGCAGGTCATTCCTTTAAAGGGGCAGAACATGTTTTCCTGCCCCTGAGCTTGAGTACTCAGGCTAATGAAATGTTGGTAGGCTTGGTGCAACCAAAGTCTTAAGAAAATGCTATGTGATTTGATTTGACTCAACCATCACTGTGAAAGTAACGTCTGGGCTGTTGCTGGTGGGGGGGGGCAGGGGGATGCAGGAGAGAGAATTTGGAAGTGCCCACCTGCCCTCATCCATTCCAGTCTTGTTGAGCTGAGCTCAGATGTGTCAGTAAGGTCACCTACCCGAGCCACGACCTACCAGACAGTGAGAATAAACAATTAATGCTGGTTATGCAGAATTACTGTGGCCAAGGTCCATTGATCCAAAGGAGGGGAGAAGGGAACTCGTGTTTCATTATTTATTCTATTCATTCTACTACCAGGTATTAAATATGTGTGTTTACTCTGAGGAAGGCACAGTGGAAAGCGCTGTGCGTCTACCTCTCCTTCAGCCCCCTCTCTGCCATTCACACTTTCAAGTTCAAATCGCTTCCAATGAAACCAAGTCTTGTGTTACATCATCTCACGTCAGCCTGCACTTTCCCCCGTGGCTGTGATTAGTCATGGTGTTTTTGATTGCAAACGAAAGAAATCCAATCAAATTGACTTAGAAAAAAAAAGTATTGACTCGTGTAACATGGAAGATGGAAGGGAAGGTAGGTGACGCATGGCATGGCTGCGTTCAAGTGTCACAAAGACTCAGTACACGTCTTCCAGGCTGCTTGATGCTTGGCTGTTCATCATTCTCAGCCTGGCTCAGTTTTCTGGGAGACCTTTAGCAGAGCGTTTCTGCACTAATAGCTCCTGCGAAGTCTTGCCCCTGGGTAGACATGTATCCCCTTATCACCTTGGAACTAATCAGGGTGGGAAGGGTGGGGTTACCCCGCAACCCATAGAACCTAAGTGTGGGTGACGTGGGTTTAAAAAAAGGAAGAAAAACAAAAGGCAAGGGAAGGGGTGTTATTTGTAAAGTAGAGAAGGGACACTGAAGATGGAAAGTCACAGTGGAGCAAGTTCCAAATTTAATGATGTAATGATGCATTTCCCATAATTACATCTGTCCCTTCCACTAAGACTACAGAGCCCGTAGGGCCCAGATGTGTATCTATTTTGCTCACCTGTAGGTCGTCAGCATCCTCCACGGGTGGGTCCATAACAGGAGATCAGTAAAAATTTCTTAGATGAAAAAGAATGAAGCGTAGAGTTTGTTGAGAGAAGATTAAGGAAAAATGTAGTGAAACTCAATGAGTTAACTCAGTTTTGAATGTCAGGAAAGGAAGAAAATTGTGTTTGTTGTCCTTACCACACAGCACTGGGATGAGTTTCAAGAGACCATCGAAACATCTATAAGCTTAGGCAAAAAAATTATCAGCAACAAAAAATCATCCCCTTCCTTATTTCTTTCTTTATCTTGGTCTTACAGCTGGCAGGACAGACCCAATGAGCGTGCTGAGACCAGGGACATTTCATTAGACGCGTGCACCTATGTACAGACGCGAGTGGGTGTGCAGGGTACTGTAGAACCATCCGGGCAGAATGCCTGGGTTCACTTCTCATTCATTCCTTTCAGCCTGGTCTGGCTTATTAGGCCCCTTGTGACGTTGCAAGAAGAGCAGGCAGCAGCCACGTAGGCAGCACGGAGGCCAGGCTGCCTGTGAAACTCTAGAGAGCTGATGGCTTCAAGGGCATGGGGTGGGGGGAGCAGAAGTCTCCCCCTTGCAATGGGAAGGTCGCAAGGTGCAAACATTGCGGTTCTCTTGTCCAGAGGACGGCTGGGGAAAGCTTTCTTCAGAATCAGAATACCTGGACAGATAATCCATAGCACTCTACCGAGGGTGGTAAAATGAGACTCTGTCTCTACAAAAAAAAAAAAAAAGACAGCAAAGCCCCGTCTGTCATCTCTCATCCTGGCTCCTTGCAGCTGTCCTGATATAATTAAACTAATTCCATGCAGAACACGAGCCACGTTTTAATGAATTCACTAGAAATAATACCCTAAAGAGAAATTATATAGACTGCTTATACTCTTAAAAAAGAACATTCTGTCTTAAAAATAGCTTTTATGTCCCCTTGAAGGTGTGCCCCTTCCCTGTCACTATACAAGAGGCTGCCACACTGCACCCTTTAACTCCACGCAGGGCGGTAGGGAATGTGGTTCAGAGAGAAGCTGGGGCTGAGTTCCGCTCTCCTCACTGGCAGGGCACTCTCGGCCAGATGCGTAATCTCTCATGCCTCAGTTTCCACATCTGCAAAATGGAATGATAATAGTACCGCCCTTATGGCATCACCGTAAGGATTAAATGAGTTAAAGCGTGTGTGACAGCAGTTGGCGCACAGGGCCTGCTGGGCACAGCAGCTATCCCTGTTACATGGTACATGGAACAAGACCAGAAATGTTTAGACTCTTCGGCTCTTCACTTTTGATCAGACTTGGCCGTCTCTTCCTCAAATAAAAGAATAGACGGGAAAACAGGTCAGAGCGAGGGTGTGAGGACGGAAGCCATAGCGGACGCTATGTGCACAGAGAAACGGGATGAATTCATCCCTCGGTTTGCAAGTCTCTCCCTTCATAGCGTGGTCATCGCCATCCCTCTCCCAGTTTATGCCCTCGCCCGGCTCCCTCCTCATCTGTTCAGCTTCGGTTACGGTTTTACTTACCAAACATGGTAATTATGTCACTCTGCTGTTACAAAATTCTTGAATCCATCCTCAGTGTCCGTCAGTTGAAATTCCACCCACATGGCGTGGTGTTTAGCTATATTTTCCAAGTGGCCCCAGTCTCTGTTGTCAGCTGTCCTGTCTCCTGCTCTCCTTCTCCAGGCCTCTCGTGCCCTCGTCACACCGGGAGTGGACACTCGTGAGATACACAGACTCCCGTTTTTTCTTCAATGTAAATTTCAGTTTTTAATTAAATCATAACTGTATACATTTATGGGCTACAAGGTGATTTGATATACAACGTGGAATGCTCAGACTGATTAACATAACTGTCACCTCGCTTATTTTTTGTGGTAAGACATTTATAATTTTATCCTTGCTGTTTCTTCTGCCTAGAACGGAAAGCAAAAACAGAAACCAAAGACAGAACAACTGCAAACTCCCCTTGTCAGTTAAAATCTAAAGTTTTCTGAGATGAGCCTCAACCACAAATGCGATTTTTACATTGCCTTTTCCTGAAAAACATCCTCTTAGGAAAAAAAACCCTATTCTAATGCCTCTATATAGAGAAGTACCAATGACGGTGAACAATTGCTTAAGCCGAGAAAGTAATTAAATATACAGGGTGTCCCTAGTGAACTATTTTAAATTGCCCATGAACTTTCTAGACACTTGTATAATAAGGATGGAAATAGTGACCTCTCTGAGTTCTCACTCAGGACATCTGCAAAGCTCTTCTTATGCACAATCACACTCACGAGTACAGGGAGAGTGTGGGATCACTGTATGCCCAGTGAACTTGTATTCAGCTGTGCACACTTCACTTGAGTGGGTGGCGAGGAGAGAAGGGGAAAGGGAGAGAGGAAGAGAAATTGTAAATTGTGCACCTGATACTGCCACTGACTCTAATCGATGTGTTTGTGCCGAAATGAGCACAAGATGGAGGAAGTTTATTTCCTTTCTCTCAGTCCGTTTCACTATCTTCAAGTATCTCATGCGATCATCCAGGACTTAAAAATATATTTCATACAGCAAGGTCTCTAAAGGGAAACGGACTCTTTATTTTGGACTCAACCAAAGAAACAGCAACTTAGTTCAACACTGCAGGGAAGAATCTGTGTTGGCCTGAGAGTTATTCTTCATAGGTGGGGGACCATGAAATTTCTCATCCAAATGAAGACAGGGTTGACAGTACCAGAGGATACTTTTAATAATTATGCAAGAATAAAAGACACAGAGGTGAAGTGTCTGAGTCAGATCGGGACACACGGTCACCCTATTTTAGGTACCATGAGGAATTTCTCCAAGATAACTTTGTTCCCATTCAGCTTTCACCAGGTTGAATTTAGATTAGAATTTAAGCCCTACATAAAATAAATGATTCTCTCACATCCTTCATTACTCCCATCATGTGGATGAAGCAATGGTTAGTGGTCTGATCATATGTAAACATACAGTGTAGCATTATTTAAGGCAAATTTTGGCTGTCATTCGTTGGGCACATGGAGAAAATCCCATTGTATCCCACTTAATTCTCATTGTACTTATGAGAAGCAGACAATGTTATCCCTGTTTTATTTCAAGCAGCACCTTTCTCACAGGCAGATAATAAGTAGGGGATAAGAATTTGAATCAGGGCAGCACAGAATTGGGGCTTCATAGATTGTAGCACACTGCCTCTTAGGGGAGTGACAGCAAGGATGACCCAACAACATCTTGCACTTGTTTGAGACTTTATAATGTACCAGCCTGTTTTCACACAACTTTTTACTTTTTTTTTTGACAGAGTCTCACTTTGCTGCCCTTGGTAGAGTGCCATGGTGTCATAGTTCATGGCAACCTCAAGCTCTTGGGCTCAAGTGATCTTCTTGCCTCAGCCTCCTGAGTAGCTGGACTACACTACAGGCACCTGCTACAATGTCTGGCTAGTTTCTCGATTTTTAGGAGAGATGAGGTCTTGTTCTTGCTCAGGAAGTCCACCTGCCTTGGCCTCCCTGAGTGCCCATACCTTTTCTTTTTCTTTTTGACACAGAGTTTTACTGTGTCACCCTCAGGAGAGTGCTATGGCATCACAGCTCACAGCAACCTCCAACTCTTGTGCTTAAGCGATTCTCTTGCCTCCGCCTCCCAAGTACCTGGCACTACAGGTGCCCACAACAACACCCGGCTATTTTTTTGTTGTCATTATTATTTAGCTGGCCCCAGCTGGGTTTGAACCTGCCAGCCTCCATGTATGTGGGCGGCCCCATAACCCCTGTGCTACTGGTGCCAAGCCACCTTTTCTTATTAAAGCTTTTCATCTGTGCTGTCAGGCAGCTGGAGAGGAGTCATCACTCCTTTTAAGTGAGGTCAGATCAAGTCTTGGCCCAAGTTACTCACCTAGAGCGCCAGAATCCAGATTGGGATCCAGACTTTATTTCCACTCTTTAGCCTCGAATAGAGGTTATGGAATCCTCTGGAAGCCATGTAAGAAAGGCATACACCAGACCAGGACAGGAGAGTTTACTCAGCTAGCTTGGTCATTGGATAGTAAGGATCCATAACTGTTTCTGTTTTTAAGAGTTCACACTCGAGGCTGGGTACGGTGGTTCACTCCTGTAATCCTAGCACTCTGGAAGGCTGAGGTGGGTGGGTTGCTTGAGTGAGACTTTGTCTCTATTAAAAATGAAAAACTGCTGAGGCAAGAGGATCTCTTGAGCCCAAGAGTTTGAGGTTGCTGTGAGCTATGATGCCATAGCACTCTACCCAGGGTGAAAAAGTGAGACTAAAAAAAAAAATAATAATAATAATAAAGAGTTTATAGTCTAGCAGGGGATTTAAATCAGACCTAAGTATCTGGGACAGAAACACATGGCCAAGAGCCAAGCACAAAAGGGAGGTCAGTGCTGGGCCCGGCTCTGCCTGGGCCCACAGAGCCTCTTGTCCTCATCCAAGCCCATCTTCACAGGAGCCTGTATATACACTAACTGGGAGAAGCAGAATTGGCAGATGGGTCCAGAGGGGGGCTCGAGGCAGACAGACCTGAGCTGAACTCTCAGCTCCAGCCTCGTGCCTCCATGACAGTGGGGTTTCACCATCATTGAAAACAGGTGCTGGTTTCTAGGGGCACATGGAATGTCTATATTTGGCCATTCGTACCCCAAAGATAGTAGTTCTCATGATCTCTTTTCCTCCTCAAGCTTTTTGAGTCATTAAGCATCTAAATTTCATACTGAGAACAAATTATACAATTTCCATAGATCTCCATTCATTTTGGGAGAGGGCCCTGACTGAGATTTACATAATATTTGCCTGGGCACTTCCATATGGCCCATCACTGGGAGTGAAGGCTCGCAAGTCAAACCAATTTAACTCTCTTAACATGACCGAGTGCTATTTTTTCTTTTAAGCTTAAAAAGAAGTGAGACCTCACAAGATGCAGACAAGTCTGAAAAAGGATATTGAGAATCTTGATTCCTGACGCTGTGTTTCCCACAAGCAGGACAGTCAGGGTCACACTAAGAGACTCTAACGTGGCCCCAGATAGAGGGTCAGAAAAATAGCCAGTCCCATCCATGCCCATGTTCAAGAGCATGTGGGGCACCCTAACTATTTATCGTTCTTTTCTGCCACTCTCTTCTGGAATGCAATGTCAGTGGCCATTTAAGGGAATGGATTTACATTTTTTAATATGGCATTTGAGAGGCAGGGAGATTCAACTCAAATTTTGGCTATAATTTTACTACATTAGCTAGGCCAGGGCAGCATGTTCCTGTAATCCCAGCTTCTCCAGAGGCTGAGGTGAAAGGATAGCTTGAGTCCAGGAGTTGAAGTGTAGCTAGGGCAACATAGCAAGACCCCCATCTCAGGAAAAAAAAAAGAGATAATTTACTAATTTAAACCCTAAAAAAACCGGTCCAAGTTGTTTCTCTTAGAAAGATTTTTAGAAAACTATTTTATGAAGTCACTGTACTGACACCTCCGAGGTCCTACATATGCTCTGCCGCCATAGCCCATGGCCGTGCTCCCCACTGTGTGCCATGGGTCCAATGCTTAGGGGGCAGTGAGCTAACTCATGGGATCTTCAGGGTATTATGAATGTCGGCACCATATAACTCACTAGCTGAGTTTTGCGCAGTTGTTAGAATAAGAAAAAGTACTGTGCAAAAGTCAAGGAAAATCAGGAGACTAGGTTGGCCATGTCCAATTTGATCCCAGAGTTTGGTTAGATTCTATAGTTCTCAATAGAAACGTATCCTATTAGCAAGAAGCTATGATTATTTAAGAATAAAATAAAACCATTGTTTAAAATTTTCAATTTATGTGCATTTTTTTCCAAATGGTGACTATAATTTTAGGACATAAGTACTTACTAATTTGGACCATTTAATTACTTAATAAATGGAACAGCTAGATACTTCTTTTGGCTTAGGGGAACTGTACCTGAGGGGATGCAGGAAGTTTGGGAACCTGTGTCCCTTAGTGGGTCAAGTGTAACATGGTGAGATGGTCAGATGGCCTCACAACCTTGCTTAACGCCCTCTTAGGGGCTTCCCACTGTCCCAGCCCACATGCCAAAGCAAGACGCCCTGCCCCTCCACCAGAGGGAGCCCCACAAGGCTCTGGCTCTGGCTCCTGCACACCTTATCAGGAGCTCTCTTCTCCTCTCCCTCCCCTTCCCCTTCCTCCTCCCCCTCGTCTCCCTCTTTCCCCTTCTCCCTCTCCTCCCTACCCCTCCCCCAGCTTTCCCAGACAGACTTTCATTTTGTCACCCTTGGTAGAGTGCTCTGGCATCATAGCTCACAGCAATCTCAAGCTCTTGGGCTCACGTGACCCTCTTGCCTCAGCCTCCCGAGTAGCTGGGACTACAGGCAGGCACCACTACACCTGGTTAATTTTCCTATTTTCAGTAGAGACGGAGTCTTACTCTTGCTCAGGCTGGTCTTGAACTCCAGAGCTGAAGCAATCCACCTGCTTCGGCCTCCCAGAGTGCTGGGATTATAGGCATGAGCCACCGTGCCCAGCCAGGAACTCTCTTCTTCATGTGTTTTTCTGGCTGCCCTGGACTTCCTTTTGCTTTTTCCAGAAAGCAGATCTGTAGTTAGATCTCATACCTACTAAAATTAAAGTTTCTTGTATCTTATTTAGAATTAAAACAAGAGATGGCCCTCTGTGCCGGCCCTCTGCCCCTGCTCTACCAAGAACACAGGGCATGCCTCTGCCTTACAGCCTTCGCTGGCACTGTTCCTTCTGACTACAACACTCTTCTCTCAGATATCAAGACATCTTGCTTCCTCACCCATGTCATACCTGTTCAGTGATGCCCTTCCTGACCACCTGTCACCTCTGTGAAGCCAGGCATGGCTGGAGAGGGTGTGCTGTCCACAGAGGAGGGGACCTGACAAAGGCTACATTCCAGCCCACACTCTGCCATTCGGCCTCTCCTGGAGAGGGGTGGTGGAGGAAGAACACCTTTTTCTAATTTCTAACCCAGGTGGGGGCACCTTTACATACATCCGAGGTGCTCTCCGGGCTAGCTGAAGCCCCGTGGCTTACTTAGACACTACACATTCTCCTGGTGTTTGCATATCATTTTTCCCTACAGGGTATCAGCTTCGGAACAGTAGGAATTTTTGTCTCTTTTGCTCACCGCCTTATCCTCAGCAATTAGAGTACTACCGGCACATAGTAGGGGCTCCAAAAACATTTGCTGAATAAGTGAATGAATTTATATATTAGAAAAAAAGCAACGAAAACAAAGTTAAGCTTTGGGTTGGCTTTTATTCTTTTATTTCTCCATATTTAGTTCAGTCTTTATTTGTCGTTTAGCTTTTCAACTCATAAATTCAGCAGGATCCTGGGATTTATTTGCAACATAACAGTTTTCATCTCACTCCTCTTTCATTTAGAGATATGAAAATTGGCGGCTACGTTTCTTCTGTTCTTCTTTTGAATCCTCTTTTCCTGTGTCAGATTTAATGGAAACTTTAATAATGGGATGAACATATCACCAGGTTCTTTTATTGGGGCAGAAGCAACATAAAAGACCCACACCTCCGTATGACTAAGATAACCCCAAATTCCATCTCAGAACCTCACGTGGAAAATCATTCTTCTCAGAAGCTTCCTGAGAGCTCCCTCTGAACTGTTAGTTTGCTGGGAAAAATCTCGATTTGAGAATCAGTATTTTCTGGGCAGCTTTTGGTATCTGGTTGACTTTTCCAAATCTGAGCTATTCTTTAAAAAACAAAATTCTTTGGATCAATCTGCAGCATTTTCAACTTGGTATTAATGCTTTTTTTTTGCATAATTTATAGCAACTTCCATATTTCCATATTCCAAATTACACTGGTGAGGGGGAGTTAGATGCACCTTTAATTATTGAGTGTCAACCTCCCTGAGCCTGATGAAGCATTCAAACTAAAATTCAGTGCCAGCCTGGGATGCTGCTACTGAAATTGAAAGATAATTCCCCAGTTCTGGCAGCCTTCCTATTAAATTTCCTCCCGATGAGGAAAGGTGTAATTCTCAAACCCAGCTGACCAGAGATTTAGAATTGCCTTGGAAAACCAGATCTGAGGCACATACGGTCTAAATCCCCCTAAACTGATTACCTTGGTGTCTTTTTAAAGTTTTGGTACTAATTTAATTGACTGCTATGTGCAACCCCAGGAAAGGGGGTAAGAAATCCATTCAAATCCTCACTGTTAAATAAAACCTGCCAGCAAATTACCGGCAGCAGAGAGGTTTACAGAGCAAGACTCACCTGCAAAGACCTCATTCAAAGTAGTCACGCCCCATACCTTGATTAAATGAGAACCTTTTCAGCTTCTCTGTTGGGTAGTGCAGTGATTATGTTTGGCCAAAAGACAGTCACACTGATTTTTATGTTTTATTTAAAAACAATGTTTTGCAGCAGTCAGATCTGTAATGTGTTCGTATGTGGCTGTTCTTGTTTGATTCAATCAATGCCATTGATTTTCCTCTAAATGCAAAGATTGCACAGTTCAGCTTTAATTGCGGATCTGGTTGCAAGGGCGGCCTCTGGGAGGCAGGCTGTTCTGTTTTTCTCCTAATAAATCACCGTTTACTGATTGGCTGGGCGGGATCTTCCTCCGTTAGCATTTCCCCCCCTTAACGTTGGGCGCTGAGATCTATGAACCCGTGAGTGCTCACCAGTAGTTGACGGAAGGCATTTTAATTTGGCTTTAATATTTTGGGTGTGTGTTTTATTGCATCTCAATAAAGGAGTCAAAGAGAAAGTTAAGCTAAAGTGCCTCTGAGAGTTATTTCAAATGGGTGTAACCAGGTTTGAGTTTGTTGTGTAAAACAGCCTGTCTTAAGGGAGAGTGCCCTGCGGCTATTAATGTTTTCAGCTCATTAAGACTCCCCTCCTCTCTTAGGACCTCTCCTTCTAGTTTACCAATGTTTGTTTATTTGGAGCTGTTTGTTCACTGATGTTCTGATGTCATTGATCTAAAGGTAGACTCCCGTGAGTTTAATACTGGCTGTAAGATTTGCCAGCGATGTGACCTTAGGCAAGTCTTTTCGTCTGTGTTACTCCATTATCAACTGGGAATAATACTAACTACTTCCTCAGGCTTTGCTGAGAATAGCTAAAATCATGCAAATGAAGGGCTTCGATCCCTGGAAAACAGGGGGGGCATAATAAGTGCTAGTGGTTATGATTATATAGTGTCAGTGCAAACGACGTGGGGACTGGTGCAGGCGTCATCCCCAGTTTAACAATTTACATGGTGGTTCCCATGTGCTTTACGGATAGTCATTCGCTTAATCCCTGTATCAGTCCCACAGCGGAGGGACAATTATCATTATTCCCATTTTATAGATGAGAAAATGAGTCTTTGAGAGTGGAGACCTGCTCAAACTCTCGTGATCAGCAAGGAGAGCTGGGTGGTCCCCTCCTCCACACTTTGTGATGCTTCCTTAGGAGCGGCCCTCTGGGAAACCAGATGTCTTCACTTCGGATTTTTGCTCTGGGCCATGACTGGGAATCAATTGCCAATTAAATAAGATGCCTAGGGCTGTAGCACCTTGCTCCTTCAATCCTGTGTGTTTTGCTCCCAAGGAAGCTCAGGAAGCAGGAGGTCATGGAGGTCCTTGGACAGGTGTTTTTCATCCACTGTCTCAGGTAGGGGCAGCTGCAGGATGCGGTTTGGCTCAAGTTGCCTAGATGTGAAGGACCCTGAGCAAACAGTGGAATTAAATTCTGGTATCTATTCCATCCCCTGCTCGGGGCCATGGGTTTCCATCCTGGTGCAGTCTTTGTCTCTTTCCTTTTTGTCCTCTTTGTCTTTACGCCATTTCATTGTCTCTCCTGCTGAAACCTGCACTCAGAGAAGTATCATGAGTCTTATTTCTCCTTTTCCCTCCATCCTTTCTTCTTTCCTTCCCTTTCCTTATTTCTTCCTTCCATATGTATTTATGGAGCTTTGATTTTGCACCATGCACTCTCCCAGGGTATTAAGGATGCAGCTCTGAGCAAAACATTTATTCATTCACTTGACTATTTGACTATCTACAGAGTTCCTCGTTCTATTCTGGACCTTGGAGGACACAGCAGTCATTGTTCCAGCTCTAGGTTTTCCCAGAACCTACATTCTGGTGACCCTGCAGATAATAGGTGGACAGATAATAAACAGGCCTTAAGTAGGAGGAGTGGTGATCTGTGATACAAAGAAAAATAAAGACAAGTTAGAGGTCAGAGAGGGATGGGGGATGGTTCTCTTAGCCTCCTCAGAAGAGATCTCCCTAAAGAAACATAGTTCTAGCAGTGTCCAAATTGTCATGTGAAACTCCAGGTGGAAAGAACAACTAAGAAAAAAGTCCCAGTGTGTGAGTGGACTTTGGTGCCTTGGAAAATAGCACAGAAATCAGTGTGGTCATTTGGGGGCCATCTGGTCTCTGCGCAGCTTCTCACCCCGCCATTGTAGCATTAAAGCAGCGATAAACAGCACATAAACAAATGATGTAGCTGTGTTCCAATACAAATTTATTTTAAAAGCAGGCATTAGGCTGGATTTGTTCAGTATTCTGTGGTTTGTCCAATACCTGTCATTCCAGTAGAGTATTTAAGAGTGAGAATTAGACATATATGAAATAAACAAAAATGGGGAACAAAAGATTTACAGTTGCTCTTTATGCTTTTACCAAAGATACATTCATAAACTGAATATTGGAATCTCTTAATTCTGAATTAAATAATAGTTGGCAGAGCCTGATACTTGACAAAACTGCCAAGAAGATGGAATTAATCTGTCCCTTTTCTTTCTTCTTTTCTCTTGATTTCTAGGACTTAGGGCTTCAGCACTCTTGAAATTCTTCCAGTTTGGGGTCACTGAGTTGTGCAGCGCTAAGGCTCTGCAAGTTTCTATATAGGATAGATTTAGAAGGAGCAATTGGCTTCAAAGAGAGCTTGAGGTGACTCGTCCTGAAGTAAATAGTCACATAGCAAGCATATTATCTTTTCTATATTACAAATTTGAGGAGGGTTCAAAGGGCCAATGGTAAAACCCCTGCAAGTAAACTTCTAGTTCAGGGGTGTCTAACCTTTTTCCTTCTCTGTTGCACATTGGAAGAATAAGAGTTGTCTTGGGCCACCCATTAAATACAAACACACACTAACAAAAGTTGATTAGCAAAACAAAGGCCTGCACATACTTTTCATGATATCTGACCTCACAAATAAGCCCAAAAGCCTGCACAAAATCAGCATGGGCTATGGGCTGCAGGTTGGAGACTTCTGTATCTCTTTCATAAAGAAACATTGACAATTTTAGGAGAGGATACCTGGGAAAAGTAAAGTTTGAAAGAACAAAAGGCTTCTCACAGGAGCCCCAAGGACACTCCTGCAAAGTCCTCCCTGTGGTGATTCAGCTGTTAGAAATGAATTTGTAGAAACTTAACTTCCTGGGACTGTGAAACTAAAACTGTAAAACACACATTTCTGTAATAGCCCATGCCCACTTTCTCCAGAGCAATTCAAACTGACTAATGAGAAGGGGATCTGTGGACAAGGAACCCTTGGCTGGAGATAAAAGAGAAAGGACAGAGCCAGCCAGGGACCTCAGGCATTTTTGAACTTGAGTCCACCTTGACTCCACCAGCTAACATAAAGCCCTTCCTCTTTTTTTTTTTTTTTTTTTGTAGAGACAGAGTCTTACTTTATGGCCCTCGGTAGAGTGCCGTGGCCTCACACAGCTCATAGCAACCTCCAACTCCTGGGCTTAAGTGATTCTCTTGCCTCAGCCTCCCGAGTAGCTGGGACTACAGGCGCCCGCCACAACGCCTGGCTATTTTTTGGTTGCAGTTTGGCAGGGGCCGGGCTTGAACCCGCCACCCTCGGTATATGGGGCCGGCGCCTTACCGACTGAGCCACAGGCGCCGCCCAAAGCCCTTCCTCTTTTAAACATGTGTTCAGGTGTTCCTTTCTGTCCATTGGGCCTTGTTTTCCTGCAATAGTATGGTAGGTGTCAGGGACCAGCAAAGGGCATTTTTCTTACTTATACACTAACCAGTTAGCTTGCTACAGTTTTATGGACACTACTGAAGACACAAGACTCTGGAACAGAGAAAAAGGACAGTTTATTACTCATAGTGATGGCAGTAGTCAGAGTGCCAGCGTTTGTGCCAATTCTCTGAGGTCTAATACCCACAGGGCGAAGCAAAGAAGGCCAGCTCAGGCAAACATGCCAGGCATTGTGGGTTGTGCTATAAGAGAGAAACCCCAATTTAAGGAACCCAGATCTTTTATAATGGGCTTTGCACCAATGGGAGACATTATCTTAATTATTTTGGTCAGTAAACAGATCTGAACTTTCTCCCAAAAGGACATATCATCTCTATCTTCCAATGCTGTCTGCTACACCAAATCTTTGATGTAGCCTCTGCTCACAAAACACGAAGAAATGCAAGACGCTCTTGCAGAATTGTCTCCTGACGGCAGGCTTCACATTTAACATGTGAGTTCAGATCAAAACAGAAAGCTAAAAGAACTTCCTATAATGGGGGATTTTCAGCAGCTGTGAGCAAGTAGGGCAGTGAAGAGCAAGCCATCCCCGTGGGCTTGTCATGAGTCTGCTTTCTGGTCACTTTGCTTCCATCTAAAGCTGTGTCCAGAGTCGCTATCCATTTGCTTTGGTGGTGAGAATTATTTTTATTGCATGACGGTTTTTTTCACACATCCCAAGTTTGGAAATAAACCTTTGTTGTAAACACACTTGATAAATGATCCCCAAACATGCCGAAGAGTTCCAACTCAGGATGAATCACTTTTGAAGAATGCCTCCATAAAATGTTTTGAGAAAATAGCCTTTCTTTTCAGACCTGGGTGTTAAATCATTGCAGAGTTATTTTTGACCGGACCTAATGTAGCTGTGCTGTTGGGTGACCATTGTGATTTCTGCAGTTCCAGTGACATGGGCTTAGTGTCTCATCATGAACCATTATTAACAAACTGTGATTCCTGGGTGAGTGTCAGATAAAACTCAATGAGTTCACCCCCACCCCTACTGCCCCTCCTCTTCCTTTTTTTTTTTTTTTTTTTTTTTTTTTAAAGAAGGTGAGATTCTCTTCAAGGGAATTCGTTCTTAAAAATTTCGGCAGATTCCTGGGTTGGAGATGAGCTAGTTTTGTAATACTTGAGGGCATAGAATGAACCTATAATTTTTATATCTTCTGTGCCATAAATAGGTATATTAAATTGTATATTAAAGAAGCCTCACTAAATATTTGATGAAGAGATGGGTTCTTGGTTGGCCATAAACGAACATGTATTAAGTTCTTACCAAGTGGATGCCAACAGAAATCATGGGTGAGTTGAATGAGGGAGAGTCCCTCCCTAGAGAGGCAGAAGAGCGAAAGGCAGTCTGCTTTCCAAGTGATAATATATTATCTCGGTGGTTCCTTTGTTGAATCAGTGGCTCAACAAATGTGAATTAGGCACCTGCTCTGTGCATGACACAGGGAGAGTTGTTGGAGAGCAAGGGAGCCACGGCCTTGCTGCCTTAGAGCTTAGAGTTTAACAGAAAGGGACTCAGCAGGATCTTGGGAGGGGTGGGCAGAAGCTACTCGAGCTCAGAAAAGTTTCTCTGAGGGGCTGACGTGAAGATAAGCAGAACTGAGCAGGTGCGGGAATTGAGCCTGAAAGTGTGTAGAACTTAGGAGAATCTTGGTTTGTTAGAGGAGCAGAGATAAGAGCAGTGAGGTTGGGCAGAGTGAAAAAGAAAAAAGTGGCATAAAATGAGGTTGGGAAGGACAGCACGAGCAGGTCATAAGGGCCATTAGGTTGAACTCTGGGCTTGACTGTGGAGCATGGAAAGCCCGGGAGGTCTCAGCTTCAGAGACACTGTCATTTGACTTATGTACAGCATGATATTTAACTACTCTAGAGTAGAAATTGCAATGTGGGTATCTGAGCATAGCAGGGATTGCAAATGGCCTACTGAATGCTTATTCTTTACCTTTTCTTACTAAAAGATCTAAATTTAGCTATTCACATGGGCATGAGAGCTAAAGTCTGTCTCAGATTCCTTTGCTGCCACAATTCTATCATTAAATGAGATGTAGGTGGGAGTGTAACAGGCCTCTAGGAAAGTTCCTTTAAGTACCTCATTTGGGGGTAGGTATTTTCCTTTCCTTTCTTTTCTTTCTTTCTGTTCATTCAAATAGAGATGTGATGGCTTGAGTTTCTGCAGCTGTCTTGTGCTGCGAGGTAAACTCACTGATATAAGCCACATAATAGGATGATAGATTAAAAAAAAAAAAAAGCAGAAGCCTGGATCATTACAGCTGAAACTGCCAGCTCTGGACTGTCTTTGAATAGCTATTGCATGTTTAAGTTGTTATTTGAGATTTTTTTAGCCAAATTCAATCCCTCCTTACAGACCAAACTCCGTTACTTGTTAATTCTGTAGCCTAAGGATGTTGTCTTTTTCTTTCTCTGTAAACTGAGGGAAATAATAAAACATATTGTAAGTTTTTTAATTAAAATTAAATGTGTTAGCAAGTATAAAGCATTTAGGACCTCAACTGATACTTACATGCCAGCTTATTTTATTAAGATTCAGAAAACATTGGCTCCTGTGTGGACACTGGCTTGGAAGTAACCAAGATTGGCAGTGAGACAGACAGGTTGCCAGGACAGCCATCCAGGGAGGAGGCTGATCTCAACCAGTTTCATGCAAGGCTCCACAATTGAGACATTTGAAGAACAGGAGAAGGCATTTTGAAAGGGGTAGGAGGCATTTGGAGCCGTCTTTGCTGAAAGAGTAGAGCTGTGGGATTACCGCTGAGCATAGCAAACAGCAGACAGGAGGGTGCACAGATCCAGCTGATGGTTCTGGCCTGCAAGCAGATGGACCACGGGGTGACTTGTGTGCCACCTCCAGAAGTTTGAGTGTTACATTAGGCCACGGGTACTAGTGAAAGATTTTTGAGAAGAACAATGCAGGTATCTGACCACAGCAGGGATTGCGGTGGCCTACTGAATACTTAGTCTTTACTTTTTCTTACTAAAAGATCTAAATTTAGCTATTCACATTGGCATGAGAGCTAAAGTCTGTCTCAAATCTCTTTGCTGCTGTAGTTTTCTATCGCTAACTGAGATGTAGGTGGGAGAGTGACAGGCCTCTGGGAAGGTTCCTTTAATGACCTCATTTAAGGGATACATATGTCATATCACAGGACAGCATAACATAATGTATTATGTTCTGCAAATATATGCGTATTTATACTTGAATATATAAATGGCACATAATGATATTTCAGCCAGTGATGGATAGCATATGTGAGTGGTCCATGAGATTATACTACCGTATTTTCACTGTACCTTTTGTATGTTTACTATATTAAGTTGCACAAAACTCACCATTTGTGAGTCATAATTGCCCAAGTGTCCAGTACAGTACTATGCTGTATCAGTTTGTAGCCTGTACCAGCAGCCTAGGTGTGTAATGGGCTGCACTGTCTGGACTTGTGTAAGGATGTTCTGAGACATTCACATTCACACAACAGTGAAAATGCCTGACGGTGTGTATCTCAGAATGTCATGGTTAAGCATCAGTGACCGTACATGTGTATGATTACAGTGGTAACTGTTAGTTATGTGGAGGATAAAGGAGATGTTTGAAATATTGGAAATAGGGATGGTAGTGCTATTACAAAGTTCTTATCGTGATCAGGTGAGAGATGTAAAGGATTTGAAACAAAGCAACAGAGACCAAGGTCATCGAGTGCAATGGGGTGGTTATTCAGAGCACCTATTCTGAGGTCAGGTGACCTAAAGCCGGATCCCGTCTGTACCACTTCCCTGACCAGGGGCAAGTGTCTTAACCACTCCAAGCTTCAGGTGTCTAACTTGTGAGATGTGGATCTTGAAGATGCCCACTGCAGATGATGGTCATGAGGAATAAAAAAGACAATCTGGGTACAGTAACTAGCATATAGTACGTTCTCAACAACAAAAAAGACGATGAAAAGTACAAAGCTAGGCTGCCACTTATGGTTTACAGGTGATTTTAGTTTTTTTTTTTTTTTCTAATCTGGTTTTGACTAGTCAGGGAGCTTCTCCCCTTGGAATGTATGTTGAATGAAGACAAAGGATCCCAGGATTAGCTTCCCTGGGATCTTAGAGTTAATTTCTCCAGAAACAGGTGGCTTCATTCTCAGGATCCACTTTAAAGCAGGGCAGGTTTGGAGACATCTATTCTGGTGTGCATTATTTGAAGCCTTTATCCAGTTAGAAGGTGAACTCTATTGAGCCCTTCCTTATTTTTTGCCCAGAACCATATCATGTTCTTCAATGACATGAGGTCATGTAATCCTCAGAAGAACGCCATCAGGTATATTGTGGTCTGAATGTTTATGTTCCTCCAAAATTCATATGCTGCGATCCTAACCCCTGAGGTGATGCTTTTAGGAGATAGGACCTTTGGGAGGTGATTAGGTTAGGAGAGCAGAGCCTTCATGAATAGGACTAGAGCCTTATGAAAGAGACCCCAGGAGAGGCCTCCCTCTTCCATTATGTAAGGAATGCTGAGAAGGCTCCTTGTCGAAACCAGGAAGTGAAGTGGCCCCTTACCAGGCACTGAATCTTTCCCTGACTTGATCTTGGACTTCGCAGCCTCCAGGACTTTGAAAACTCAATTTCTATCATTTACAAGCCACTTAGACTATGGTATGCTTTTATAGCAGCTGAATGGACTCAGAAAAGGTGGTGCTAGTAGTGCCGATATTTTATAGATGGGGAAATGGGGTCTAGCGAGGTTAGTCACAGTCATAACGCCATCACTAAGTGACGGGAGAGAATGGATTTACATCTGCAGCCTACCTCCAGAGTCAAGCGCTTTCCTGTTTCTCCTATTTTTATTGTACATTAGTACCAAAAACTCTGGTGTGTGAAAAAAGTGCTAGGTATTCTTTATCTACCTCAAAATGGAACAATAGCAAACTGACTCAGTTTTCTCACAATAGATCCCGATGGTGTTCAGGGTTGTTGGAATTCTCTCATTTATGGTGGCCCATAGTTTGCTTCCTGAGACTGTTGTTTTAAAATACAATGTATGAATAGAAATTGAGGTCTAGGAAGGCCAACAGACCTTGGCCTTCCAACAGATCAGGAGATGATTGCCGTTGGAAAGGTAGTTTGTTACTCCCAGTTCCCAATAGGAAAGGACATGCTGGAGTGTGGAGGGCTGGGAAGGAAGACTGGGGCTGGTGGGGCAAGGGTGGGGGGGCTGTGGCAAGACTGTGTGGTTTCCACGGGAAGGAACAGGCAAGGTAGTGTAGGCAGGTTTGGGGCTGGCTACGTGGAATGATTTCAGCAGACTCTGGGGCAGGGGGGCTGTCCTTAGTTGGCTGATACCTGGACCTGGGGTAATTATGGCCGTGGCTTAGAGTGAGAGCTGATAAAGGAGGTTGTTGGGCTGTGGACTCTGGACTGGTTGGTTTGCATTTGAAACACATGTCCCAGGAGAGGGACTGCTCTCAAGGAGAAGGGGAGGGTTTGCCACGATGGAGCCAGGAGCCAAGGCGGGGTGACAGGGCATTTCACCTGGTTGTCCAGAATGTATATTTAGCACATGTGTGTAGGATAGATGTTTAAGCACTGAGTTTAAGGAGCAAGAAACATGGTTAGAAAAGCCTTTAGAAAGACACGTATAGCTCACACCTGTAATCCCAGCACTCTGAGAGGCCAAGGCAGGTAAATTCCTTGAGCTCAGGAGTTCGAGACCAGCCTGAACAAAAGCCAGACCCCAACTCCAGGAAAAACAGAAAAACCTAGCCAGGCATGGTGGCAGGCACCTGTTGTCCCAGCTATTGGAGAGGCTGAGGCAAGAGTGTGAGATTGCTGTGAGTGATGATGCCATACACCCTACCGAGGGTGACAGAATAAGACTCTGTCTAAAAAGAAAAAAAAGACACGTGTAGTTTGGTGAATAAGTCAGGTGGGGAGAAGGATGGGGTCATGGACTTGAGTCTTCTCCTATATCTTGTGATTGTGTTTTTACTTTGCTTTCCCAAGACCCATTTAACCTGTTTATAAAGTTGGGACATTTTACTAAATCAATACTTCCCAAGATGAGGGGCCTGTCACCAGCATCACACTAGGTAACTTCTGGGAATAAAGAGACACAGCATTAAATAACATTACACCATTCAAAGTTAACTATCTTTCAATTTCTTTTATTCCTTCTAATTTCTCGAAGGGGAAAGTCTCAATTTGGTGCTATTAAATACCCTTCACAGCTCTTTAATTCTTGCTATTTTAGTTTCAACAACAACAGAAAAGTAAATCTCAGGCTTAGAGGTGTGTGCAGGCTTCTGGCGGCTCCTGGCATGCCTTGGCTTGTGGCCCCTCCCTCCGGTCCCTGCCTCTGTCTACACATCATCATCTTTGCTGTGTGTCTCTGGGTCTTCTTCTCTTTTAAGGCCACCAATCCCTGGATTTGTAGCCTACCACAAATCTACGATTTCTTCTTGAGATTTTAAAGTAATCACTAATTATATCTGCAAAGCCCTGTTTCTCAATAAGGTCTCATTCTTGACTTTTCTTTTCTTTTTTTTTTTTTTTAATTAAATCATAGCTGTGTACAATAATGCAAACATGAGGTACAATGTGCTGGTTTTATATACAGTTTGAAATATTTTCATCCAACTGGTTAGCACAGCCTTCCTGGCATTTTCTTAATTATTGTGTTCAGACTTTTATATTCTACATTTAGTAAATTTCACCTGTACCCTTCTAAGATGTACTGTAGGTGTGGACCCACTAATTACCCTCCCTCCACCTATCCTCCCCTCACCCTTCCCCTCCTTTGCTCCTTTTCCCATATTCGTGTGCTGAGATTGGGTTATAGCTTTCGTATGAAAGCTATAAATTAGTTTCGTATTAGGGCTGAGTACATCGGGTACTTTTTTCATTCTTGACTTTTCAAAATGAGGTTTCAAGTGGGTGTAAAGTTCTGCAGGACACAACATCAGCACCACAGGAAGCCAGAAATCTGAAAAATTAAGTAAGAAATGTCACGAGAAAGGGCTTCATCGCTGCTACCTGGCAGTGTACGCACCTCGCACCGCAGCGTGGACCCTTGGTGTGGATTAATTTTGGTTACCCTTCTGTCCTTAATTCTTTAAGTTTCAAAGTCAAGAACCAGAGTATCTGATTCCTAAGTCTAAGTCACTTAGCCTTAGATGGGGAGTGGACCTCTGCATCTTTCTTTATCATTCATTTTGAAAGTCAGTTCCCTGCTCTACACTTTGAACTTTTCCACGAAGGAAGGATTTTCAGAAATCGTGAATGCAAAACAATGACCAATGTGTACTACAGCAGCTGGTAGCCAGCCAATGGGGGGAAAGATACACTTAGTATCCCCCATTAGTTAGGATCCCCCATTGGTTCTTTTTAAAATTTTTATTATTGTATTCAGGAGAGATCCTGTTTTTTTTTTATCTTATGGCAGTGATATTGATAAATTGTATTTATTTAGATAAAGAATATTATTAACATGTACATATAAATGGGTGAGAAATTGGTAACAGTACCCAGTTGCCACATTGCTGTGCTCAGATATGGTAAGAATCAAAAAGGGAGGGGGGGGGAGGTAAATGACCAAAGTCTGAGCTGAACTGCAGTATTTCCCACTCAGACATTTCCAGACCCTGTGACTCTTTGCACTTATAGCTATTTATTTAGAAAGACTTAGGTGCCATGAGCCTTGGGGTTATCTATCCATAATTCAGCGTATCACAGAGAACACAGAACAGGCGATTCATAAGCCTCAGAGGTTTTAGCAAAGCACTGCAGTGCCGTGCTTTAGGTGAGTTTTTCAGCCGGTGCTATTTTAACAAATACCAGGCGCTCTATTTGGACTGGCTCCTATATCTCCAATAACCTACTGGGCATTTTCACCTGTATATCCTGCTGTTACCTCAAATTTAGCAGGTGGGAAAACAAATTCATCACTATGCCCCCTGAACCTGTGTCTCCTCCTGACTTCTCTGATACACACACAGCCTGCCAAGCCTGGAACCGTGGAGAATTTCTGACTCACTCTTTTCTAGCATCTCCTAAACATATCCGTCACTGCATCTTAATGCATCCCCCTCCTGGAGGGAGTCTCCTATCATTCCTTTCCTTCCAGCTATTACTGTCTTAGTCTAGGCCCTCACCTGAGCCTGTGTTCTTGCTGGAGTCCCCTGTCCTCCCTCCACAGTACTCCACTGCGTATGTACAGGCTGGTTACCGCTGTCTCTTGTCTATTTGCCAGCAGGACTGCCCAGAGAGAATAGGGGCAAAGTTTTAGCCTTTCTCCTAATTTCTAGCAATCCCACAATCTTAAATAAGCAAGGATCTGAGTTGAAACCATGCACTTGACATACTAACACAGCTCAAGTTCATTTCTGTTACACAAAATTCCAGACAAATTGCCATTCCTCTAGTTTTCTGCATGGACATCTTGGAGTGGCCCTGTCCCTTGCTGTTTTTTGGGCTCCCCAGACTCAGGGCTTTCTCCCTTAGTCCGCCTCTTCTCCCTCTCTTCATTTGGAACCCTTCTATTCCTGATCTGTGTTGCTCACATGAAGGTGTAATATGAAAAGAACATTAGCTATGAACTCAGAAAAGATAGGGGAACTTTTGAACTTCTCCCATTTATTTCTGGAGGATATTTTTAAGGTAGAAGATGCGGCTAAGCACTTGTATTTTGTATTTATTTTTCCCCATTCCTTTCCAGTTAATTTGCATCTATTAAGCAGCATGCCCAAGGCCTTGGACCAGCTACAGTCCTCAGTAGACAAGGTGGAAAGGCAAAGAACATCTGTTTGCCTCTAGCTGGGGTGATTTCTGAGGTTTGGTGTGGAATACCAACTGTCTTGCAAAGTCCTGATTTGTCACTGTGTATGGGAAGATGCTAATGATCCAAAATAGACGCGAGCTGGCAAGGGCAAGGTAGGAGGGAGAAAGTCTCTGCACAAAGGTGGTAGCAGCAGCCTGTTTCTCAGGAAAATGATTCCTTCCCTTTCTTCAGCCTTAAGAAGATACGAGTGAAACCAGGACTGTGTTGGGAAGGGAAAGAACAGACAGATGTGGACGTGGCAGGTGGGGAGCAATGGAGACCTTTGGGATTATGTCTCATTCCAATTCTGAGCTGACCTGAGAAATTACTGGATTCCTAGATACAGGGGATTAGATAACAAAATGTCTTGCAATTTGGTAGCCAAATGGGCTCATTAGTTTTTACATTACTTCAAGACCCTAAAAGCCGTAGCTATAGGTGTTTGTGAGTAGTCTTAACTAATTATGATCTGTTTGGGATTGGTATACAGCTGACCACCTCCATGAAGCTGTTTTTGAATATTCCACAGAGCATCATTTGTCAATTTTCTAGCTTCCGTAACTTGACCCCTTTTGTTCATGAGTGAACGGTTTGCTTAACCTACCCCACTAAAAGTTCTCCGGTCAACCCCCACGAACAACGGCACACGATTTCACACTTCCATTGAGTATCAAACACACTAGCTTGTGGTGTTAGTTTCATTTTTTCACTGTGTAGATTTTTGTCTTTTCAAGTAGAATACCAGTTATTGAAAGGCAAAGATCATGGCATTTAATTCTATGTCTTGTACAATGTGTTCCCCAGCCCGCATCAAAGTACCAGACGCTCTGCATAGCATCCAGCTAGTATGTTTCTGACTCATTTACTCTACAAATAATTTCTGTGTTTCAGCTGTGTTAGGATCAGAGCTGCGTCTCAAGCACACCCAGCACCAGGACTAAGATCATTAGGCTTGACACCGGGTCTGTGACCATAGACAAGGGAGAGAGGATTCCTGCCCTCTCCGAGGGGAAGGATAACAAGCTCTTGTGATTATGGTTCGGGATTTGTGCTGTGAAGGACAGAAAGTGGTTGCTTTAGCAGACAGAGTCTCATTATGACAGTGTGGTCAAGGGAGGCTCTAAACTGGTGCTTCCCAACCTTCCTAATGCCGCGACCCTTTAATACAGTTCCTCATGTTGTGGGGACCCCCAACCATAAAATTATTTTCGTTGCTACTTCATGACTGTAACTTTGCTACTGTTATGAATTGTAATGTAAATATCTGATATGCAGGATGTATTTTCATTGTTATAAAGGGTCACAACACACAGGTTGAGAACCACTGAACAGAGGTGTTACTGAAATCCAAACCCGACAGGTTTTTTTTTTTCTTTTTTGATTTTTTAAAAATTTTTATTTCAGATTTTTAATTTTTTTACAGATAATAGGAGGGTACAATTAGGTTACAGTGTTTGCATTTGTGAAGTAAAGTCCCTGTTGTAGTTGTGTCCTGCACCCAGGAGGTGTGCCTATTGGGGTCACCTGTCCTTCTCCCGTCTCTGATTCCCTCTTCCCCTCCCCCTTCCCCCTCCCCACTTCCCTCTCCCCCTTCTTCCTTTTCTTTCCCCTTCCCCCAGCTTGAACTGACTTGAGTTTTCTCTTGTGCATGTATTAGCTGATCTACTGGCTGCATATTAGGATTGAGTACATTGGATACTTGCTTCGCCATTCTTGTGATACCTTTTTAGGAAGAATGTGTTTCAACTCCATTCACATTAACCAAAGATGGATGTTAAAAAAACGGCAATGCAGAATTCCAGGGGAAAGAAAACTGGTAGGAACGAGTTGCTTTCCTAGGACCTGACAGCAGGTCCATGTATTTAAAATGTGCTGATGAGAAACTCTGGTTCTGTGGGATTTGCAGCCCCCCCACCCCCCCGGGAGGAGTTGGGATTTTAATCTAAGTGCAGTGGAAAGCCGCTGAAGGATTAAAATCAGGGGAACCACGTGGTGAAAAGAGAAGTAAGGGATCCAGGAGGCTGCAGGGAGACTGGTGGGGATGAGGCAGGTGCTGTGCAGACCAGGTGAGAGGCTCCCCTCAGGCCGGGGACAGTGCAGGTGAAGGAAAGTGCGTGGATCTGAGAACATTTCTGGAGGTTAAACCAATAGGGTCTGTACATATGGAGAATGGGCAGAGGACAGTATGGATCTGGGAATGACTCCCATGTTGCTCCTTTTTGATGTTGGTGTCATTTATTAAGATGTGGGAAAATTACAGGAAAGAGATTTGGGAGAGCAAAATCATAGGTTTTATTTTGGACATGTTAACAGTTTGAGACGCATGTGAGTCATCAAAGTAAAGATGTTGCAGGGGCAGTTGGCTATGTGAATCTAGGCTCAAAAAAGGAGGTATACACTAAAAATATAAAATTGGAGAGCCAAGAGATGGCATTGAAAGCCGTGAAAATGGGCAGAGTCAGCAAAGGAGATAGAATAAATTTCTACGTGGGCTTAAAGCCGTGTATATGAATGTAACCTGGCCCGTGTGATTCACAGCTCTGGAAGCAGGGTTTATAGGAGGTGAGGCCTCGGACTGTTCACAGCAAGAATTAAAATGCAGACCTTATAGGGTACAGATAGCTACGGGCATGTCTGGTGGGGTGATCCCAGGGAATGTGCAATCTTCCCCATGGTGTGAGACCAGGAGAAGCTCATTGTAAATGCAATGCTCTGTCTTCTATGGGTTATGTCTACCAGGAAGGTCACATTTCAAGGATTTTATGCAGACTACGAATATAAACTGGGTTGAGGCATTAGATGAAAAACAACAGTATTCATCAGTGTCACTGTGAATTTTCTTTTTCTTTCTTTTTTTTTTTTTTTTTGAGAGAGAAAAGAAAGTTGATGATAATTTCCCAACAATATGCAATGACTATGCCAAACCTGCTTTTCATGTGGCAAGATCATTCAACTGAGTGATGATATTTTGAGGAAAGATAATTGCTCTGTGAATACGAGAGACATCCAGTTAAAAGCAAAAAGGAAAAATTAAAATAATCAATAAAAATTCAGTCCATTAGCTTGTTTCTCAGCCCTCTGTTTTATACCTTAGAAAGTGGTTGAATTTGTCTTCTGCCCCCCTACCCCTATTCATTCCTGTTTATTTTAGCATTGCACAGAATAGCCTGGTTACTTTTAGCATGAAGGAGTCTGGGGTTACTTACCATTGCCTTGAATGTTTCCTTAGTGCTTTTAATTGCCTAAGTAATTCATGACTGAAATCGTATTGTTAAAAATGAAAACATAGCAGATATGGCCGTCTTATTATTATTATTATTTTTGAGACAGAGTCTCCGTATGTCACCCTTGGTAGAGTACTGTTGCATCACAGTTCACAGCAACCTCAAACTCTTGGGCTCAAGCAATTCTCTTGCCTCAGCCTCCCAAGTAGCTGGCACTACAGGCACCCACCGCAACACCTGGATATGTTTTGGTTGTAGTTGTCACTGTTGTTTGGCAGGCCCGGACTGGGTTCGAACCCCCCAGCTCCAGTGTATGTGGCTGGTGCCCTAGCTGCTAAGCTACAGACACAGAGCCGCTGTCTTATTTTCTTGACCCCTGCACTTCATTCATATGTCAGCAAAGGTTTTGTGTGTGTCCTCACAAGACTTTTTAAAAGTACATTTACTTGTATCCTTTAAAAAGAGACATGCCTATTCTATGGAAATGTATATATATATATGCAAACAAATATATAAATATATAAGTTCATTCTTTTATGCATACCGTTGTCACTTTTTTTCTGCTCTAAAATATGTCTTACAGATCTTGCTGTGTCAGGGCAGATTGAGTTGCATAACTTTATTCTTTTTAAATTGCTAAGTGGCTTTCTATATGTGGAAATGTGCTTTACTTTCCCATTCCCTATGGGTGGATCTTCAGATTATTTCTGATTGTTACTAGTACAACCAGGCTCTGTGTGAGCTTCCCAAAAGACCATTCCAGTCAGTCCTTCACCTCAGAAGATTCAATCTGTGCCCACAGATTCAGACTGGAGCCTTTGCCAGATTCTTCCTATGTGTGGACTTGGGGTTCACGTGCTGGTGTCTGTCCTCCCATTTAATCCCTCAGTAGCTTGTGAGGTGGGGCCGGATGTCACGCTGATGTCAGAGATGAGGGAGCAGACTCTCGGGACGGGACACAGTCATCTTACAGGGAAATAGTACAGCCGCGCGACCCGGGTTGACTTGTTCACTCTGCCATGTTGCCGCCATGTGCAATCCACGGACAAGCCCCTGGAGTTATGGGAGAAGGAGGTCCTGCTGCCTGAATTCTGGTTTCAGATTCCTGCTCTTCCACCCAGAGACATAAGACTGTGTCATGTCACTTCATCTCTTACACCTGCTCCTTCCTCATGTGAAAAGTGGGGCTCTGAATAATACCTAGGTCGAAAGGCATATGACTCCTAGGTCATCAGTTGCAGGGGTCCAGTGACATGAACGAGCTTTGCAAGGTAAGCAGCGGCAAATATGCAAAGCTTTGTTCTGTCACGAGGTGAATGAGCTCGGTACCTGTATTCATGGAGATTAAGTTCAGTGCCCGTCATGGGTAAGCGCACAGCCTTGACAGAATGTCTTCCAGATTTCCAGGCATCTGATCAAAAGACCAGACTCTTCTGTTTCTTTTCTTCCTCTCAGAATTGCTACTGCTTCAAACATCTCTGGGCTTTTTTATTGGTTTGAAAGAGATGGTCTAAATCAGAAACACTTGCTTTATTTTGAAATATATATATGCAAACATATATATAAATACATAAGATCCATCTGGAAATGGATCTCCTTTCTAAGATCCTGCAGTCATTTGGGAACAAATATGGCTTAAGAATAGGGGCAAGTATTGGAGTCTTTAACAACAACAAATAGTGTTTATGTAGCACCTTCTCCGTATCACAAATTGTGCTAAAGGTTTACTTAAAATAAGAGAGCGCTTTTAACTGCAAGTCCCAAAAGCCATACCTAAACTGTCACAAGAACAAAAAGCTGATACAAATTTATCGGCTCACAAAATGAAAAGTTTCAGGAGCCCCAGCTTCAGGCACGGCTGCATTTAGGAACTGAGACGGTATCATGAGGACCTGACCCTACTCCCCTTAGGGTTTTGGTCTACGTTTCACAGGCCTCCTCCTAATCAGATTCTCTCATTTTGGGATGATACGGCTGTTGTCTGCTCTGAGCTGAAATCCTGTTCTTTTATTAACTTAAAAGAACACTGCTCTTTCTCCAAAAGATAACATAAAATAATTTGAATTGGGTCTCCTTTGGCCTGGTTGGCCTAGCTTGTGTAATATTTCTGTCCCTAAGCTGATCACTGCAGCTACGGAATGAGTTGCTTTGATTAGCCAAGCCAGGGTTAAGTGTCCTTGCTCGCTTGCAGCCAGAGATGGAGAGTCAGTGCCCACTTGACCTGAGAAAAGAAAAGGCAGTTCTATTAAGAGAAAATCAGTGGAAATGGGAATGACATTTGGTTTAGCCAAAATCTCCGATGCCCCATATAAATTATGTATCAGATTTCGGTCTCCCCATAATTCTGCAAAGCAGTATGCTTATTCCAGGTTAGACGAGGAAGAGGATGTTTTGAGTGGTTAACTTGCTTGCTCAAGGACATCCAGCTAGTAACCAGAGGAGCTGGGCTTTGAGTCTAAGGATTTGACTGTCCTGATAAGCATTTCCCACTTACTCTGACCCAGTCTCCATCCTACCCCTGCTCCCAGCCTCCCCCCCACACAGAGGGTGGTGCGGGTCAACCGCTAGAGCTCGAGGACTCATCAGATGGCATTAGCGTTGCCACGCCTGTTTTCTCTGAATGGCACACTCAGCAAGGCAGCAAAGCCTGGTCGACTCGAAGTCACATTAAGGGAAATCTTTACTAAACCAATCCAAGGTGTCTGTAAAAGCATTGGTCTTTCCCATCAAGTGGCCTTGCGCTCAAGAGTAAAGCAACAGACTGATAAATCACAGCAGAGGTTCCCCACGATGTATTCCTTGCAGCTGGAATATGAACAAAGTCTTGTTTACTTTGTTCAACACCACAATTAGTGAAAATCAAAATGTCTACAGATGCATTCACTGTAGTAAATTATTAGGTAATTAACCTTAATGCTCCCTGCTCTGAATCACCAACTTACTTCTGCTCTGAGCTGTCAAGAGTGTTTTTCAGGCACCATGATATATGACCGCACTGCGGCTTAATGTTAAACATGACCGGGTCTGAACACAGAGGACCAGATTTAAAATGGGACAAATTCCAGAAGAGGGAGGGGAAGAGCTTTGCCTACCATTGAAGGAAAAATACAGAATTGCAGCATAAAGACAGCCGAGAAGACAAGGAAGAGGCATTCTTTTTAAGCAATCTCAAACCCATACTTTCTTCTTTTCTACGAGCAAGTTTAAGCCTTTGTTGCGTCATGCTTGAACTATTTTAATAGAGGACCTCGAAATGGTCTCTTTCTTTCTCTCCTCTCTGATCCATTGTACCAGATTAATCTTCTTGAAGCACGGAACTCATAACACCACCTGACTCATAAGCCTTCGGTGGCTCCACCTTGCTAATAAACAACATCCAGACACCATAGTTTAATTTTTATTCTTCCTTAATCTACTTTCAAAAATAATCTCCTCCATTGTGGCTCTAAATAATGCCTTTGAGTATCCACCTACTGCCTGGAGCACTTTTTTCTTTTTCTGTAGCTTATGCTCCTTCCTAGGTCTGGGAATAGATGAGGGTGATAGTTAGAGCAAAGGTTCTGGGTAGGGTTGCATGGATTTTAAAGCCAGTTAATGCCACTTCTTGATTCTGTGACAGCAGATGTGCTAGTTAACCTCCTTGCAGCTCAGTCAGTTTTCTTATTTAAAAAGTGTGAATGCTAATAAAAATGACCTCAGAGGGCTTTGTAAACATTAAGTGACAGAATGCATGGAAATATCTAGAAAACTGCTCAGATTTTGGTACTTCCATCCCCAGAAGTATATGTGCATATATCCCCTATCATTTTTTTTATATAGAAAAATCCCATCCCATATGAATACTACCTGTTTCCATGGATGATGATGATGATGGTAGCATTTTTCTATCTTAGCTTATTGAATTAATTCAAAACAACACAGTGAAGTGGAGTTCATTATCTCCTGCAAAGAAGCTGATGAGCAAAGAAGAGTAATATTACCAGGCATCTACCCAGAAGAAAAGCAATCATTTTATCATAAGAACATTTGCACTAGATTGTTTATTGCAGCTCAATTTACAATCATCAAGATGTGGAAACAGCCTAAATGCCCATTGACCCATGAATGGATTAACAAGCTGTGGTATATGAATACCATGGAATATTATTCAGCCATAAAAAATGGAGACTTCACATCTTTTGTATGCATCTGGATGGAGGTGAAACACATTCTTCTCAGTAAAGTGTCACAAGAATGGAAAAGCAAATATCCAATGTACTCAATACTAATATGAAACTGGTAGATGATCTAATTCACGCACACAGGAGAAAAACTCATTTCAGTTCAAGTGGTGAGAGGGGGAATGAGGGAAGGGAGAGAGTGGAGGGGATTGGGGTGTTCCCACTGAATGGACACAATGTAGGGGTATATGGCACACCTTTTGGGTGCAGGACTCTACCTAACAAATGGAAATATGATTTGGTTGTTTGTACCATTCAGGTTCATATTAACCTGAAATTTAAAAGAAGAATAATATTTCAAATAAGGTCAGAGAGCTAATGAGCAGCTGAGCTGGGACTATGACTCAGGCTTTCTATCTTCTGAGCCCAGATGCTTATTCTCCAACAGAAGTGCCCTCCCCCAGTACGTGACTTCTGTCACTTTTTGAGAACTTGTTATCATGACGTGTCAGCATGGTCTTGCTTAAGCATAATCATGGGGTCTGTGTCTTTAACAGGAACTCTTCACAGCAATGAGCCCAGTACTTTGTACATAGGGGGTGATCAATACCTATTTCTAACACAAGTGGTTGTGTATCTGTGCATGGACCATATAGAAATTATTAACATTGAGAAAGAGAAAATATGCAAAGTAAACTAAGGCACATGATCCCAGCCAGAAGGATCAAAATTATAAAAGTTTAGTGGAGCTAAGAAAGTGAATGAAGCCAGTAGTAACTTTTCTTTTAGAAAAATCTCAGTAAATATGACCTGCATCTTTTCTCCCTCCTCAAATGATGTGTGCCAGTTGAGTAGCCTTCTCTGGGAATGACGAGAACCATCTGGAAACTCAAGATACCGGAAGACACCAATGGGAATATGATTGGAAGATGTTACCTGGCCACAAACACCTGTAATAAGCCCTCTGAAACTCTGCTTGCAGAGGCCTTCAGGGCATGAAAGACATCCCAGGTCTGGAGTGAGATGAAGTAACTTTTCTTTAATGTCTGTTTGAGAAGCATGTGCTATCATCTAGGCTTGGTCCTATGTGATGAGAGTTGTTCCCGCTCTGCTAAGATTGGCAGTTTTCAAAGTCTATGCATAGTTGGATCATAAGGAGTCTACACTCTGATGGTCAACATGGCAGCTTTCTTCGATTTTGAATAGGTAGTCATTTTGTGATGAGCAAAGTAGGGGTACCTGCATTCAGAGCAGAGTTAGCCAGAACAGTTGCAAACTGGGGGTTCAGAGCTTTGGCTCTAGAGTCACACAGGCCCAGGTGTGTCTCCGAGTCTCACTGTTTCCCAGCTCTGTGGCATTTGCCACATGTAACCTAAGCACTAAAAAAAGGTCAAGAATGTGGTCAGGTGTTGAGTATATACAACTGATCCTCATTATTTTGCAGATTCTGTGTTTGTAAATTTGTCTACTTGCTAAAACATATTGGTAACCCCAAATTCAGTGCTGAGCAACACTGCCATGATCATTCACAGGCATTAGGACAGCAGTGAAAGTTGGACTGGCTGATTTGCACATTCCCAGCCCTGTCCAGTGTTCCTAGGTGCAAGAAGGCTGTGATGTGCTCGTTAATGAAATACATATGTTAGATAAACCTTTTCCCTGCTTGAATTATAGTGCCATTGGTTAAGAGTTCAATGTTAGTGAAGCAATAATATATAGTAAATGACGTGTCTTCAGACAGCACACATGAAACAAGGTTATGATTGATTGGCTAATGGAGATACTGTGACCAGAGGCTCTCAGGAACCGAACCCTGTGTTTCCCTTAGGAACGATGGTTTGGTATTTGCCAATACAGTGTTTGTGGCAACTCTATATAGCATAACTATCATGAATAATGAGAATCAACTGTAGTAATTTCTCAGATAATCACCTAAGATTATTATTATAGTTTTAGAAACATTAAAATTTATGGATTTGGCTGCTTTCAGAAGACTGGATTTTGCCCCTGAGAGTATAAAAATTAGTAACTTGAGTGTTTTTTTATATCTTAGAGAATCTCTAGTCACATTTTGAACTCACCATTGTTTATCATGTTGTTAGCATCACACAGTCCTTGGATAAGGAGTGCCCAGGATCTGTACCAGGGTTGGGTTCTGGGATCTGAGATTGGGCACAGGTGGGGGAGGGAGGTAGAGGGATGGAAGCTGGAATGAGACAGTGAGACAGGAGTGACAGACACCAGAATAAAGAAAGTGGTTTGGGAAGAGTGAGTGAGCAGGAGGAAGAGCTTGGAGAGATTCCCAGGAGGCTGAGTGTACAGAAGGGGCTTTTCATGGGACAATGCAGCCTTTGCTTATTAATGGAGAATACAGATAATGGAGCTGAACAACATAGGTGATCGTTACCTATCCAATTCTCTTTAAAAAGTGGTTGTAAATGCATAAGAAAAATACACATGTATCTTTCCACATATAACAAATAAAACAATACACAAGGCTATAGTCTTCTTTGACCCACTCTTCCCCTTCTTAGAGGTAACTTCTGTTACAATTCTAGACATCATCCTTTCATCTGGATATGAATATCCATAGAAATTATGCAGATTAGAAAATGGTGCTTATAGTTCTGATTTCATGCCACTTATGTTATCCCCAGACTTATTTTTTTCACTCAATAATAGATCTTGGAGAAATAATAAAGCATACATATATCAGAGGTATTATTGATACTTCTCTGAGTCTATTTGTGTGTGTGTGTGTGTGTGTGTGTGTAGTTTTGGCCAGGGCTGGGATTGAACCCGCAAGCACCCTACTCCTTAAGCCACAGGCGCCACCCTCTCTGAGTCTGTTCTTATACACACCTCTTATAAACCTCTCACTTCTTCAAATAGCCACTGTGCCTTCTGGAGTAGGAACATATTTTAGTTTATTCAGTTATCGACTTACTTGCAGTCATACTTGACTGACTTACTATATTCAGTTAACTCATGATATTTTTGCATCTTAGTTCTTGAGGGAAAGCATTCATTTGGATCCACGCTGCATTTATTCTTTGATTGATAAGCATTTATGGTGCACCAGGCACTGTGGTAGCTGTTGGGGACATGACACCCTGATATCTCTGCCTGTGTAGTCTTATGGGCAACTGATTCAAGAAGCAAGGGGGGACATTCTCAGGGCAGGTATGGTGATGTTTCCCCCTACACAGGCGAGGTCCTGCCAGCAAGCACAAATGGCGGTCATACTGTGGCATCAGAATTGGCCACAAAAGTCCATTGCATTGTTTCAAGTATTTAAGGTTTTTATAAGTAGTTTTCTATGATAAAGGTGGAGATAAATAGGAAATTCTGACCTATTCCTCTTACCTTCAGGATTTATTTTGTTCTTTTTTTTTTTTTTTATTATTGGGGATTCATTGAGTATACAAAGAACCAGATTGCATTGATTGCATTTGTTAGGTGAAGTCCCTCTTATAATTGTGTCCTGCCCCCGAAAGGTGTGTTATACATGCGATGCCTCCCTAACCTTAACATAGGTGTGTGTGTAAAAGAAATCTTGAGATCCTGGCAGGCACTGGGGTGGGAGATGGATGTTAGACTCTCAGATTAGCTATGATAGATTCATGTATATGATATGATTCCACTTTATAGGAAATGCCCACATGGTAGCCAAAGACTGCTATTCTGGAAATGTTTGGGAACTCAGAATCATCCCATTAGTCACTGGCACCAGTGCCCAATTATTTCATGTGTTCTGTTTATTTTTGAAAGCTAGAATTCCTAGTACTTTTTGGGCAACGAATGCTTCGAACTTTGGCTTGACATTCTCAATAACAAAAATAATTTTCTGGTGCCCAGACATGCAGATGTCTCCTCTGTCAATCTTCTAGACAATGTTTTCTGACTGGAATTCATATAACTCATTGAACTGATATAATTAAAAGGGTGGAATTGGAATTTTGTTCCAGAATGATTTGAACCCAGTTATTTTCTCCTTTCCTAATATATCAATGGCTAAAAAGAAGAGACTTATTTTTAGTTAAAGCTGTATAGTGGAGAAATTAGGGATTTTGTAAAGAAATGATTTATGTGGCCAATAAGTTGTACTTTATAGAAAACAAAGGAGTGGAGAAGTTTGGGCAAAGGAGGAGTATGTAATCTCCCCGAAAAAGGTTTTGAGAGCTTGAAGTGGAAGGCTGAAGAAGGAATGTTGAATGTTAATAAGATCATAACATCTGTAAAGGTACAGTGCATCTCAGATGAGATGGCTTGGACATGGACAAGCATTGAGTTTCAAGGTCACTGTACATGACCAGACACTTTGTCTTTTAGCTAACTCCAATTTTCCTTATGTGGTAGTTGAATCCACATAGGAAGGCCATGGTGTGCAAGTATCTAGATGGGGTAAAGTTGATGTGATTGCCTTGAGGGAGTGGTTAGCTGGGGAAGGCAATGCTGGGTTCTACGAGGCCCTGCAGCGACTCTATGCAGAGAGACTCTCGTGCACCCCAGGCATGCATGCTGGGTCAGGTGCTCCTGGAACCTGACCTGACAGTTCTTCCATGTTGCACCCATCACCCTAGGGAGGGCAGCCCTGCCTGGAGAGGCGTCCTGCTTATCCTAGAGCACAGAGTCATTTTGAATGTTTTAAAAGCAGAAACAAAAGAGTAGAAAGGTTGGAACCAAAGGTTCACCAGTGACCTCAGTGAATGAGATAGCACGTAGGCCACACACCTGTTATAGGAATGTGGATCCCACTTAAGTCCTGTCCTTTGTAGCTAAATCCAGCAATACAAGTAAGTTTAAAGCTAATGAAGAAGATGGTATTTTTGTGGACTTTCCTTAATCAGATCAAAGACACAGTGTGCATATTAGAAAAATATAATTAAATACAGTACCTTTGAATGGGTTATGATGCACCAAAGCGGTTCTGGCCATTCTGACCCAGGCAGTCTCATTTCATCTTTGCCAGGAGTCATCTTCTTTATTTTGGATCTACTGGCATCTCCTTTTAGTTTTCTGAAAAACTTACTCTCTTGGCATTCCATTTTCCACTTATCTGTTCATTATTATTTGGGTTAAAGGGAAGAGAAAAGAAATCCCCTAAACCTTCCACCGACTTCACCTACTGTTGAGTAAGAATGATTTGGTGGAAAGAATGAAGATAAAAGAAGGATAATCTATGGTGATATGGCTTATGTATTTGTAGTTTTGTGTTATAAATGCCATGAATACTGCTCCGTGTTCAAATTATACAGAAGTTTATTTTTACCATCACCACCACTGTCACACTATGCATCTGTAGTGTGCCTTGTTGCCTCACATTTGATTATCATTCTAGGATAAATATCAAGAGGTGGTTTTGCTGGGAGATAGAAGCCATAAAGTTTTAATTTGAACAGACACTGTGAAAATGCCCTTCATCTCCTGAGGAGTCTGTCAGAGAGCCTGCATGCCTGTAGTCTCACCAACACTTTCTATTTCACACTTTAATTTTGTTTGCCAACTCTTGAATGTTATCACTGACTGGTTGTTGAGGGATGGTCAAGGAATGGCGGTGATTCAGTGATTCAGCCTGATCTGCAATGTTTGAACTTTTACAAGTAGAGTAAGCTCATGCAGTACTTAACAAAACGTAAACTTATTTTGATTTATTAATTAATTAATTTATTTTTGTAAACTTATTTTTTTAAAAAATACACTTGAACATGTATCTGTGTAATTGATATTTGGTGTTGACCTTTATGGTGTGATAGCCACCATCTGAGCAATCATCACAGAGAGAGTGAGAGAGAGAGAAACCAAGAGCAGGCCAAGGTTAGAAATGAGAGTGTTTTTAGGCTAGTGGCCAAACCCTAGGGCATAGACTGAAATTGGAGTTAGGGCCCTGCTGAGATGAGAATCTGAGTCAATAGCAGAAAAGATGTCATACTGGAGAAGCCAAGGGAGGAAATAAGAATCTGAGAGCCAATCACCAAATCATAGCCCTAGAGTTTGATGAGAAGCCATGGCAAGAAGTTAGGAAGGGTGCCAGGGTGCTGAGATGAACTAGTATGGCTGCAACTTCCCTGATGCAATGAGGAGAGAAAAGCAGGAGAAGAAACTTCTTTTGAAAGTCTAAAGTCTCCCTTCTTCGGGGAGGTCCTCACTGGCCTTCAAAACACAAATCTTTGTATTATGCCAACAATATTACTGATGTCTTAATCCCTGCAGTCTCTCTTTTTATTCCCTTTATAGAATGGAAACTAGTTTATAATTATAAATTAATGTCTTCTCGTCTGAGTCTCATATGTCTAGGGGTAGGCAAACTTTTCTGTAAAGTGCCAGGTAATATTTTAGGCATCACGGGCCAAACAGTCTCTATCACCACTATGGGGAAGGAAGTCCGGTCACAGACGATACACAAGTGCATGACGAGAAGGATAGTAGTCATCTCTTCTTTTGCTCTGAGGATTGAGGAAGAAAATCTGTCTGCTTAGGTCAGTGTCTGGCATATAGCTTTATTTCTTTTTATATTTCATTAACTTAAATGTTTAATAAATACATTAATTTTGTTATAATCACTGTAATTATTCTTTCTAAGCTTATTTAATATACCTGTTCGTGAGAATGTTTGCTGGTCTGGTCAGGTCACTCACTCCTGTGCAGGCCAGTCACTTTTATGAAAGTCTAAGCACATAGAATCTTCTTGCCTGAGGTGCTCAAATGATTTGAATAAAGGCTGAACATATTTCTTAATGCAAACCAGTGATTCTCCATGATAAAAGGGGTGAGGAGAAAACCAACTTTGCTAATTGTTCTTGGTAGAGGATGTTACCTGGCATTTGATCTTCAGATGGGCCTCCTGCAGTAAATGGATTTCTAATTCAATCGGGAGGCTCCGTGATCTCACTCAAGCAAAATGAAGATATCCCTTACCCAGAGCCCCCTGAGGTTAGAGTGTCCTAGAAGTGTTTAAAAGCCATTTCCCTGAGGGTTCTTCTTCAAAATGAATGAATATTCCAATGAGGAAGGCTGCTTCATCTGAACAATGTTTAAGTGGTAGCTTGATTTGCTGTTTTGAGAAATCTGATGAAGTGTGTTTGAACATTAGCCGAGATTAGCCTGCCTTCAAACTTGTTTATGCAATCTTCCCCCAATTGTGGGAGTTATCTTCTCATTAATACTTCAGTTGCTATCTGTGCTAAGGCATAAGTGCATTATAGTTGAGATAGAACTGAAAACAAATGGATAGATTAGTTAATTGTCACGAGCATATTTGCTCCAAAATCATTTTATAATACATCACATCACAAGGCAGAGAGGGGAAGTAGTTGAAGATGACTGGGTACCATGCTTTTGCTTAATTACATATGAGTTTGACAATTCTTTTAGTGACAAATGTATATTTTTGATATATTGTCTCTTCTGAGAACAAGAAAAAGTGTGATGCTATTGACCATAAAAAAGAGTGGTTCAGAATCACACAAAAGAATATAATTCTCGTGAGGGAAAAGAAAGTTGAAATCCTTTTGCTTCCAGAATGAAAAATTGGGAAATTTGTCTAGTTGTAGCTCTGCTCTTTAGAACCAAACAGTGAATGTCCAGTTAGGCTGGTGGTTGGGAGTTTGTTTTGGCATTCCCACTTCTATAATTATAAACTAACAATTAGCCATCATAATGTGACATGGTAACAGCTGGGGGTTTAGGAATTGAGAGATGTGGGATAGGACCTTAGGATCAATTAACCAAGTGAACTTGAGCCTCACCTGTCAACAAACAGGGTGACAACTTGTGTCAGTTTGTTCAGGTCTGTCTTGGTAGAAAGTGCCTTGTTCTAGAAATACCTCAGTCACAGGCCACGTGGATGATCGGTCAACCAAAGAGTATGAGGAGGAACAGAACATTCTTACAGGTTGTTCTAAGGAAGAAGGATAATCATGTCTCAGCAGAGGTCTGCCTTGGTGTGCTTGGGTGAGTTACTTAACCTTTCTGAGCTTTTTCTGCTTTTGTATAAAACAGGGCATTGACATCTACTTTGTAGTATAATTGTAAGACAAGTAGGGTAAAAAACAGGCTATCAAGATACAGGGCATCAAGCTAGCGAAAATAACTGATACTGTTAGTATCGGTAACAGAACATATGGGTGAGGTCTAAAGGAGATTCGACTGAACTGGGAAATGTGTGTTTGTTATTTAATAAGAGGGAAAGAAGAACAAGAGAAACCTCACCACATGGGAGCAACCAGCCAACTCCATGATGAAGGACATTGTGTGGGATGAATGACACGGTCTAGCTGTCTACTAAAGCAATGAAGTCCCCCTCCCCAATTGGAAAGTAGTAGGAAATTGGTAGAGAATAAAAGAGCCTTAGACACCATAGCAACCAAATGCAATGTTTTATTTATGCAATGAATAACTTTTTTTATTCAAACAAACCTATTGTAGAAAGATATCTTTGAGTCAATCAAGAAGAAATACAGATATGGGCTCATAATGATATTCACACTGGTAGGTGTGAAAATGACAGTGTGGTTATGCTTTTACAAAGGCCTCATTAGAGATTCATATTGAAGTATTATGACAGAAATAACATGACATTGGAAATTTGCCATAAAATTGGCAAAAGTACAGAGGATGGAGGTCACAGATAAAATAGATTTGACAAATGGCTATACAATTTGAAGCTGGATGATAACTTCATGGAGGTTCACTATATTATTTCCTCCACTTTGTAAACATTTGAATGTTATCCTAGCTAGAAGTTAGGGTTAGAGGTGGTGATAGACAGATGGTAACCCATTCAGATCTACATTAAAATTTTTTTTCTCTAGCCATTTTTAAAGCTTATGTTTGTTGAATTGCATAGATTTAACCAAATGACAAGAAGACCAATTCTAGCATAAGGAACAGCTAAGCAGAGATGGAAGCTCTTCCATCACTAACTACTTTTTAATGGCAACCTTTTATTTAGTTAAGGTGCAAGGAGGAAGAAACAAGGAATGGGGACAAAGTCTGGTTAGTGGATAGTTCTTCCAGACAGCTTTTGCCATCTAGGTATCTCTTCTTATTTCTTTTGAAAGCATCAGCTCCATTTTTCTTTGGAATCTCACCCCCTATAAATTAATGGATGACTCTGCCCTAGCTCCAAATGAGGGCTTGCAACTCCTGGCCAATCAGAGCACAGGACTGCCCTAGTTTTGCAACTCCTGGCCAATCAGAGCACAGGACTGCCCTAGTTTTGCAACTCCTGGCCAATCAGAGCACAGGACTGCCCTAGTTTTGCAACTCCTGGCCAATCAGAGCGCAGGACTGCCCTAGTTTTGCAACTCCTGGCCAATCAGAGCACAAGACTGCTCTAGTTTCTACAAAGATTGGGGCAGAGAAGATAGCTTATTCTCTCTCAGAACCAATGAGACTCAAACATGAGACTTTAGCTGAAATTCCTGGGGAAGACCACTTACATCTTCCACGGGGCTTCCTGAGATTTGAGGATGTGACTTAGGTACATCTAGCAGCTGTTTTTCCACCAGGTGAGGAGTGCATAGCTAAGAAAAAAGTGACCCCCTGGAAAGAAAGCAGGATTGTGGATTGGAAAGAGCAAGAAGTCGAATCCTGATGACACTATTTCAGACTCTGGATCCAGCTGGATCTGAAGTTAGTTACTCCTGAACTGGTTATTAGATTTATGAACCAATCCATTTCTTTGGTTTAGACCATCCAGATGTGTGTGTTTGACTTGTGAGTGGTGAGTTATGAGTGATAGCATTTTAGAAAGTTTTATAGCTTTGCCATGTTCATGGTTATGGGTATGCCTCCCCATTAAGTGACTCATAATTTACTTTAAAATGTTGTTAATTTCTGCCAATAGCTTAATTTCTATTAGATGATCAGCCAATGCTTCCCTTCTCCCCACTATAAATCTTCTATAATTTCAAACTTACACAAACTACTTTTTAATGGCAACCTGGGTATTCTATTGAAATAATTGTATATGGTAATTAGTAATGTGAAAGATAATTTTAGTTAATTTTAAATTTAAAATCCATCATGCAAAACGAGTCAGATCAGAGTGGAGCTAGCAACAAAAGAAATGAATCAGAGTGTGAGAGAGGCCGCACACAACCCTGGAAATAAAAAATGTGCAAATTTCTCAGGGAATAATCATTGTCTCGATTTTTACTTGTAATTATAATTTAATTAGAAACCTACTTTTGCAACATTTTAAAAGTACATAGTTAGCATTTAAGTACTTTCCATATAATTATCTGTTATTGAACCTGCTCATTATGTAGCGGCTGCTGCATAAATTACTGTGCGTGGTGTAGAAATATTTTTCACTTCAGGTTGACTCAAAATAAAATAAGACAAATCATTTGAATGGTACTTAGTCCCATCCCCATATTGCACAGCAACTTCAAAGCTGACCATCTTAAAAGAACAGAGATGAACTCTGCCTTGTTTTGCTTTTTTCTCTTCCTAAGAATTTACTTCTTTCCCCCTTATTCCTCTTAAGACATTCAGAGAAAATACATGAAAATACTGCTGCAGACACCCCCCCTTCATCATCATGGGGAAAAGAGTCCATGAGTACACTATGGAGAGGGTACTATCTTTTCAGAAAGCCCATCTGGCCCTGGTGGAATACGGGGAAGGAAGAGTCTGCGCTAACGCTCCAGCCCAGCCCTGTCCTTCTGTATCTTTTCTAATTCAACTCTGCTGTCAGCTCTGAAGGAATAAAATAATGAAGCATATATTCACATTGCTCCATTTTACAGATGATGCAACTGAGGCCCACAGAGGTTGATACCTTGCAGGAGATGGTGAGGCTGGAGGAAGCTGAACCAGGGTTTGGACCTAAGGAGTGTGTGACTCCAGAGATCACACACCTAACAGCTGTGATGCCTTAGCCCAGCATCTAGGGCCACTTAGGGGTCCCTGCAGGGAGCAGAAGGTACTGAGTGTCTCAAAGAAAGGGAGACGGGTGCTCCTATTTGCCATTTGAATGGATTTTTAGTATCTGTATTCCAGAAAGAAACTGTGAACCAAACCGGGGCAAGAGACTATTAGAGGGCACTGGGTATTCTGCTTTCCTTGGGGAAACCAGGCAGTAGGGTGGATGGATTTTGCAGATTGCAAGTGCTGAGGGAGGAACAGGGTCAGCCCTGTCGTTTCTGCCTGTGTTTGTAGGCACTGTTTTTCTGAATCCCAAGACTCAAGAGTTTGCTCTGGTGCAGAACATCAAGTTCCAACCACTTTCATTGTTAAACTTTATTTATTCATGTCCGTAGATCAATTAAAATTAAATGCTGCCGTAATGTCTGAACATTATCCTATAAATAATGATTGCATTTGGAACTCTCCAGGAAAGGGATAGTGCCTTTGAATTACGTTTGGGGCCATGTAATCTCTGCAGTTCCTTGGTGCGGGGTTGCTAGGCTATGAAGAATAAGAAGTGACCACTGACATTTATCAAGTACTTAGTCTATGCTGGGCATTGTGCAGGGTGCTTAATGAATACACTCTCATTTAGAACAGGCACCCAAGGATTCTTTTTGTTTCTGGTTTGCAGGTGGAATGATGATGCTTAACTAACTTGCCCAGTTCAGTGGTGGAGAGCTGGGCTTCACCTAGAGAGAGGCAGGTGAGGCCGTGAGTCCAGAGTGAGGCTCCTAGTTCATACTGGAGAGTAGAGGACTGTGCCTCTTCTGACGTGAGGCTCCCTAGGGCACCCTGAGTGTCCTCCTCTCCAAGACATGTGAGCCTGTTGCCTTCCTGTCCACAAGGGCCCCAGGAGAGGCTGAGACGAAGCAAGGGGCACCCTAGGTGTTCACTTCTGCATGGCCAGAAGGGATTGCTCCCAGGGGAAAGACATACATCAGACAACAACCAATGACCACATTAGAAGCCCACAGACACTAGCAGGTGAACCACTGCAGGAGCTGAAGACGTGGTGGTGGACAGAAGGGGCAGCACCCTAAGGATTTCATGGAACAAAAGCAAAACTAGGAGGCAGGAGGCCCCAGTCCGGACTGAGGATGGCAGCAGTGAGGGGAGGTGGTGCTCCCTCAGTGGGCTCCGTCCTTTCTGTCCCCTCCCCGCCCAGGCTCCCCTTCCTACCTTTCCCCCATTGGGGGGCCTAAGGCACCTGCACACAGACCCTTTCTCCTCCTCCTCCTTTTCCTCTCTTCCAAAGACAAAGTCTCAAAGGATCTGGCTAGCCCCAACCCCCCAGAAATTCCAGTCAAAAGCCCCAAGCTGTGGAACATGCCCATCCCCCAGGGCCCACATAAAAGGGTCTCTAACTGCCCCTGGGCACAGATGCCATCTTTGCACTGCCAGGTGGCACTGCCCACAGGTACCGTCTTCCATAAAGCTGACCTGAGCCTCTCCTCTGCAGCCTCATCTCTGGGCACCACCTTTTACCCCCTCCCAGACATGGGTGATTTTCAGGGTTCAGCTCAAAGTGCTTCTTGTCTCTGAAGCCTTTTCTGCTGCTGCTTTTACAAAGAAAATTCCTCTACTGTCTTCTCCCACCCAAATTCGGCTGAGGCATTTGCCGTAGCCCTCAGCACATTCCATCATAGTTGTGTGTTTGAGTCTCCCCCGGAATGCAGTTGAGTTCTGTTCCTCCTCTCTTTGGGTCCAGATCTACCCAGTCAGGGGCCAGCACATGGTACATATTCGACAGAGGGTTGAATAAATGAATTTTCATCTTGTTGGGTTTGTTCATACCCTGGTTTCTTTCACTAGAATAAAATATCACTGAGAACAGGGGTTTTGTTTTGCTCACACTATTTATTTTAGATATAGGTTGGGATGGAAAGTTGTAGTTTGCACCATTAAGGGGGTCAGCCCACTCAGTCACAGGTAGGGGCCAACTCACCAGTAAGCACCAAAGAGAAATGAGACAACCTGAATCTCTTGCTTAGTGGTTCTAGAACTTTGTTACAGAACTTAATTATAAGGATAATATTTGTTGATTTTTTTGAAACATAGCATTGAACAACTAGTTCTGTAAATTCCACTTCTTAAATTCCTATACAGTCTGTCTAGTTTTTTCTAATTCAGAAGTGTTCAGCGGGGGTAATCTTTTCCTCACAGGGGACATTTGTCAAAGTCTGGCATCTAGCAGGAATCAGGAGAGCTCTGAACACCCTACAATGGAGGGGACAATACCCACAGGAAAAACTCTGGTTCAAATTTTAAATGGTGCTATGCTTGAGATCTTCTCATATGCTTGAGACCCTCTCTGCCCTTCCTTACCAACTTCCTGGTCCCCTGGTCCAATTGATCATCATCTGTCAACCAAACCATGTCAATTGTGACCCGCCAGATCTTGCTTTCACTCTCTATCATTAGGACAATTCTCTAAAAATACAATGATCCTGGGGTGGCACCTGTGGCTCAAAGGAGTAGGGTGCCAGCCCCATATACCAGAGGTGGTGGGTTCAAAGCCAGCCCTGGCCAAAAACTGCAAAAAAAAAAAATAATAATAATAAAATAAATACAATGACCCTTGGTCAATGTCCATTGTATTGGCTTTCTCTTGTTGCTGTAATGGAATACTGCAATAGCACAAATTTATTATTTAACATTGTTGAGGACAGAAATCCTGAAGTTGGGGGTCAGCAGGCTGCGTTCTTCCTGCAGGTTCTAGGAGAGTCTATCCCTCGTCTTTTCCAGCTTCGAGAAGCAGCCTGTGCTCCCCATCTCACAGCCCTTCCTCCATCTTCAAAGCCAGCAGTGCAGCAATTTCAAATCACACCCTCCTTCCTTCTCTTCCCCCACCCCCAACCCGGATTACTTCGCTCATCATCCCATCTCCGTCTCTTTGTCTCTTAACTTCGTTCATCATCCCATCTTCGTCTCTTGACTCTCTTGCCTTCCTGTTTCCCATAGAAGGACCCTTGTGATTGTATGGGGCACACCAAGATAATTCAGGACAATCTTTCTGTTTTAAGACCCTGGATTTAGCACACCTGCAAAGTGCTTTTTGCCATGTAAGTTAATGTATTCTGTGGACATTCTAGGTCCTGTGGACATCTTTGCTGGGATGCGAATTATTCTTTCCTTTAGACTCAGCCTAAATCCCCTAGAAAGTTTCCTTGTGCTTCAAGGAAAAAGATCCAATTTCCTACCAGATATGCAGAATCTGATTCTTCTCTGCCTCTCTGGTTTCACCATGAACTACTCTTCCTTTTGAATTTTGTACATCAGCCATATTAACATTTTTCCACTCACTCTAATGTGCCATGTTCCCTCTGCTTCATGGCTTTTGAATTTGCTATTCCTAGAACTGTTTCTTCTTTCCTTTCCTGTCTTCCTACAGTTCCCAGCACAATATCATTTTCTCTGGGAAGCCTTCCTTAAACTCCTGACTTCTGCCTCCAAGCCTAGGTCAAGCCCTTCTGCTACACAAACCTGTATCACCCAGTTCTTTTCTCCTACAACACTCACCCCAGTTTCTAAAGATGATGTCTGCTCCCAACACTATTCTGTAGCTTCTATAAAGATAGGGGTTAAGTCTCTCCTGGGCCCTGATCTCAGTGGGCGCTCAATAAACATTCATGGAAAACACACAGCTACATAGCCTAGGCTAATTAAATTAAGTGGAGGGGGTAGAATACTTTAAATAATTATTTAAACATTTTAAAGACTTCAGCTGATCTGCAATTCACATCTGTAATTATTTACTTGTTTTTTCTTATTTGACTTGTGTTGCCATGAGGGGAAAGAGTGCTAATATTATTCATCATTAGACCCTTCTATTCTGCCACGTGGAACATTCGCCCGATAAGTATTTTCTAAATGAAAGAATGAATACAATACGCTTTTGTACTGTACTCAGGGGTTCTGATGAAGGCTGTTCTCATTGCCACTGGGGTGGGCTCCCTGCGATGGTCAAGTGCATACAATCCAACCTTGTGCCATGGGAAACCTTGTATGTGCCTAGAAGCTGTTTATGTCGTCTGGACTAAACTCTCAAACAACCTATGAGTCCCCTTTCTTCCCACTGTACCTGATTCTGTGGGCATCGTCCCCGCCCTCAACACAGGAATGAGTTTGGAATCCCAGAGAAAGACACTCTGCTCCCCAGGGTGAGAAACTTCCATTAATTTTAGAATCTCTCCTTGAGTGAGATAAACCAGAGCCAGTTTGAATCAGCTGGAAATGAACCACTCAAATTGGGGCAGTGGTGAAAACCCACCCACATCATAGATTGTTTGAAAGATAACAACAGACACTGTTATGAAATGCAAATTGTTTATGATCAGCAAACTGACCTTCTTGTTTTCAGACGCAGATAAAGTAGGCATAAGCCATGTCCAAGTGGTTCTCCCCACACCACCTTTTTAAAGGCAATAGCCACCAGCGAAATCTAGAAACATTAAGCCCAATGTACTAGAATTTTACCTATGTATTTCCAGTGGTGTGGGTTTAAATATGTAAGTCCTGACACGGGCTGCATTTTTCAACTTTATGACCGAGCAGCCTTTGGTACAGATTGATGTGGAGAAGGATCAGGATCTGTTGGTGGAATAAGACTCAGATTTTATACCGCTCTCTTCCAGTCATTCTACGAAAGAGAAAAAAAGTTTTAGGCAAAGATAAATGGAAATTAACCAGTAACTTCAAATATATTATTCCCCAGATATCCTGTCTGGGTAAATCAGAGTCACTCACAACTATAGATAATGAGATAATTAAAAACTAGTAAATATAAATGTGAGGTGTCTTCTACCCTGAAGCTCTGGTAATGTATCTGATCATGAAACACTGACTCTATATTTTGAAATGTCATATCAATTACAAGAGACACTTTTACAGATCTCCCTAAGAAATATTTACATAAAACTATATTTTTATACACAATGTAAAATACTGAAGTATAGATTTAATCAACACTGTAAATAGGATTAAAGGCATGCTCTAAGTGTGAAATACGCAAGCATAAAAAAATCCTTGCAAAATTTTAAATCAATTTCACTCTGAATTACACTGGCTTTCCTGTTACTTGAAAATTCCTCAGCCCCCAAGCCCTTTGGCTCCCTTTTTACCTTAATGCTCTTTCCTTGAAGAGAAGACATTTTTGGGAAAAAATTTGATAGTGGTTTTATGTTTCTGTATCTGTTGGGAAAGGGATGTAAATAGAGAAAGTCTGGTTTTTTTTCTACATTCTGAATTATGTGTTTAGTTTCTCCTGGCTCCTGGGAGGCCATGTGGGTGCAGTAAGAACCCAGGAGTTGGTGCTGGGCTGAGACTTGGGTTGTGTCCTGCCTCTGACCCCAGCCTTGGGCAAATGACTCCATCTGTCTGGGTCTGAGTTGCCTCATTTATAAAATGAGAATAATGGTCCCCACTTCTTGGGGGCTACTAAGAGTTGAAGGGGAGCATGGAGGGCAGTCTGTGGCACATCTGGCACACCCAGGAATTGCTCTCAGGATACTGCACTGTCCATCTCACCTCTTCTTATTGTTATAGTCTAGGCGCTGGCTCTCGGATCTCAAGATCATGGTGGGACGGAGACAGATTGTGTGGGAGGAACGTCAAATGATTAGTGTCACCGTTCTGTGCTGGTGACTTAACTAGGACAGCCAGTTGTTTCAGAGCAGGGGGAGCTCCCTGTGAAGGCTTCATGCTGAGATCTCCTCCAATCAGAATGTTTTAGGGGCCTCGATTCCTGTGGGTCTCCCTTTGTAAGGTGCCCCTGCCTGACTTTTCAAATCAGGGTACTCCATTAGCCAAGGTCAAATGAAACACAAGACGGGGTAAGAAGACCTCAAATTTTGGTTTATAAAAAGCACAATGGTGGATTGACCAGCTTGTCCTAGTTTTCCCAGGACTGTCCTGGCTTTAGCCCTAACACCCTGGAAATCTTTCAGTGCTGGGTCAACCAGCCTGGTTGGTCACCCTACACTGTGACCAGTAGTTTTAGTTCTGGGATAAGGCAGTCAGTGACAGGATGATTTGCAGTTACATGGGGCCGAGGGTGGCCATAGGGAGTGACTATAAACGGGGATGAAGTTTCTTTACAGGATAATGGGAATGTCCCAGAAATAAATGGTGATGATAACTCATAAGTCTGTAAACACACTAAAATTTATCTACTTAAATGTATCTTAAAATAGGTGATTTTAATAGTATAAAAGTTATGGCTCAAGAAAGCTGGTTAACCCATTGACTGCCACACTATAAAAAATGTTTTTTCCTTGAGGGCATGATGTTTTATTATGAAAATGGAATAGAAACACTGAGAACAAAATCTTTTCTAATTTAATGAAAAATGTGTTATTTTGTATTGTTTGTGTGAGTTATACGCAACTCATGCAGCAATAGAATCAATTCTACATTGCATATCATGTGAGTTGTATGTGACTCACAACATACTTACTGAGTTTGTTTTCTGAGAATTGAGTCTTTTGTCATTCCGTATGTATTTATTTGTATCTGGAGTGGGCCTTGGGTGGTCTTGGATAACGACCTCTGAATCATACCCCCACATCACATTGCACTATCTATTCTGTTCAAGGAGCAGCCACAGGCAAACATTTAAGAGAAAATGCATAGTTGGAAGTTACAATAATCAGAGAACACAGTCCAGCATGTATGGCACACATGCGTGGTGGCAGGAACAGGGTGACGGGAGGCAGGGGAGACATGCAGATTAACAGCAAAAACAATGGGCAGAGAGGTTTCACAGCTTCACAAGACCGTGGCTCAAAGCTAGTGTGAGTTAAGTGCAACTCACATGGCATTTAATGTGTTAAAAATAGATTATGAAATGATATTTTCATGCTAAAGCATTTGACATTTTTGAGCAAAAAATAACAGTACTTTGTCCACAAAATGAACATACACATTAACAATGTGAAGTGACCCTTTGCCCATTGCCTTAGAAAAGATTTAAAAAGACTGGCAAAGCTCAGAGACGACTAGGGTATGGGGAAACTGTCAGTCTCATGCTTCATAGTCAAGGGTCTTAATAAATACAAAGTTCAAGTGGAACAATTTGGTAGCATATAGCAAAATGTAAAATGTATTTACACTTTTCTCAGCAACTTCATTACTAGAAGTGAATTCCACAGAGATAATTGTCAAGTGTGCAAATATGTGTGTGCAAGGACATTCATCACAGATGATTTGTGATAGAAACAATGACTTAGCATGAGAATCAACTTACATCTTCATCAGTGCCAACCTGTTTAAACCAGTTATGGCAAATCCACACATAGAACCACTCCGTCCTATGACATTGAAATGATAACATAAATCTGTACCCACATCCGGGTGACCAACATCCTGGCTTACCTGGGACAGTCACTGTGCTAGTACTGAAAGTTGTGAGTTCAGAGACACCTTTCATTCCTAGATAAATGGAGATTGTTGGTCATTAACTTCTCTACAGGAAAACAGGTAATAGGATGTCACCAAAAACTGACAAGGGTTGCCTTGGGACAATAATGGGATTCTAAGTCAGCTTAACTTTTTGTGTTATCATTTTTGTTTGTTAGGTTTTTTATGGTATCAGTTGAATTTTTTATGAAATGCATTTACATTTGAGGGAAAAACGAAAGAACGTCTATTTAGGCAGACCCCATGTGATTGCACTTTGCTTTTTTGTGCTTTGCAGATATGTGTGTTGCAATGTTTACAAATTAGAGGTTTGTGGCAATCCTGCATTAAACAAGTCTGTCATGGCCATTTTTCTAAAAGCTCTTGCTCACTTTGTATCTCTGCATCACATGTTGGGAATTCTCATGACATTTCAAATTTTTTCATTATTATGTCTGTTATGTTGACTTTAATTCGTGATCTTTTGCTCTTGCTATTTTAATTATTTCGGGGTGCCACAAACTGCACCCCTGTAAGATAGCAAACTTTATAAATGGTGTGTGTGTGTGCTGACTGCTCCAACCGTTGGCCATTCCCCTTTCCCTCCCCTTCTCCTTTCCTCTTTATATTCCCTGAGACAGAATGATATTGACATCAGGTCAACTAATAACCTTGTAACGTTCTCTAAGTATTCAAGAGTTGCACATCTCTTAACTCTAAACCAGAAGGTAGAAATACTTAAACTCAGAGAGGAAAGCGTGTCGAAAACTGAGATAGGCCACAATCTAGGCCTCCTGCACCAAACAGCCAGGAAGGAAAAGTTCTTGAAGGAAATTAAAAGTGCTCCTCCAGTGGGCACATGAATGGTAAAAAAATACAGGGTTACTGCTGATGTGGAGAAAATGTGAGTAGCCTGGATCAAGATCATACCAGTTACAACATTCTCTTAAGCCAAAGCCTAATTTAGAGAAAGACCTTAACTCTCTATTCTGCGAAGGCTGAGAGAGATGAGGAAGCTGCAAAAGAAAAGTTTGAAGTCAGCAGATCTTGAAAGAGGGGATGTGTAAATACTCTCATCACAAGAAATGATAAATATTTGAGGTAGTGGGTGTGCTAATTACCCTGATTTGATTATGTGTTGTATACATGTAGCAAAACCTCACACTATACCCCATACGTAGGTACATTTACTGTGTCAATTAAAAATAAAATGCAACTTAAAAAAAGAAGAGCTCAAATAAAAACCCTATGCTGATACTTTAACACACATGCAGGCATATTGAGCATGTGGGAAGAAGAAATTCTTTTCTTTCTTTTATTTTCCCTTCATTTATTTCATGGGATCTGGCTTGCCATTTGCCACGGATGGGGGCTACATAAATACATAAACATAAACACAGCCACACACAGTCACACAAGGATGTGATTCAGGAGAGTCAGGCCTGCTTGGTTTTCTGTTATAAACACAGAGCTTGTCACACAAGACAAATAAATATGTGCTTATTAAAATGTGAGAAAAACGGCCAACCAAAACTGGAATGAATTGTCAAAGCAATAGATTTAAAACATTTGGTCAAATCAGTACACAGGTTGTTATCTTCAAATGATGCCCATTGATCTGGCTGTTTTAACTTTTCTTCATGGTGAATTGACTAACAGCTTGATTCAATTGACTAATATTTTCCCTCATGGTGGTTTTCATTTTTGCTTTTTCCCTTATGATAACACAATGAATGACTATTAAATAAAAGTCAAGCAAAAACACAAAAATAATAAGCCTCTCTGTTGATACTGTTGATACCTTGTCATAGACACTTTCCAACCCTTCTCTAACGTGTAAAGGAGATAGGCATGTGCATATATGTACATATAAATGTATGTGTTAAACATAATAATGAACTCATTCGATATTATGGCCCATTTTTCCATTCAACCATACATTGGAACTTCCCATCTGCATCTGTGGATATACAGGGTTTGCAGTATTTTCAGCGGCTTCATGGTATGATATTGCATAGGTCACACTGGAAGGGATTGACTTGCTATAAAAATGTTATTTCCTTGCTGAACATTGCCCAGTTGGGAACTGTTTTCAGAGATCCTGTATTTGGTCACCCAATAAGTACACAGAACATGGCCAGTCAAATGCCTGGCCTCCAGTGGGTGTTCAATACATGTGATTCCCTTTCTTGTAACCTCTATTTGAGCAACAGTAATTTTCAGGAGTAGAGAATGTTATATAACAAGTAAAGATTGTTTAATGATAACTTTCTAAGATCCTGAGGTGCAGAGATTCTAAGATGAACTGTGTATATTCAAAAAGAGTTCTCTCTGTCCAAGTGGGGAATCAGAACACTTTTCCTCCTGTTCGTCAATCAGTTCTGGAAGCTGCAAAGTCCAAGAGCAAGGCACTTGCATGGGATGTGGAGCTTCTTACAGTGTCCTCACAGGGTGGAAGGCAGCAGGGTCCTCATATGGCCAAAAAGCAAGAGAGAGGGGTCTGTACTCCTATGCCTCCTTTGTGGTGGCATAATAGGAGTGGAACCCCTGTGAACAAAATACCTCCCATTGGGCTCCTTCTTCCAACACTGTTGCAAGGAGATTGTTTCTGATGTATGAATTTTGGAGGGAACACATTCACACCAGAGTGCACGTTCCCAGAGAAACCTTCAGTGCCACTTGCTCTCTGAGTCAAGCACCCCCATCGTGAACATCTCACAGACTGACTTATCCCTTGATGGAGCTCATCACACTCAGAACTTAGGCCTTGCTTGTTTATTTATTGCCTTGTTCGCTGCCAGTCTTTCTCCACTCCAATGTGTGCTTCTTGTGAGGATGGCTTGGTCTGGGTCAGCTTTGTGTCCCCCGTGACGCTGAAGAGTAAGCGCTCAAGAAGAAGAATAAAGACTTTTGTCTCTACAGCAAGTTAACATGTTGGAGAATAGCTCTTCACTCCTTTGCAAAGTTTGTATGATGTCCTTATTGAATCATCCTAAGTTTTACATATAGTTATGAAGTATGCCAAAGAAGGAAGGAATTTCAGGAAATAATTTATATGTATTTTGAATTTCCTAAACAACTTACTTAATTCCAATTAAATAGAATTAGGTGATATGGATTTATTTGCCCACATTTTTAATAAATTTAAAACTCTTACATTTACTAAACATATTTTGTTTCAGAGGTAATCATTTTTTATGTTTTGGTGAGTATCTGTTTCTCTATTGTGTAATTTTATAAGTTATTCCTGGATATTACTTTGTTTTTAAATTTTTTTTTTTTTTTTAATAGAGACAGAGTCTCACTTTATCACCCTTGGTTGAGTGCCGTGGCATCACACTGCTCACAGCAACCTCTAACTCCTGGGCTTAGGCGATTCTCTTGCCTCAGCCTCCTGATCAGCTGGGACTACAAGTGCCCACCACACACCCAGCTATTTTTTTTTGTTGTCGTTGTTGTTGCAATTTGGCTGGGGCCGGGTTTGAACCTGCCACCCTCAGTATATGGGGCTGGCGCCTTACTCACTGAGCCACAGGCACTGCCCTCTTGGATATTACTTTATAGTAGGTTAAGGATTTATAGCTTTGAGAATGATCCTGTCAATGATGTTAAATGAATACATTTAGCAACTTGTTTACTTTGACATATCATCTAATTCTAGTGAGAATAGCCCACATCACAAAATCCCAAAACTACAGGTGCTGGCATGGATGTGTACAGAAGGGAACACTTCCACACTGCTGGTGGGAATGCAAGATAACATGTCCTTTCTGGAAAGAAATTTGAAGAATACTCAAGGTACTTAAAGTAGACCTAGTATTCGATCCTGCAATTCCTCTACCAGGTATATGCCCCGGTGATCAAACATCATTTTACGGCAAAGACTTATTTCTCAAGCTACCTACCATTCATGTATTTTATTTTGTTTATTTTTTGAGACAGAATCTTACTTTGTCACCCCGTGTAGAGTGCTGTGGTGTCATAGCTCACAGAACCTCAAACTCTTGGGCTCAAGCAATCCTTTTGCCTCAGCGTCCCGAGTAGCTGGGACTACAGGCGCCTACCACAGTACCTGGCCATTTTTTAGAGATGGGGGTCTCTCTCTTGCTCAGGCTGGTCTCAAACTCCTGAGCTCAAGCAATCCACCTGTCTTGGCCTCCCAGAGCGCTGGTTTATAGGTGTGAGCCACCACACCCGGCCCCCTTCTTTAGTCATTGACTACTTGCTATGGGCCAGACTCTCTGTGAGGCCAGGGAAGCACATTTTCTTATATATTACATACAGTCTGGTGGACCAGACTATTTTCAAGTATTGCACTACTTATTTTTAATTAATAGACTTACTTTTTAAAAGCAGTTTTACATTTGCAGAAAAATTCAGCAAAAAGCACAGAAGATTCTTCTTTCCTCCATTATCAGCATCTTGCCTGGGTGGCACATTTGTCACACTGTTGAAGCAATACTGATACATCATTGTTAACTAAAATTCACCACCTTCAGGAGGGTTCTGTGTGATGCAGCTCTATGGGTTTTGACAACATCGTAGATGAGATGTGGCCACCCTTGCAGTATGGCACAGAATGGCTTCACCACCCTGGCTCTATGGGTTTTGACAACGTCATAGATGAGATGTGGCCACCCTTGCAGTATGGCACAGAATGGCTTCACCACCCTGGCTCTATGGGTTTTGACAACATCATAGATGAGATGTGGCCACCCTTGCAGTATGGCCCAGAATAGCTTCACCACCCTGGCTCTATGGGTTTTGACAACATCGTAGATGAGATGTGGCCACCCTTGCAGTATGGCACAGAATGGCTTCACCACCCTGGCTCTATGGGTTTTGACAACATCGTAGATGAGATGTGGCCACCCTTGCAATATGGCACAGAATGGCTTCAGCACCCTGGCTCTATGGGTTTTGACAACGTCGTAGATGAGATGTGGCCACCCTTGCAATATGGCACAGAATGGCTTCACCACCCTGGCTCTATGGGTTTTGACAACGTCATAGATGAGATGTGTCCATCACTGCAGTATGGCACAGAATGGCTTCACCACCCTGACATAGCCCGTGTGCTACGCCCACCCCCCCCCACCCCCCGGAGCCTTTGGAAATTGTGGACACTTTCACTGCTATATAATTTTGCCTTTTCTGGAATGTGTTCAAGTTACAATCCTGCAGCCTGCAGCCTTCTCAGATGCTCCTTTCCCTTAGCAGCATGTATTTAAGTTTCCTACACGTCTTTTTGTGACAGCTCACTTCTTTTTGTAAGTAAACAATATTCTGTTCCATGCATAGACCACAGTTGTCTCTCCATTTACCTAGCAAAGAACGTCTTGACTGCTTCCAAGTTTGGGCAAATATGAATAAAGTGGCAGTAAGAGTTTGGGTACAGGTTTTTATGTGGACATGTTTTTAACTCATTTGAGCAAAAACCAAGGAGCACAATTGCTGGATCATATGGTGAGAGTATATTTAGTTTTATAAAATACTGCAGAGCCATCTTCCAACGTGCCGGCACCATCCGTGACGAAGGAGAATTCCCTTTGCTGCATATTCTTACCAGCATTTGCTGTTGTCAGAGTTCTGGATTTAAGCCATTGTAATAGATATGGTATCTCACTGGTGTTTTAATCTGTAATTTCTTAATGATACATGGCATTGACATCTTTTAATATGCTGATTTGTCATTCTTTGGTGAAGTAATATACTTTCTTTTTGCACGTAGATATCTGAAAGAAAAAAATTCCCTGGGTAAAGGAAAAAATTCATGCCTCAGTAATGGCAGGCTGCCTTCCCCGAGTGCCCCTGACTTTTGTCTACCTGGCATCTAGATCTCTTTTTCTGGGTATGGTACATCCATTGTCTTTCGTGGAACCTCCTCTGGCATCGTGGGCAGACCTAGGTGCCATCACTTGAGATGTGACCAGCATGGAATCCAAACTCAGCCAATAAGTTTCTTTCTTGAATTTGAATTTTAAGTAGCTGAAAGAAAGGTCTGGGGGAATAGTTGAGTTTGATTCATTATAACTGTAGGTCCCAACAATGGCATCCCCCAAAATGACTGGCTGTGAGTCCCTGGTCCTCAATTCCTGGGGATTCCTTGATATCCATCCTGCTTGAGGGCCGGTGGTTTAGCTCTTCCTTTCATCCAGCTCTGTCTTGCTTAAGTCAGCCAGCCTGGGTTTACGTGGGTTATAAGCAAAGGATCCATATCATAGACTTGTGAGAATCTTTTAAGTCTATGACACCATGTTTATTTCTGTTTTCCTCATCCCAGGCAGTGCCTGAGACCTGGCGACCTCTCCATGAACTACCAGATCTATGAATCATTGGACATCTCCTGAGTCCTAGGAATTTTATAAATTTTGTTTCATTGAATGCTCAATAACTACCCTTTAAACAAAGACCCAGAAGATATGTTTCTTGTCCTAAGTCATGTGATTTTAAGTGGTGCACCCCAGTTTGTCGGAGATCAGAGCTTTCCATAGAACCACACAGCCCCCCCCCAAACATATTATAAACCCATTAAAGAAATCAATGATTAAACAAATGTGCAAGTAAAAGATGAAAACTAGGAAATCCAGCATGAAAGCGTTTGCTTTTTTTTTTTTAATCAACAAAAATATTAAGATGGTGTGTAATGGTCAGCTTCCAGCAGTGTATTTTTCATTTCCAAGCAGTATATTTTTCATTTCTAAATGTGGTCCATTGGTGCTATTTGCTAGAAATAAAGGTTAGAAAATTTCCTCCAGACCTAACGGGAACGGGCACAGAAATCTTTAGTTTAAACACTGTGCCTGGTTGATTCTGATGTACACTGCAAGCGGGAATCGCTAAAATTGTTAGTTCAGGGTGGGGAGGGCTGTGAGCTTTTGCAATGTCTTATGATATGGTTTTGAGGTCTGTAGGCTTTGAAATGCAGGGTAACTTTTTCTGGAAAGGGCAAACAGGTATTCACGTTGTTGGGGAAAGATGTGTGGCTCTTAGAACATTTCAGGCTAGGGTGACCATCTCCTGAGTGTGCTCCTAAGACTTCCTGACGCTGCCTGCTCTATTAATTATGAGCTCCATGAAATCCTTTCATATTAATCCTACACAAAGGAAAACAAAATATTCTAATAAGCTTGAAGTTAATCTTTCAATTGAATTAGGAATGCAAACTTCTAAATTTACAAGACCCTCAAAGGCAGGAGATACCCACCTGTGTCCTGTCTATGTCTCTGTCTCCAGTAACTGGTTAACATCGTTCTAGCAAAATAATAGAATAGAATATGCTCATGTAATACAGCTGAACTTTACCCAGTGTGAGGAAGAGATTCCCACAGTGCAGAGGAGGATGGCTTACTATACTGATTTAACCTGGATTTGGGGTCACATCAGGGAAAGAGCAGTTTATGCCATAAATAATATTTAGAGAATATTTTTATGGAAACTTTATGAAACTCTAGATTCCTCCTAGATGGGGCATATGAGAATCTGTTAGGGACTCTCTGTAATGTGGCAGGCAAAATGGTTGGAGGTTTACTTGGTCAAAGAGAAGTGGGTTCAAATTCTCTTTCCGCCACTTGCTTATTGAACATCCCTGGATCTCTCTAAGCCTTGGTCTCCTTGTTGCCCAGGTGGAGAAACTTCTAGGACCATGGTGCCAATTCCAAGCTGTAGTGACATACACATGCTCTCAGAAATTGTGCGTCCGAGACCAGGTCCTTTACTGCTGAATTATCTTCCTTATCATCCTTCTCACATTCCATTTTGTCCAGGCAACTGAACATTTACATGAAATATTCAAATCTTCATCATCTCTGTGTGTTTTCATACTCATACATACATAAAAGCTCATCATTAAGTGATGTGACTTATATGAATAAAATCGGTTTTATCTTTATAGGTTTTCTTTTAAGATTTTCCTATAGCTTTGACTTATAAAGACAAGGCATGATAAAGTGGTTGTTTTTTAATGCCTCAAGTCTGTGAAACTCCATTAGTTTTCACACAGATGAAATGCATATTAATAAAATATGACACCTTTGCCTTAGAAATCTACAACAAGAAAAGCCTCTGTGATTATATAAATATTCTTTGTCTGGCAGCTATTATGGCCAAGAGCAAACATGGGGCTCAATTACAGAATGGGGACACCAGGCAACGAAATTACATGTTTGGTGCCTGTCACTCACAGGACAAAATAATCTGCTATTCCGAGCTTCCCTGTGGTTCCTCAGCCTTCTATTGTTTTGAGGTTGTCTTGCTCTCAGCTTGGGTCTCTGAGACTGGTGCATCCCCTGTAAGAGCTCATATTTCTAGGCAAGTCTGTCATCCTTTCTTAAGAGTTTTACTTGCTTTTACTGTTTTCAACTAAAGGCAAAAATACAGTTGGAAGATAAAAATGCATTCACCTGTGATTTCAATCATCCGTCCTCCCTCTGTCTGTCTGTCCTTCCATCCATCATCTTCCCTTCTGTCTTTCCAAGCATCCAGCAATATCTTTGGTGCCCCACCTGTGTGAGTCTTTCATTTATTCAGCTCATTTCTGTTAAGTGCCTTCTTCACGTTGAGGATGTTTCACGTGCCTAAAGAAAAAGCCGCCGTGGTTCTGAATCTCATGGAGCTGACAGTCAAGTAGAGGAGAACCATTAACAAAATAATCATACATGTGAATATTCATATTAATGGATATAATGCCAAATTTGGTAAATGCAGTGAAAGAATGGTAAGGGAATCAGGAGAGCTTATACTAATAGGGGGAGGGTAAATTAGACCGTGAGTTCATGGACATTTTTCTGAAGGGACTAAAGACTGTGCTGAAGTTTAAAGAATAAGCAAGAATAATTAGAAAAAAGAGGTGGGGTGGATGTCTCAAGGGAAAGGGGGCAGCGTGTACTGTCCAGTGATGGGGGAAACATGCGGGTGGGGAGTTGGAGATCTCAAATGTGATTGGAGCAGAGAGAGAAGGCAGGGGAGCCCTGACAGAACAGGAGGACCTGTAGAGCTTTGAAGGCCGTTTTCAGGAGCTTGGATATAATCCAAAGAGTATTCAAAGTATACCAAATAATACAGGGGTACCTGTCTGCTGAAGGGAAGAACTAATTAACAGAGGGCAGTGGGGGGTTGGCTAGCACACTCAGCAGATTCTATCTGCAGTTGAATAAGAGGTGCTGGAGGCTGAACATGGTGTTAAAACAGTGGAGAACGACGGAGAAACATTTCATTTCGGAATCCTGGAAGGTAGTTGGGGACAGAATTTGCAGACAGACAAAATGTCACGTGAACAACACAAGCGGCATAACAAAGGTAAGGAATGTGGTAGGCAGCTGAGACAAGGTTGGAGTGGAAGGGCTTCTTGGGGTTGGAACTTAACAGGAAAGAACTCAGAAGGCGTTTCAGACAGCGCAAGTGAATAGAGCCATAGGGAGGAGATTTGCAAAATTTGTATGGAGGAAGATGAGAAGACAACAGAGGAAAGATGTTGAGAGCGATGGTACACAGCAGCGACAGTCTTTCCACGGTGATTAATCATAACTCTCTTGGTTTCCTGGCAATAATGTAAAAAGCAAATCTGATTACGTAGATGACAGACACACTTGTAAAGGGCTCAGGTATAGCTGGATCCAGTTGTTTAAATAATGATGCCAAGAGTTTCTCTCTCTCTATCCCTTGGCTGTGCTTTTCTTGAACAGGCTTCATTTCCACAAAGTCTCCTTTTTCTCAGTGGCAAGATCTGGGGTTACCTCCTACCAGCTAGACAACCCGGTGTAGAATCTTCAACAAGAGTTCATGATGTCTGTCATAGTGGCCTAGTTGATTTCACATGTCTATCCTTGACCAATCGTTGAGACCAGGAGAGTTGGTGCTCTGATCTTCCTGGCCAGGATTAAGTATATTTCTTCACTGCAACTGGTGGTGGTGGTGGTGGTGGTGTGATGGCTCACTGTTCCCTCCCGCAAGCCAGATGGATTGGAAGAAGGGAGGAAAGTTTCTCCATTGCAAAGTAGAATGTTATTAAGAGAAAAAGAAAAGATGTACACTGGGAAGGTGAGCTAACAAGCAAATAATACAGATGTTTTGTATCACCTGATGCCACATGGACAGTCTGGTGAGCTTAGAGAGAAGCCTCATTTTAAGAGATTACTTTTTGGCTCATGAGAAATGAATAATCTTGGAGCCACATGCTGATTTATAAAAACCTGGAGGTTTGTCCTTTATGGAACAGCCACGTCTGTATTCTATCCTTGAGATTAGTGATATTTCCTAGAAGGTAGAGAAGCTTCAAATGTCTGACTCTTCCTACGACTGGGGCCAAATCACTGGCTCAGGCTGGTATTCTGTTCCTAAGTTGGCATTGATTCGTTCATCTGATATTTTATAAAACAGCATGAAAATTGTCATAAAATTGGGAATTGAATCACATCTGAAAGATAAAATAGAACTTCAGTCATTCTTTCTCATTTTCTGGTGGAGGGAGATGGATACAGGTTTTTGATCATAATTCAGGCAGGATCTGTCCTTGACAATGATTCAAGAGGGACATCTAATTTAGAGCCCTTGTTCTTTCATAGCTTTTTTTTCCATGTTCTTCTCTGAATTATTTCATCTTTTAGGTAGACTTTTTTAAAATTTAATTTTATGTTCTTTTCATTTTATCTTGATTAAGCTTTGAAAGGCCTTTCTGAGGAACTTATTCTGACTGATACTTAATTTTAAGGTATTCTTTCCTGGTTCGTAATAGCTTTTGTTATTGTATAATTAAAAACAAAATTAAAATATTTCTGCCCCCCTCACTTTTGTGAAGCCTATAATCCAGCTCCCAGCGACAATTGGGATGTCACAATTGGATGCAGAGCGTGGAGCCTTCTATCTGTTGCAACTAAATTAAAACTCCAATAAGAGGAAACAAAGTAAATATTAAATCATTTCACAGAGATGATGAAACTTAATCACAAATGAACTCATTTATGAATTCAGCACTCTCATTGTTAGTCTTTTCAGGGTTCTAGGACAAATGGATGGCAGGATTAAATCATTGATACTTAGCTCAGCACGCACCACCCTTGTGTGGCTTGCAGGTCCCTGCTGCAGTCAGATGATGCCCAGCCTCATCTGAAAAGGAGAAGGGTATAAAAGGTAAAGGAGAAGGATGTAAAAGAGAACCAGAAAGGACAGGGCCTCCTCTCCTGCCCCACTCTGAAATTTCCAGAAGACTTGTGGAAGGTAGAAGTCTAGAGGTGGCTCCCCCAAGATTTCCATATCCTTGTTTTTTAATCAACATTAATCTAAGCACTGGCATGAAGGGATTTTGTAGATGTGAAGTCCTGAGTCAGTTGACCTTAAGATACGGAGATTATATGGGTTTGACAAATCAGGTGAGCCCTTCAAAATTAAGAGTTTTTTAGTGGGTGGCAGAAGAAATAGAAGTCAGAGATATTCAAGAATCTTTTAGAAGTGCTCAGTGACCTAAGACAATCCTGTTTTGAAGACGGAGCCACATGCAAGGACTAGAAAGTACTATTTGGAGCCTGGGAATAGCTCACGGCCGACAACCAGCAACTGTCCAGATGAGACTAGTCTGGCTGACACCTCAACTTCATCTTGGTGAGACTCTGAGTAGGGAGCTCGCCCAGCCCACTCAGACTTTTGCTACTTCCAGACTTAACAAAATTGGGAGATAATAAATGGAGGGTTATTTATAATTTAGTTCCAAGTAATTTTTTCACAGCATAGAAAACCAATTTAGGAGTTTAAAAATCAGGTGTAGAAGGTCTCATATTATTAACTGGACACCAGAACTTGGACATAGATCTCTCAGACTTCAAAGTCAGCCTCTCAGAGTTGTGGCAACTGATCTGCTAAAAGTTTGCAAAGAGAAAAAAAGAAAGAAAAGAACTGATCTATTAAAGGTACGTGAAACTCAACTGCCAATGATGACCCTACATATGTCTCAGTACTTATTTAACAACAGTTTTTAAAATGTCTTTAAAAAACATTTTTAAATGGAGAGATAAAAGAAAGATTGAAATCTAATAGTTCCTTGCTCAAGTAATCTCTCTCTCTCTTCTACCTTTAAATATTTTAGTGACACTCTACCTATGAGATCAAGAGCAGACTGGTGAGAAGTGGAAAACATAACTTCTTGAATGCAAGTTTCATGATGGTAGAATTGGGTCCATTGAATTCCTTTCATATCCCCACAGAAAAACATGGACTGAAAGAATGAACAAGTGAGAGGGAGACATTTGTCAATGCCTGGAGACTTTTTTGGTTGTTGCACCTGAGGAGAAGGATGCAGTTGGCATTAACTGGGTAGAAACCAGGATACTGTTCAACATCCCCAAAGCCACAGGCAGCCTACTTCCCACCCTCCAGCACAATATCATCTGGCTAAAAATGTCAATATTACTGAGGCTGCTAGATCTTAAAGGCTTTTTCTTTCTTGATGTGATAAAAACGTCTTTTCTTCTACTTACCTATCATGGTAACCATCAAGCTTGTTCTTGATTTTTTTTTTTAACCTACCATGCATTTATTTTTTACCTAACCATTATTTTTTTTTTTTACTTGCATAAAAAAATGCATTTGCAAGGACATTGGACCTACTCTTTCCTAACCAGGCTCTGAATACTCATCACAGCCACCATTAGTGAACGCTAACTCCATGGCGGGAACCATGCCACACAATGGATTGTATTGTCTCCTTGTGTTCTCATGGAAATTCTGCAACACAGACTCTATTTTTCCCATTTCACAGAAACCTTCAGGGGAAACCTGAAGACCACAGAACATTGCCAAGATCGTAAAGCTGGTGAGTGGCAGAGCCATACCCAGACTCCAAATCCCATGTCCTGGTAACTGTGCTTTACGTCCCCTCCTTTGCCCATTGTGACTGGACTTGCTTCAACTTTTTGTTTTAGAAAATACCTTAATGCTTTTTCTTTCTCTGACCGTTCCTTCTCCATACAGTTGACATTATTTTCAACCTACTGCCATTCCCTCTTTATCATGATATTTTTGAAGAATCTAATTAGTTTAGCATGTTGTTATCTAATATAGCACAAGGGTAGTTAAGGAAAGTAAAATGGAAAACTGGAGCAGTTTCTAACTCACTATTGAGAAAGCAGACCCATCTTTTCAAAATTGTGCATTTGATTATATGTGACCACCTTGCATTAGACACTTCATTGGCTTCCTATTTTCTAAAAGAAACCCCAACATCTTGAATGCAACCTGCATGATCTGACTTACATCTATCACTCATAGTTTAGGTAGGCCAGGCTTAAGGGACATATAGATTCAAAAATATCTAAACAATTCAGCCACACTGAAGGTTTATTTCTTGCTCACTCAACAGCCTAGACAGATATTGTTTGGCTAGTGGTTTTCCTGGGTGACCTGGGCTCTTTTAATTCTCTGGCTTCTCTTTCCCCTGGGGCCCCCTCCTCATCTTCGAATGGGAAAGAGGCCATGGAGCATGAATCATGGGGCATGGAGCAGGGAGGAAAAGCACCTGTTCCCTCTGAACCAGGTGCCCTCAGGTCCCATTTGCTGGAACTCTATCACAGGACCACACCTCACTGAAAGGGAGGCTGGGAAATGTAGTCCGTCTGTCTGCCTTCAGACTAGGAGGACTATTCTCTTGAGTCTGCTGTTTGCATTTTTTGCTTAATATAGCTTGGAAGATTTTTTGTATGTAGGCTACCTCATTCTGTTTCACTGCTTTAGAGTATAATCCCATAATGACTATTTCTTTATTTAATCATGTACATATGTATATATAACACATTAATAGAGATTATATTACATATATATAAAATAGTCAAATCATCTCTGCAAAATTTATGAAAAAGTACAATCTACATGTCTTATAGCCATAAATAAATTGGATTATTCATTTATCCATAAAACATCCATTAAACCAGGAGTAGGAGAACTATAGCCCCAAGACCAGATCGGGTCCACCACCTATTTTGTAAATATTGTTTTATTGGAACACAAACACACCCATTTGTTTATGTAATAGCAGAGTTGAATAGCTAAGAGAGAAACTTTATTCCCAACAAAACCTAAAATATTTATTCTCTGACCTTCCATGACAAAAGTTTACCAACTCCTGGATCTCATATGTTTTACTTATTTCATTATTTAGGTCCTATCTGTAAGGACTAAATAAATCAACCTTACATGGATTGTTTTTGTTTGTTCACTTAGCTGTCATCTTAGATAGGTGCTTATGTTGTTTATAATCAATGTTGCAATGATCTTCCTCATACATAAGGTTGGGCAAAGTATATTGTCTATACAATAGATAATTAGTAGTGGATTTTCTGGAACTCTTATTCTGTGCATTGCACATTTTTATAGATATTACCAAGTTTCTCTCCAGGGAGTTTGAACCAATCTTCACTCACACATAACAGGGTTTGAAAAGGCCTGTTTCTTCACATCTTCACCACCACTGCATAGATGCACTATGTATTTTTAAAATTATGAAAATGGTTGAATATCCTTATATATATTCAAAAGTCATATTATTTCCCCTAAAAACAACATACTAAAGATTTTTCTCACTTTTAAGGATTGGGATGATGTTTATTTTTAATTATTTTTTACAGTAGGAGAATTAGTATTGTTATATTTGAGGTATGAATTTTATATACTTCTGTCAGCCATTTGTCTTTCTGCAATAAAAGCAAACAAGAAAATTTTGAATATATAGTAGTACTTCTAATTTGTTTCTTGGAAAGATAGCTTATATTTCAAGATTCAAAAAATCTTGCTTATTATAAGGATCATTTTTAGGAAGTAATTTTTTTAAACTTCCATGTTTTCTTTTAAAACTTTTAAAGTTTTATTGTATTGACTTGCTTGAGATTATTTTTGGCAAATGAAGTAATGTAGAGATTTGATTTTATTTCATTTTAGTTTTAGAAAAGTTCTCAGGGGTCCCCAATCCATCCTTTAGATAACCTCTTTCCTCACTGATACAAAATGCAAACTTTATCATAAATCAAATCTCCATCTGTATTTGGGTCTCTTTTTCAATTTTGATTTTATTAATCTTCCCATTCCTGGGTCAGGCATTGTGCTAAGCAATTCACATTCATTACCTTATTATTCTAACTACATAATGTCTTAGCTTAAAAGGCTAATCCTACCACCTCCTTGCTTTTTAGAATTTTTCTGGTTATTTTGTATCATTATTTTTCCCCTGAGTTTTTAATTAGTTTGTTTCCTTCCCCCCAAATTTCAATTCAACAACAAAATATACTTTCTGAAATTTTAATAAGGATTGTGTTACATTCCTATATTAATTTAGGGAGATTGGATTTCTTTGCAAGATTGAGTTATCTTAACCACGAGTGCAAATATCTTTCCATTTATTAATACCATCTGCATCCTAGCAGTTATAATTTTATAGGTGTAGTTTACTGGGGCTGTTATAAGAAAATAATGCAGACTGGTGGCTTAAGCAGAAGAAATTTATTTTTTAGAGTACTACAGGTTTGAAGTTCAACACCAAGGTGCCAGGATAGGCCTGGTTTCCTGGTTGCAGATGGTCATCTTCTTGCTGGGTCCTTACATGTCCTTTCCTGGCCCGAGAGAAGATCTCTGATGTCTCTTCCTCTTCCTATTTATTAAGATCTCACTCTGATGACCTCATTTAATTATCCCCTTAAAGATCCTGCTTTTAAATTCAGTCATATTGAGGGGTAGGTCTCCAAAAGATGAATTTTAGGGAACAAAATTCAGACCGTGACAACACAGTTTTTTAGATCCTATGTATCTCTTATGAAATTTATTTGATGATTTTTTTTTGTTTGTTTTTGGCTTTTGAAATGTAGTCTAGTATTCCTTTATACTTTCTAGCTGTTTTCATTCATATCTATATCATACATGTCTATGCAAAATGTTAGGAAATTATCCACCCTTCTTAAACTAACAAACCAACATTAAATTTAATCAATTTGCCTTTTCATTACCTTTGATCATTTATGACCATTGATTACCAAATATAATAAATTATGCCAGGAGGCTACAAATCGCATTTGGGCTTGTAGAACCATTCTTTTCAGGTGCTAATTTTTTGCTTGTTTTTTGTTTTTGTCATTTACATTTTATTTAGGACTTTTTACATCAGTACTTATGTCTGATTGATTGGTTGTTTTCTGGTGCTTTGTCAAAAGTCGGTATCAATGATGTTAGGGCTTCAGAAACTGATTTCACATGTGTGTCTGTGTGTTTCTTCTGTGTGTTTTGAAACATTTTACACACGTTTAAAGTTCTGTGTTCACTGAAGGTTCATTGAATTCACCTGCAAAACTCTTGGGCCCTAAGCATTGTTTGGGAAGGAGCAGTGAGAATATTTAAGTTGGGGTCCCTGGAAGACTGCCTGATATAAGGCTTCTTGTCAGCATGATCTATGCGGAGATTGCTCCCAGAAAAGGTGTGTAAGGTGTACTTGAGCCTCAAGCTAATACCATGGAGAGTTCTGGAACATAACCTACTCCAGAGAATTGGTCTTCTTGAGGCTGGAGACTGGGCATTCAGCACCCCTCCCCAGTGTCAGCCAAACATTGGCTACCACCTGCCCCATTGGCCAGCTCCACCTCTCCAGGCAATGGGGTGGAGGTGCAAACTCCCAGGAAAGACAGGAGGCTCCCACTGGGTAGAGGGTAATGCTCTGGAGAAGGAAGTATCTGAACTAGCAGACAAATCTTAGCCTCTGGGGCTGGGAGCCCTGGCCCAGGGAAGGGCCGTGGACCACCAACGGCTTCCACTGCAGGCTAAGAAGCTCTTCAACAACTGGACACTTTGGTTACTATCTTCCCGAAGGCAGTTTTTCTATCACAAAATTGGAAACATATTCAATCAAACCCTTCTCAACAAATTTGTATTCTTTATACCCGTGATCACCATGAATTATTTGACTTTATTAAAAATGGTTTTAAAACATAGGAATATTTGCTATACAAGAAAAGATTAATGTTTAGGGTAAAATGTTGAAATACCTCTTCAGCTCCCTGTCCACCTCTCTTCCCCAAATCACACTGTTCCTCCTTGGAAATAGCTACTATTAGGTTGCTCTGTGCATGTGTGTTCATGGGTATGCATGTGGGTACAGTATGTATGTATGTGTGTGAGATAGACAAATACATAAATACACAGAGTGCTAACCATTTGCACAGCACTTATTTATAAGAAAACAAGGAAGTCGGTTTAAAGAGGTGACCACGCAGCCAGCACAATTGTCACATTTTCTGAGGCAGACTGGTTTATTCCTCCAGTGGAAAGTGATAAAATTTCAGGCTGAAGCTCCCAGTCTACATGTGGGAAAAAAAGAGTTTGAACATTCAAAAGAAAACGTGGATTAGCATCCAGGTTCAGTGAAGCCGAGGCCATTCTGAAAGGGAGTGAAGAGGTAGAGAGAGGAGGCTCACCAGCAAATCTTCCCAGTGTCAGGGGCTCAAGCAGTCTCTTTCAACTGAGAAAAGTCATATTATTGGAAAACGATTCAGTAACCTCTTCTTTACCTTCCTTATTTTTCTATATAAACCTAGTAAGCATTTTTCAGCAAATTCTTAGGTCATCCTGGGTATGTTGTTTAGCAATCACGATCTTTGGACCCCAGTTGCCTTCTCTGTCATCTGGGAATAATAGAATGCCTTTTTATAGGGTTGCTGTAGGTTTAAATGAGATGAGGTTTGCAAAGCACTTAGCATGATGCCTAGCATAGCGTAAACACTCAATGAGTTATTGTTGATTGATTACATGTGTTTTTCTGGCACACTAATTGCTTAAGAATACCATTATACATTATCATTTTTTTCTACTTAGATATTAAGGAAGCCTGTGAGGTTTATAGATTCAAATACCAAACTATCCTTTCCCAAAGTAAAGCACAAGAAAAACAAATGTCTGGTATGACTCACGTGTCCCAGTGTTGGGCTGCTGGATTACCCAGATGTTAGTGAAGCAATATCTTCTTGTAAATGAATAACTCTCGCCTCAAGGTGTTTCTGCCTTTTGGATATAGGGAAGGTGAGTATTGATTGAGAAATCACACTCCAAGATGGCAATTACAAGATCCCCATCAATTGCAGGCTAGTCAGTTACTTGACAAAAAATAAGCAAATGAGTAAACAGATCCTTAAAGCAGCTGAGCAGCATTTGGAAAGGTTTCCTCTCTGGCTAAGCTGTCATCTCTTAGTAGGAGTGTGGTGGGGAGCTGGGGTTAATTTCTTTCAGCCGGTTCTCTCAGTAGGCTCTTCTGAGTCAGGAGGCATGCTCGCAGGAGAAGGCAGCATTTGTGGGGACAAAAGTCCCCGGGCACCCCATTCCAGCTTCGGCTAATAAGTCATCTCATCTCTGATTCTTCTGTGGATCTTAGAAATGTCTATTTTTTCAAGATTGCTAACTGTGTGAGCCCTCCTTGGGGAGATGGCAGCAGAGAGGAGTCTCCTGCTGCTGCTTACGGAAGAAACCCTCAGGGAAGCCTGGCATGGAAGGAAAACCCTCTGGGTTTGGGGTAAGTGAAGTCTGCTCCGTTTTCCTGATCGCTAAGAAGGGAAGGCCACAGAAGACCCTTAGGTACCTCTTGGTGGTTTTGGTATTTGGAGAGACCCCAAAATGTAGCTGCAGAGTGTGCCAGTCACCAGTGACAGAGACTTTGAATAGAGCTGGAGTGGCCTTGACTAGAATTACAATCGTGCATCCGTTCCTTGCCTGACTTCCAGGCCGTGCAGCAGCTCTTTCGATATGTGTGCATTTTCCCAGCTTGGAGATTTTGCTGGCAAAGTGCACGGTTGACAGTAGGCACAGTGCCGGCCCTCTGCGGAGCTGGCAGGGAACAGGGCAATGTACTCAGCACCCACAGAGCCCAAAGTCACTTGAAAGAGACTTCATCTAGATGGTCCCCAGACGAAGTTGGCAGAAAGGTAAAAGGGATGTAGGGCTTTAATCTGGGCCACATTGTTTGGTTTCAGAGATGGTCCCAGCAAACATTTCATCTGTTTTCATTCTTAGCGATGAAAATGTCTTTCCAATCCACCCGGAGAAAGATGTGAAAAGACACAGGAAGAGCCCGTGTGAGAGGAGAGGATAGGAGACTGCACATTATAGACCCTCCACAATCACATTTTCCAACCTCAGCCTTCCTGCAGAAACTCCCGCAGTGTAAACCTGAGAGTGCATTATGATGCTTTCCCCTGAGAACCCGTCATCGCAGAGAGGCGGCCCCAACTGTTAGCCAATCAACAATCGTGCTCCACAACTTTTCACTGAGCTTCTCTACTTCCCAAACCTTCTTCTTCTTCTGTTTTTTTTTTTTTTCCCCACAAGTAAGGTCCCAGTTGTCCCCTTCAGTCTTCTGGAAAACAAAGCACTGGCCACTTAGCTTTCCTGTCATCTTGTCCTTTGTTCCCCACTCCTCACCCCTTCTGCTCAGGTTCATGGTTGTCTTCAGTACATGAGTGTTCATCAAAACAGCCTGCTGCATTTTCTCCTTAGTTGTCTGGGCTCAGTATAGGCCTGGTGTATTCACTAATTAATATAATAAAAGTAGTCAACATTCATGAACATTTCCTACCTGTCATGCCCTGTGCTACGTGCCTCATAGAAATCATCCAAGTTATCCTCAAAAGCAATCCTATGTGGTAGACATTGTGACCATTCTCGATGTGCATGGGGGCAACCTGAGGCACACGGGGATTTTTTTTGGGGGGGGGGGGTGTCAATGGGCAATATGCTATTCAAGAGCACATAAATTTAAGTTGTCTTTTTAATTTTTTTTTAAGACAGAGTCTCGCTTTGTCCACCTGGTTAGAGTGCTATGGTGTCACAGCTCACAGCAACCTTCAAACTCCAACCTCCAACTCTTGGCTCAAGCAATTCTCTTGCCTCAGCCTCCCAAACCCCTGGGACTATAGACACCCTTTACAATGCCTGCCTATTTTTTAGAGACAGGGCTGGTCTCAAACTCGTGAGCTCAGGCAATCCACCAGCCTCTTCCTCCCAGAGTGCTGCGATTACAGGCGTGAGCCACCGCATCTGGCCTTGTCTTTTTTAATTTTTAAGTTATAGTTGGCCCTCCATATCTGTAGGTTCTGCATCTGATTTCATCTAACCACAGATTGAAAATATTTTTAAAGATCGCAAGTATACTGAACATATACAGATTTCCTTTTCTTGTCATCCTTTCCATAACACAATGTAACAACTGTTTACATAGCATTTGCATTATATTAGCTATTATGAGTAGTCTAGAGGTGATTGGAAGTGTATAGAAGGATGTGTATATGTCATATGTAAGTATTAAGACTATGTCATTTATGTCAGGGGCTTGAGCATCAAGGATTTTGGTATCTCTGGGAGGTCCTGGAAACAATTCTCCATGGATATCAAGGGACAACTCTATTTACATTAAAATAATTTCAGACTTAGAAAATGTTTGCAGAAATAATCCAAAAAATAACCACATATCCTTCACCCAGTTCCCACATGTTTACATCTTATAAAACCTCAGTAAAATTGGGAAAAAAATCCATGCAATTAGGTAAATACTGCCACCTAATCTACAAATCTTATCCAACTTTTATATATCATTAATGTCCTTTTTTCTGGTTTAATTCAAGGTTAAATCCCTCAGCTTTTCTTTCTTTTTTATGACAGTGTTGGTTACCTACACATTACAGCTACTTGAACAAATTGCCCACAGATTTGGTGGCTTATAAACTACAACAGAACTATTCCCTCATAATGAGATTGAGTAACAAATGTATTCCCTCACAAGTCTAAAGGCTAGAAGAGTAAAACTGGGGTCGGTTCCCCCGGAGGCTGTGAGGGAGAATCCTCTCCTGCCTCTCTTCCAGCTTCTCGTGTGATCCTTGATTTGGGAATCCATAACTTCAGCTTCTGAGTCTGTCTTTACAGGGTTTCTTTTCTCTGTGTCCCTGTGTATTCTCCTTCTCATCACTTAGAAAGACACAATCACACTGGCAAAGACCCTCGTTTCAAATAAGGTCCCATTCTGGGGTACGGGGTGGACATATCTTTGTTCCCCATTCTTTGGTAACCCATTCTAATTGGGGACATATCAGAATGGGGTACTGTGGTGGAGCCACAAGACAACCCATTCCAATGACCCCCATGCTTTTGACTGTAGAGCATCCCTCCATTTGGGACATTTTGATGTTTTTCTGATGTTTTCTCATATTGAGATTTAGATTATACATTTTGGGGAAGACACCACAGAAATGATGCCGTGTCTCTAGTGCTTCAAATCAGGAGGCACACAGGGTCAGTTTGTTCCTTTACTGAGGACGTTAACTTGGAAGACCTAGTTAAGATAATGTCCTGCAGTTTTTCGCCACCACAGTTACAATTTTCCTCTGCAATTAGTATCTTGTGGCAGGATGCTTTGAGACTATGTAAACACCCTGCTCTTTGTCACTCTTTGTCCACTCATTTCTGTTGAGATAGAATTCATATATTATCAAATTCACCCTTTATTGTATGTACAGTGATGTGTAATAATCATCAGTGTCTAATTACAGAATGTTTTCATCACCTCCAAAAGAAATTCTTACTCATTAGCCATAAACCCTATTACTCCCTCGTCCCTGCCTCTACTGACCAATAATCTAGTGACTGTCTCTCTAGGTTGTGTGCTCTGCTGCTCATTAATTTTAGCATACATTGGCAATTCTTACATAATTACTACTCTAGTAAATGACAAATGGTGATATTTTTAGGCCATTCATATTTGAAGACTGAAAATTATGATGACCCGTCCAAAGGATTAAATTATGTGTGCTATTATTACATGACTTGTATGCCCGGGACAGTCCTGCTGTCCACTGACATTTATCATTTGTCTCAGACAAAAGCATCCTCTTGGATAAGTTTTATGGTACGTCCAGTTACCCATCACTCAGGTTCTTTATGGTCATGTTTAACACATTAAATCTACTTCTGTAGTTCTAGGAGGGTCTTGTACATAGAAGGATTTGTAGGGGACTTATTCTGTCCCTCCCTCTCATATTTTAAAGAAATTATTTCTGCCCTGAACATATTCCCTCACAAAATCAGAGAGCAAAATGTTCTTTGTATTTCCACGTGATCTTTTTTTGAGTTGTGCCTGACGTTACGGTTTCATCTCTTGCCTCTTCAGCAAACTTCTAACAGGGACCATGACCCACTCCGCTTGTTTTCCTGTCATAGATGTTTTTGTAGTTACATGTATGTACCTTCAGCTGTGTAAAGATATATTATGCACCTTGAATCATGGTTCATGGCCCAGAATTTTTGCCATATTGAAATCTCCAAATGTAGAGTAAAGTAGTCATTGATTGCTTTACATTTATTTTCAGCCATGCTCCCTGTGTCTCTCATTGGTTCACAGAGATGCTTAATTTTTTTCCCATGGATCACTGCTAAACTGGAGGACCTTATGGTGCTGCCATTGATTTTTTGGTATTATGAAAAATAAATTTAATCATTTTCGTTTGGGCCAATAATTCCAGATCTTAGAGATGTATTTAGCAGGAGTTCCTGGCTATGTGCATTCTGTAAGATTGTTGAAGAGAGTGGTACTTGAATAAACAAACACTTATTAAGTGTTTAATGTATGCTGGGAATTGCATTAGCTACTCCACACAGGTTATTTCAGTAATATAAAATTTCCTGCCTTTGTATCTGTGACTCTATCATAAAACAATGGCTATATAGATTTTCATGAAATTTGGAAGTTACTTGGGGATGGCTGTACTTTTATTATAGGCTTTGTAGATAGGATCCAGGATTACTTTCTAGGGACTCTGGGAGATGATGCCAGGACAAGGACAGTTGTTCTCCAGAGCAATGCAAGAATTTGTTTGCAATGGATTATAAAGGATTGCTTTGCATAAGATCATGAAGGACTCTGTGTATATTGAGGGTAAGAAGCAAAACAAAGATTTACTCATTACTGTATTGAAAAGTATTAGGGAGACCAGTTAAATACAGTATGGTGATAAAAGGTCCTTAAATTTTGAAAAGTCCCATCACAATACTAAGGGTTGGTATTGTCATTATCCATAGTTTATGGCTAAGGAATTCAAGTTTTAAGAGTTGAACAACATGATCAAAGTCATGTACTTGCATAATGGGGTATTGTTTGGATTTAATCTGGGATCCTGTTCTCTATGGTTATGTTAGAGATATAGTAAGCATATTAGTTACGCAGGGCAATTCTAGTGTTCGATGACATAAATCATACCTGATTAAATGATTATGGCTCAATCTAGTGATTACTCAAGTTGTTCAGAATAAGGTTGAAACCAAGTTACCACTTCTGTGTGGGTCTTTCTGAGAAGAAAGATATCTAAGGGATCTATTAAGCTCAATTTTATCATTTTCATTAGCCTTATTTGCTAACCCAGAAATAGGAGTCAAGAAAATTCATGATGGGAGTTACTCACTACTGGGAATTGGGCTCAGGAGGAATAATAAGGAATTAAGTTGTAAAGAGGGGCCCTTCACCAAGACCATTGGTTCCAAGCTTGGGGAGAGAGCAAAGTCCCAGCAGGAAATGCTCTAGAACACTTGGAAGCTTTTCAAGACTGTAGATGGCAAGATGTGTTTAAAAAACAGCCTCAGTACATGTGAGAGAGTGGTAAAGGGGAAAGATGAGTAACTCGGGGGCGGAATTATTTAAAATCTCAGAGTTTCGGTAGTTTGCAATTGACAACATGCTAGTTTAATGTGTTGGCTTTGGGTGGGTATATAAGCAGGTGTAGATCTGGGGGCTCCATGTGACTTTTACAATAGAGATAATATCATAACTGCTTATATTTGCTCATTACGTCACTCTGGCATTCTTGAGTCGTGACATCATCTTCTGAGACCCACTCCGTTGGGGTTGTTCTGGAAGTGTATGTGTTGTGTGTGTTTAGTTTGGCCTCAGTGCTACCCAGGTGGAGATTCTTGGTCTGGGTTATCACTAATAAGGCATCACTGATCTTGGCAAGGCTTTACTTGCTGTCTTGGGAACTGTGCCTGTTCATCTCATGTCAACAAATTTCTCTTGAAGAACGCTGTTCTTCAAAAGCCCCCAGATGCATTCGTCTCCCTAAATCACCTTCCCTGTGGAATGCAGAAACAACTCATGTGTGTCTGAACAGACAGGCAGCAGAGAGAGCCAACTGGGCTCAGAAATATTAATGTAATTTATGCAACAAACACTTTTTATGTTCTAAGAATCATAAATCTCCTTTAATTATTCATATGCAAATGTTGAAATATCACATATTCCTATAATGGATGAGGGTCCATAATGACTCCTGTCCTATTCAAATTTAATGGCGGAGAAATAACACACACAGATACTCACACAATCAGGATTTCCTCTGGCCTGATTACAGCATACAGAGGTAAAAGGTATTGGTGGAGGACGTACATCCTTAGAGTTTGTGCAACAAACATAGTTCACCCTAAAGGTTTAATAACAAAATAATTATTTACAGTCATAACAAAATAATTATTTACAGTCAGCAGTGCTCAGTTATTTATGGACCTTTTGTCACTGACTCCTACCATGAGTGGTATGGAATTCCATGAATGGAGTCCTGAAGGGATTTCACTACTCGCCTTTATGAGAGAGTGACAGGGAAAGGAGCAGACAGTAACTCCTGCATTTTGCTGTTTTGGTTTTGAATAACATGTTACATATTTCAAATTACCCTGAGACTTTTATTAATTTTCTCAACAGCCTTAATCACAAACTAGTTTTATATGGTTGCCAGAAGCAAGTGCCTTATTCCCTAGCAAGTAAGTTATAGAAATAAGACCCCAAACTGGTCATTTAATCCTTAGTACTAGTCAATTTCTTTTCAGTTGTTGGCAGGGACCAGAAACTCAGGACTCAGGCTTTGTCATCCATCTTTAGGCTCTGTTTACGTCTATGGTGGCTCTATTTTTAAGCAGGCTCTCCCTTGTGGTGACAGGAAAGTGTCAGCAGTTCTAGGCCTGTGTCATACCTAATGCTTTAGAAAACATGATGCTTCTGGCCTTGGTCTTCCCAGCAAAATTTTCAGATTCCTCTTGGATTAAGTCATGTGCTCATCTCTGAGCCAATCATGACTGTAGCAGAAGGTGGTGGTGTAGTTGGGTCACGTGCTCATCTCTGAGCCAATCATGACTGCTGTGGAAGGTGGTGGTGGAGTTAGGTCACATGCTCATCTCTGAGCCAATCAAGACTGTGGCAGAAGGTGGTGGTATAGTTGGGTCACGTGCTTATCTCTGAGCCAATCCCAGAGTCTGGCACAATGTGACGTTCTGGCTGGAGTGTTGTGCATCTCATAGGGATCCCAGGAGTTGACAGGGAAGACCCCCACCCCCGCCAATCTCACGCCTTTTTGTGTAACTGCTGACTTTATGCTTATTATAACTTCAGTCTTACATAGTTCTGATGAAAGATTTGGAGGATAAAGCAGGTTGAGAGTAATGGTATGGATGTCATTTGAGGACCAGGCTTGCTTTTAAATATACAAGCCCTTTCTTTCCCGGTAAGAAATAAGCTAGTAAATCATTTAAGTGAACCATGAAGGCGGGCGTCTTAGGGAAGCTATTTAGGCTGCTGGGGGATCAGGATTAAGTGATAAAAGGAAAGGAAAGCTCTGGTGGTAACTCTCCCTGGACACTTCGCATTCTTACCAGATTTCAGAAAATCTCCTTAGCTCTACCCTGAAAATAGACTCCAGTGTCAAATAGATAATTTGTTGCCTAAATTACTACAGCGGTTTCCCAGCCGTCTGGCCGCTCCTCCTCTTCTGGCCCTTGCCATCGGGGTGGTCTTCACGCAGGTTCCTGGAAACCCACCACCCTTCACGGCCGGGTCCTCTCCAGCCTTATCGCTCATCTGGGTCATCAGAATCGTCTCCTTTTGCCCCTGCAGTCTAACCTCATCAGCAGGCCAAGGAATTCTCCCAAATGTAACTTTCAGCATGTCGTTTTCCTGTTGAAAATGCTTCAATGACTCATGTCACTCGAGTTGACCGCGGGCTCCGGCTCCGCTCAGCTGCAGTTTCCCCCAGAGTCACGCCAGCAGCGTTGTCACGCGTGTCCCTCCTTCAGGGAACTTTCACTCGCTGTTTCCTTTGCTTGAAATGTGTTTCTTCAGATTCCCACCAGGCTTGTCCCTTCCTTGTTTTTATCTTTGTCCAAAGGTCAACTTTCCATTAAGCCTTTGATGGTGTCACCGTATTCGTTTCCCTGCAGCAGACACCCCCCCTCCACACACACACACACTTCATTGGCCTAAAACATCACAGATTTGTCATCTTATACTCCTGGAGGTCAGAGCCCACAGTGTTTCCCACGGGCTGAAATTGAGGGTCGGCAGAGCAGTGCCCCTTCTGGAGGCTTGAGCAGAGAACAGGTGTCCTTAATGCGTCAGCTTCCAGAGTCGCCTGCCCTCCCGAGCTCAGCCCCCCGCCACCTGCCACCTGCAGCCACGTCTCTTCTCTGCCAATTTCATCTCCACATTTCTCTCTCTTGTTTTTCACAAAGATCCTCATGATTACATGAACTCACCCAGATAACCCAGGGGAATCTTCCCCATTGCAAGATGCTGGACGTAATCACATCTGTCAAGTCCCTTTTGCCGTGTAAATAACATAGTCACAGATTTCTGGAATTAGAGCATGGGCGTCTTTGGAGGACCTGCTGCTCTGGCGACTACGTGTAAACCAGCACCCCTCCGCCAACACACTCTGTGTCCCCACCTGACGTGCTTTGTATTTGACTAATTTGTTCAGTGACTCTATCAAGTAGCTGTGAAAGGAAGCGACTTGAAGGGGGAGGGATTTTAGGAAGTACCTGCTATTTTACCAGCACCTGGAACATAGCTTCGCTCCGAGTAAGTGTTCAACATTTAGTTTTGAAGACATAAATTTATTTATTTATTGTTTACCCCACAACAAACAATAGGATTCCTACTTTGGGTTCCTGTAAATGCTGACGGAGACCAATACTTTAAATATCATTACTCACCAAATACTCTGCTTTTCTGCTTAACCAAGACCACAGTGAGAGAAGGAAGAGCATCCCAGACCTGTGAGCTTTACTCTACAGCCCTGCTGTGCACAGTTTGACTGGAGGCTTAATATGTAGCATTTGACGCCGGTATCATCCTTTTCTCCATCTGCAACACCATGTCTGTACTTGGGAATGAAAATAAATTTCAAAAGAGCAATTTATTTAGCCTTTGAAACAAAACAAGAGCTTTGTATTTCATCATTAGAATTTACATGTGCTTTATATTATTTTTAAACTGTTGTATTTGCTGTGGGGAGAATAACCTACAAATAGTATTTATGAATTTGGCCACAGAAGGGTATGTGTGAATTTGTAATCCTAGCATCCCCAAATGGAAAATGGGTAATTTGTATGAATTTTCCAATCAGAATTACATAAAATAATTAAAAAATTGCTACTTCAAAATTTAAATGTATATTAGTAATTTTTTTATTAAATCATAGCTGTGTACATTAATGCAATCATGGGGTACCATGTGCTGATTTTATATACAATTTGAAATATTTTCATCATACTGGTAACATAGCCTTCAGGGCATTTTCTCAGTTGTTGTGTTAAGACATTTATATTCTACACTTAGTAAATTGCTCATGTACCCTTGTAAGATGCACCGTATTACCCTCTCTCCACCTATCCTCCCCACTTCCCTCCGCCTCCCCTTTCCCCTTCTTCCTGGGCTATAATTGGGTTATAGTTTTCATATGAAAGCTATAAATTGGTTTCATAGTAGGGCTGAGTACATTGGATACTTTTTCTTATAGTAGTAAATTTTGTGCTGCTCCATAAGTCTTTCTATGATGACATACCTGCTCCGTGTCTGTGCTGTTTGGCACAGTAACCACTCGCCACGTGAGATACCCAAACCCTCGAGATGTGACTAGTATCACTAAAGAAATGGATTTTTAATTGAACCCCCCACATGTCCATAGTTTCGGACAACACAGCTCTAGCCATTAAACCCCTCATTTGCCAACCTAGTTCTATCGCCAGCTCCTGCCTATTCTTCTGTGGCCCAGGGTGTGATCTCAAGTGCATGGAAGTTAATATGGATCCACTGGGGCAGATCCTATCCCGCTGGTTGACCCCATCAATTTAGACTTTGTTTGTGGAAGATGATTGACACAGAGTAAAAGGATTTGAAGCTCTGGACAGTGGTCAACTCCTTTGCTGTCTCAGACCAGGAAATACCAGCCCTTCCTGGTCAGCCTGTTCCCTGAAACCTTTCTGGATCTATCTGAAATAAATTCCAGGCAGAAAGAGACTGTCTAGGGTGTTTCAGAGTGAGCGACAATGAATTATTACATGTATGAGGACAACACCATTGGTGTTTCATTGTGACTGTCAGCTGAAAGGATGGGTTACTTCTACGCCATCAAATTCCATTGAATATTACTCTTTGTGAGTTCTCCTTGTGAGTAAGTTGGTTGGTGATAGGGTGCAGGTTGATAAGAGTCTGAAAAGAAACTAAAACTTACAAGTTTTTTTTTTTTTTTTTTAAATCTTTTCTGGATATCCAGTAGCATATGCTCTCCAGAAAGTTATTTGATATGGGTAATCAACTTTTTTACATTGGTTGGGAAGTCTCAAAGGCACTCAATAAAAGATGGACCATCACATCGCGTCCCATAATGTGTGCCAATTAAAATATAAAATAACATGGTATTGCAAGGCAAGAAGGCTAAGACAATTTTCTTCAGGGGCCCAGGTGAGCAGAGATAACTATTTCTTTATATCTTTTATCTTTGGAAAAGATCTCTAAAGATTTCTCTTCTGATAGCCTTTTGTCACTAATCTATGTCTCAAGTAAGACTTCAGCCTTGTCCACTGAATATTTGGATAAATATCAAAGCCTATCTGGTGAATACTGATTTCTACCTACACCATAATGATTTCTCTAAGATGACGTATGCAGGAAAATCCAAAGGTGAGAGTGCTCTACCATCAAGTTATCATAGCATGGAAGCAACAATGGTTTTCATTTCGGAACATCCTACTATCCATAAAAATGTAGAGATAAATGCAGAGGATTCCTGTAAATGAGATTGTCTAGCTGTGATTTTTGCATGCTGGTTTTTAAAAATTCAGACGTATCATGGATATATTGTCATATTCAAAATTACCACGATAGAAACAAACATTTATGAAATATTTGCTCATTTCCTAAAAATTTTTTGAGCACCTCTCAGGCCTTGTGATAAGCACTTTAAGTATATCATCTCATTTAATTTCTGCAACTCTCTAAGCCAGTTATTTCTGGGGTGTGTGTGTGTGAAATAAATTGTTCAATGTAAAAATACAGCTTGAAATGGTAGAATAGGGACTTGACCCCCTGCTTATCTGATACCAAAGTCTGCAACCTTAAAAATTGTTATACTACCTACATAAATAATGGAATGCAAGCCAATCATCAAAAATAATTATGTCTCACAATTTGTTTAGGGAAGCTAGAAAAATCTTTTATTCAATTATCTGACTCTGGAGACAGGATACTAGTCATGAAAGTGACTAGTCTTTTCTTTGAAGGCCAATTCTTATGCTTCATATTGGAGTCACTTAGTTTTAGAGTTTTTGACTTTCCCATGGCACCAAGAATTTGATAGAAATATTCTTGTGATGATGTAAAAGGGAATGGTTACCTTGAGCTGTGGCAGGGTTTCCCATGCCCATGGAGTTTGTTCCTACATCTATAGAAATAAGAGAAATAAATAAAACTCTTGATATAACTTGGAGTTAGTTCCCCACGCTCCCCCTCTGCGCTTTCAAAACAAGCTTCCCAAATAAGGAACAGCTAACTCATCGCTAAGAGACCAGCAAATCATCTTTGTCTCTGCATAAAGCTGTTAATTGTCCATTTTTCATTCTTTCATAATCCCCAATTGTTTCATTAGTTGACAGGAGAAAATGCCAGTTCATTTCCTATTAAAATGCAGGACCAGTAGGAAATTACATATTTTTACTCAGGGAACATCTTAGCCTGTTCTTTTATGAATAATGTCTTAGATGAAAACAAAACCTCTGCCCTCATTATCTTCTGTCCCCCAACCCTGAAGAATAACAGAAGATAAATCCTGCAGTTCGCTCTCTATTAAGAGAACAAAGATTTCACATTTTGGTTAATATGTAAGAAAGATTTCTAAGAAACAATTACATCTGGACTATTGAATACTTGTCGGGACTTTATGCAAACACTACTATTGAATAATTTCACTTTTTAACTTGGATTTTGTGTAATAACATCTAAAAATGCTTCATGTGTACTTTTTACCTGTTCTGTGATTGAAGGACAAGTTTATTGCATTTCACATGAATTGAACCAAGAAACCACAGAACTTTTGAAAGAATAAAAAGTATATAATTCAAAGTAGGTCATATATTCCACTGGCAAAAATTTAAAACAAGTTCACAGGAATGAGAAAAGAGGGAGTTTATTTGTATGTACGTATACACATCTCAGGAAATAAATTGTCCTTCTTGATGGAACCATAATAGGCTTAAATTTTAAGAAGTATTTCAAGGCTGGTACTTAATTAAAACACTTAGATTTTAATGTGTTCTTCATAGTTATATGTAAGTCAGGAGATCACACATTCTTAATTATTGATTAATTACCTAAAGTTAAAATTGCCATCCCTTCCATTGAAGAGAGACTCAGTGAATTTCCTTCAAGGCAAAGTCTTACTGTAGCACACCTTAGTAGAAGGTTTGATGCCTCTATGGACATCAGTACAATTACTGATTTGGGGTCTCTCTCACCTTTCCTCCTCCACGAGAGGGACCCACTTCCAACTCTCTTTGGAAGTGCTCTAAATTTTCTCTTAGAAAGTTAAATAAAATTTCGCTTTGACAAAAAAAAAAAAAATAGAATTACTGATCGTGGTGACTAATTACTGACAGTGGTGACTACATATAAAAATGACCTGAAATGAGTTTAAAAATTTGGTCTTAGTCACAATCTCTAATTATCTCAGTGTTTTTTTTTTTTTTCACTTTGATTTTCTTGCTCTACTATGCCTCTTCTCTGATCATTTTTCTTTACTCCAGAGATTTGTTAAAGAGATAAAAACAAACCAAAAATAAACCAACAAATGTAGATGTGAATTACCTTTTTTTTTTTCTAACCTAAAATTCTCTAGGGCCTTGAGCAATCATTTTAGTCTTTTTTTTTATCAGTTGGAATCTGAAATGTTACCCTTTCTGAAAAAACAAGAGGGCAGTCAACAGCAGAAACTATAGAAAATGCTGAGAAACAGGGCGGCTCCTGTGGCTCAGTGAGCAGGGCGCCGGCCCCATATACCGAGGGTGGCAGGTTCAAACCCGGCCCCCACCAAACTGCAACAAAAAAATAGCCGGGCATTGTGGCGGGCGCCTGTAGTCCCAGCTACTTGGGAGGCTGAGGCAAGAGAATCGCCTAAGCCCAGAAGTTGGAGGTTGCTGTGAGCTGTGTGATGCCGCAGCACTCTACCAAGGGCCATAAAGTGAAACTCTGTCTCTACCAAAAAAAAAAAAAAAATGCTGAGAAACAGTCTTGCTGTTTGTGGATGTTATGCCTTTTATTTTCACAGAGTGGTCCACCCAAATGAAAAATCCTTCCGATGCTGATGTTTAACTGATAAACCAACTCTGGACACCTGACCAGCCCATTCCCTTGATGACATTTACATTTTTCAAACTTAGGACTTCATCAAAGGGTAATGAGTGTGTTAAGATGAAAGGGTTGTGTTGGTGTAAACAGAGAGGTCTACAACATTCACGACAGAGTTGCCCTTATAGGTGCACATACTATGTAGACACACTTGCTGACGTAGCCACACATTTAGTTCCACCTGTAACAATTAACTAGTATACTAATAAGTTCATGAATACTTTATATCTAGTTACATTTATATGAGAAGATCACACACATTGTACACTTGTGATTTATTACACACACATCTATCTGTCTACGTAGATCAATAGCTGGATAGACATGTAAATTTCCAAATCATACAGATTGAGATCAGGAACTGGGTCCTATTCTTTAGTATATCAATAGAAACTAAAAGATTGCATGGTAAATAGTAGATACAGCATAAATATTTGTTGATGGAATAAGTGATTGATGACCGCATGGTTTTATTACAAACTATCATTTATTTTTCACTAAGGTATTAGCAACCATACTTTTACCTGTAAGCTGGGGTGGTTTACACCTGTAATCCAGGCACTTTGGGAGGCTGAGATGAGAGGTTTGTTTGAGCCCAGCAGTTTGAGAATGGTCTGAGCAACATAGTAAGACCTCATCTTACAAAAATAAACATTAAAAAATTAGCTGTGGTTGGTGGCATGTACCTACATTCCAGCTACTCAGAAGGCTGAGGGGGGAGGCTGGCTGGAGCCCAGGAGTTCAAAGTTGTAGTGAGCTATGATGAGGCAGCTGCACTCTACCCTAGGAGGAATGCCTTGTCTCAAGGAAAAATTTAAAAATCCCTTTACAAAACAGCTTTAAAAAAAGGTACGTGTATCCCCACTCAAAGTGCGTGTCCCTTTCATTTCTCCCTGTTTCTTGTGGGCTATAGCAGAAAAAGATTTTAATATGCTCATTATTGGGAAACGTCCACCTTCAGGATACAGGCTTCCCTTTAACATCATCCTCTCTATCTCAAAATCATGTGCTTTGATACTTCCTGTACACTCCTATACCCCCCAGTCCTAGCATTCCTGAAGGCTTTGCTTCTTACCTAATTTGTGACTGCTTCTGTGCCTTTTGGATAAGGAGGTGGTGGTGGTTCCTGAAATTTCCCAGAAGACAAGTGATCTGTCATCACTAACATGGCAAAAGTTCTAGAGTCTTCTTGGTCTATCCAACTGAAGATAAAAATTGGAATCATTTTGGAATTCAGAAATGGGTTAGATGGCTTGAGTACTTTTAGCCACATAGAGTACAGATGAGACTAGATTAAATGCTTTTGAGAACAATAATACAATTTCCAGGACATAAGTAGATGACACGAAAAACCACAGGCCTTTTCTTCAGAAGGTGTATGTCAGTGATTTTCAACTGGTGTGCTGGAAACATTTTTAAAGATAATTTTTAAACTATGTTTGAAAGAAGTTCAAAGCACAGAAAATACATTCTTATTTTTATTCTTTTTTAATCAACACAATTTAAGTGTGCCATGGAAGTGTAAAGTTCAAATATGCTGTAAGATAGGAAAGTTTGAAGAACGCTAGTGCAGGTGAACCAGGAAAGGGTCCTGTAGGAACTCAAAATTAAGAGCAGCTACGGGAGAAAATTTTCATGAAAGAGTGTAATCTACTACAGCTTTCACTAATGAGCAACCATATGGAATTGGAGGGCACTTGCCTTTAAGAAATACATTGGGAGACAAATCGGATTATCAAGAAGATTTACTTACATAGCACAATTACAGAGTTGGAACAAATAGGAAGAGGGAGTCATCTTTCACTGAAAAAGTCTATGTGGAAATTGAAGTAATGATTGGACTTAGATAACGAGTGGGTCCCATAGAAGGAAAATCGAAAAATTCACCCATAATTCCGAGGTAAGACAAGTCTTAAAAATGATGAGTGAAGAAAAAAAAAAAAGACATAAGGAAGATGATTGCAGAAAAACAATGACACAAGAATTGCAGAAGAGAGAATATGGGCATAGTGATTGATGTGATCTAAATATCAGATGTGAAAGTACCAAACTTCACCAGGCTAAAAAAAATTACAAAATCTAACAAGAGGACAGTATCACTAATTAGTCATGCTGAATTAAACGAGAACAACATTTAGAGAAATGTTAATATTTGAATTTTAGGGGGATAAAAAATTATCTTTCATATAAACAGATTACCAAAAATAAAGGAAAATCTTCTACATAAATCAAAAACTTTGAACAAAATAATAACAAACAAGAGATCAAAATCCAGAGGGCATGGCTAAATTTATTCTTAGGGAATAATTTATTTTCCCAAATGTTTTTCATTACTAAGGAAGAACAGAAATTTTTGAATTGACTGTTAAATAATAATTTCAAAAAATTCTAAGTACACAAGCAATGATTAACTTTGTGCATTTTTTTTTTTTTTTTAGCATATCCTTTTCGTGTTTTTGGTAATGTATCTGAGATAGATTTCAAGATGAGGAATTTCTAGGTCAAAGGGTAAATTTGTATGTGTTCTTGATAGGATATTTGTAGGAGTTGAATTGCTTTGCAGTGTCTCAGAGGCAATGTTTAAAAGAACCCCTTCTCCACAGCTTCTCAAATGGAGTGTGGGGTAGACCGTTTCGGTTCTTGCCTGAAGAGTGAATGGAAGCCAAATCTACGAGCTCATTATTTTGAGCAAAGTTGAAATTATATTCCCCATATATATGTACTTTTATATCTCTTAGTACAACTACAAAATAGTAGGTAAAATATGGTTTGAAGACCATAAGTGTGTCTTATCTGAAGAACTCAAGAGAATAGTCTGAAAATCTATCAGGAGACTTAGGAGCATTTAATGAAAGGGGTTGTATATAAAATAAATGCACACAATTCAATATTTTATTGCATAACAGTAATATATGCTTATAATATATAATAAAAATTATTGAATTTGCATTGGCAATAAATTCCTCCCATAAAATCCTAAAACAAATACATACTTTTAAAATAAAGTTATTGGAAAACTTTATGGAAATGTGGAATACTTAATGATAATGCAGCAAACCATATTTGTAAATGGTAAATTTTAGTATTCTAAGGATGTGGAGTCTTTTCAAATTAATTTGCAGCTTTAAAAGCGCTTCAATCAAAATCCTAGAGGGATTCATTTATTCTCCTGTAGTAAAATCCAATGCTTATTTGAAAAAATAAATGATGCAGATGTTTGATTAAATTTTTTTAAAAAATCATAATTAAATGTAACTTTGACCAGTTATTTAGGTATTTATAAAGTTATAGGAATTTTCACAGCCTGACTGTGAACGTAGAGGAAATATGGAGATTAATGGACAAGAGATCAGAGAAACAGACTCAACTATTCAGTATGACAGAGGGGCCACTTCAAATCAGGGGACAATGTGTTGGCTTCCAAGTGGAAGTTTTTTTTTCCTAAAAAGAGGAAAAACAACCTCAAACATCAGACTGGATAGACCCATGGCAGTTAAGAACATTCATAGATCATAGTATTAAGGTGTTGAAACATGTAACTTTCTTTATTTCTCCATAAATGATAGTTGTTCATTTTTATTTCTTTTGATAGCAGAAAACGTAAACTTGCTAAATTAAAGCAACTCAGCCTCTTCAGGGGCAATACAATTCTCTCTGTCTCTGGAGATGATTCCAGATCTGGAGAGGGAGTGTGGGTGCATAGTTGCTACTTGCCAGAGTGGCCGCTGGGGAGACGCAAGTAGTGTTCACATCTGTGCTGTCACCACTGTGTCTACCACTGATGTCTGTTTCGTGGTTTGCTGCTTGTGCAGCCAACACCACATCCTTGGAAGGCACCCACTTGTCAAAACTGAAAATCTCATTGACCCACTATCTCATCCATTCCTTCACCCATCCTTTTGACACGAGACACTTTCAGATGCTCTTCATAGCAGCGTTGGTGTTGACAACACAGGTTGACAAATGATGACCTTCTGGTTGTAGTTTTTTTGTCTGTAGCTCTTGTGAGCTAAGAATGTGTTTCTAGTTGGCATTAGTTGGAAAGAATCAAAAGAAGAGTAATACTTTGTGACATCAAAAATTATATGAAATTCAAATTTCCGTGCCCACAAATAAAGTGTTTCTGGAACACAAGCTAGCTCATCTGTTGACATGCGGCCTGTGGCTGCTTCCCCACTCCAAGGGCAGAGCTGGGTACGAACAAGACTGATGGTCTGCAAAGCCTAAAATATTGCCTATTTGGTTCTTAGCAGGAGAAGTTTTCCAGCCCCAGGTCTCGAGGATTCTGTGAGATCAGGCTCAGGCTCGCTCCCTTTGCCTTCTCATCCAAACAGATACTGTCGCTCCTCCACTCCGTGGCCTGCTAGGATGAGAAGGCAGGAAGCTCTACAAGTCTTCTTAGTCTTCTTGGGCTCCACCATGGGGAAAGAGGCCCATTTCTGTTTCGTATAGCTTCTCTGTGATTTCTGCCATCTTCCCACCAAAGTCGTGGTCTATGGGAAAAGACCCACAGGTAGAAACCTCTTCTATGTCTCCAAGTTCTCTCTGGATCTCCACCTCTTTCCGGGTTTTCCCTCACCTCGCCCTAGAAAGAGTTGTCATTTCCAATCTCTATGGTGAAAAAAAATTTATGATCTCTTACATGCTTTTCTTAGAGACACACAATACCTTTGAAATTTCAAAAAAAAAGAGAGAAGGAAGCTTTCTCTAGTGCTTCAGTTCTTACGGTCAAAAGACAAGGCATGTTAGAATTTCTTTTCCCTGGGTTCTCTCATGTCCTGTGTTTTCTGGAGTCATCTCCTCCAGCCTGAGTCCAGTCTGGAGCAGATTTTAATGATGGACTAGTTTCTAGGTTAAATATGTAATTAAAAAGGGAAAACAATTACTAGCCCCCAATTTTTTCTGGTATATTTTGACATACACAATTGCCTTTAGATCCTGTAGAAACCAGTGCATCCTGCTGTTATAAAATCTGGAAATGACCTGTTAACATTTGCAGCATTTTGTAAGTGTTCGAAGGTTTGTGTAAAGGACTTCCGAGTGGCACCCTCTAAAAAGATATTTGAAAAGGAGGTATGATTTTTGTCTAAGAAAATGTATTGTTTTTAGAAATAATAATATATTTTAGTGCACAGTAAAGGGATACAAAACAACATCAGATAAAGATCTATCTCCAATTTGTTCTAATTTTGAAAAGCAGTATAAAAAGAATTATCTGTTACCTCTGAATATCATATAACCGCTAATCTCATCTCACGAGAAAATAACATGATATTGGTTAGGGAAGGTTGTGCCATCTGTTTGCAAAAAATAATAAAAAGGTTAGTTATTAAAAACAGAATATCTCAGAAAAAGTAAGTTTATTTCCTCAGAGGTAACTGAATCAAATAAATTTCAGATAGTTTAAGCAAAGAGTTAATAGTAAAAAAATAAAACAGACAACAAAGGTAAGAATGGCAGCATATGGGTGGCGCCTGTGGCTCAAAGGAGTAGGGCACCGGACCTATATACTGGAGGTGGCGGGTTCAAACCCAGCCCCAGCCAAAAACTGCAAAAAAAAAAAAAAAAAAAAAAGGCGGCATAGGAAAGCAAATGACACAGAAACACAGAAGACCTGATGGGTGCTTACTGAAAGATAGATACAGGGTGCTAGTCGAACACCCAGAACTTCTGTGAGACAAGGAATCACTGCCATGAAAAAATTCAAACAATGAACTGGAAAATATATTTTCAGCCAAGGAGTAATTTTAATAGACAAAGAATTCTTAAAAACCAGTGAAAGAAATGATATGTTAATGGAAAAATGCACAAAGGACATAAAAATATTCAAAAGATCAAAAGATAGTAATGACCAGAAAATACACAGAATGACCAGAAAATTTATCTAAAGACCAGAAAATATCTGAAATCTTTATCTTCACTAGCAAAGGCATTCTAAGTTAAAGAGCAACGCACATTTGTCGCTTATCAAATCAGCATAGGAGTTTTAAAAGATGATCTAAATTGGCATGACCAAATACTGCTTAAGGACGTGTGTCATCTTCCTCATGGACTGTTTGCCAACATGTGTGAGAATTTTGAAAAGGCAATACCAGTTTTTCCAAGTAGAAGCTGTGAACCATCTGAGTAAGAATTGCTTGTGGGGCTTACTAGAAGATGCATATTTTTCTCAGACTTAATCAAAACACTTGGAGTGGAGTGGCAGGAAAATCTGCGATTCTTCGGTACATCAAGAACATAATGAGGTTTATAGACAGTAGTGGGTGGAATTACTAGTTTCCTCAAACCCAGTCATTATACACATTATACACATAACAATTATACACACAAATACAAATATTCTTATATTCCTTGTATATTTATAAAAGGAAAAAAATAGTCATTCTAAACACATAAAGAGTGATGTAATTAAATAAAGCACATGGATTTTTATAATAGGCATTACATATACAATAAATTTGTTCCTCGAAGATATATCATGATATCAAAAAATGCACATGATATAATTTAAATTTCTCTCTCAAAAGGGCAAAAGATTTTTTTATATTAACCTAATTCATAAAGCATGTGTTTACACAGGTAAGGGAATTTAAAATTTCACATTGTATAGTATCAATGCAATCTTCTTCCAAATTTATATTTTTCTAGACTTTCTAATTTTTCTGCCTTCAAAACCATGGCTTTTAATGTGAAGATATAAATTAGAATTGTCACAAAAAGTATTATTTAAAACAGATTAGAGCTCTCTTTATGGGGAAAAAAAAGGGATATAGAACATTCTAGTGGACCCCGCTGTGCAAGGAAGCCTCATTACCAGCCTCCTGGGGTATTAGGACATCTTTTATTATTTGTAATACATGCTTAAGTCACCCAAATACTATGCTGCTTTTAAGCAAAATCCTTTCATCAACTTTCTAAACATAAGTGTTATAGTGTCCTGCACCCCTGACAGTGTGATGGTCAAGTTTGTTGGGGGAAAAGAATGGAAATCCTGATACCATGGAGGAGGGCTCGGGTACACAGTGACCGAAATTAGTTGACGAGGAAAGTGTTACTTTAGATAGAAAAGACAAATTTGAGAATTATTTCCCAAATGATTTTTCGGATGAAGATTTTCATATTTTTAAGTTATTTTCTACTCATCTAGGAAAAATAGGCACTGGAATAATAATTTTATTTGACAGGGGCATAGCCAAAACATCAAGACAGGAGGCTGTGTGGCCAGCTCAAGGTCACGCAGAGAATATGGCCAAGGGAAATGCAAACAGGCTGGAAGTATATCAAGGAGTCACCTTTCAGCAGCCACCAGACAGCACTATAAACATCTCACTGTCACATCATTTAATTCATTTTCCTTTTAACCCCCCAAATGTATTTGATTTAAAGCCTTGTCTTAAGTAAAATATATGTCTCCCCTCTTTCTCCAAAGTTCATGATATACTCAAGCTGTTTGTTTTTTGCAAGGCAGCACTGTACGTTTATTCAAAAAGTAATTAGGAGAAAATTGATCCCATTGTTTTGCTATTTTTGATGAACAATTAAAAAAAAATCTATCCAGTCCATTAAAAAAAATTTTGTTTCACTGCATTTCTCTATCTAGTACAGACATTTTCAAAGGAAAACATGAGGATGGTTAATCAGAAGTATGATAAATTGGTGTCATAAATCAGATGTTATAAATTGGTGGCCAAGAGGATGTGACTTCCAAGGTCAAGCCACAGCTGTTTTTAATGACAGCATTGGATCTGGGGAAGTCGGTCACTGTGCCTGAGTCTCATCTGTAAGATGGAATAGCCTCCTGTGAAGATGAGATGAGCCCGGTGAAGTTGTGCAGAACTTTGCATAATGGGTAGGACGTCACTGGTTCCCGTGAGGGGCTCATGACTGTAATCCTGAGTAGCGATAGAAGTAGGAAAGGGAAAAAGTAGCAAAGCACAGCTGCATGCATCTCCCAGAGATATTAGGCAGGTGACTTGGCCTGGAATCTTGTTCTCCAAGTGGGAGGATGCTGCACTTTGAAACACATTTTTGGCATTGGGAAAGACCCTGTTCCAACCCTTTTACTGCTTTTATGCATGAGCTCAGTCTTTGCAGTGTTCACGCCCTTTTACCTGTTTTCATTTTCATGAATGTCTGAGCCAGTATTTTCAGTACAGTATCGTTTGAAGATTCTTTGGTTGTTTTGGAGGGTGGAGCTTGTTGTAGGCCAAAAATAGCCCCTGGAAAATTTTCACATTCCAATCTCTGTGAAGATGTTATGATGAAAGAGCCATAGCGATGTGATTAAGTTAAAGAATATGAGATGGGAGATTATTCTGGATTATGGGGTGTGGGTGTGGCATGTGAACACAAGAGTCCTTATGAGAGGACGGTGGAATATCAGAGGGAGAGAGATCTGGAAAGTGGCACCCTGCAAGCTTTGAAGATGGAGGGTGGGGGGGCTGCGAGCCACAGAATGCAAGTGGCCTTTCTAAGTGGAAAAGGCAAAACATATCTTCTTCCCTAGAACCTCTGGAAAGAACACAGGCCCACTGACACCTTGATTTTTAGGCCCGTAAGACCCATTTTGAACTTTTGGCCTCCAGGGCTGTAAGATGTAATAATCCATTTGTGGAGTTATAAGCCACTAAGTTTGTGGTATTTGTTACAGCAGCAAGAGGAAACGTGTGCTAAGCTCAGCTGAATAACCTTAACGGTAAGCGTCGTAAGTTCAGCTGCCAATAGCAGTCAAGGCTGTGATCCACGTGAGTGCAGTGGTACAAAGAAGGCACAGGCAGGGAGGAAGTTTGTGGCAGAAATTAGCGTACTCTCCACCCAATAATCAAAGTGTAAGAATGCTGCTGGAATTTCTGACTTTTCAAGATGCTGAACAACCCAGATTTCTAAAAATGTGAATTCCTGGCTTTCACATATTGGCAACTAATTCAAAAATTTTAAAAATAATGGGTAGCCTAACAATCCAGAGTGGGGGATCAGAAGAGGCCCTGATTGGGAGAGGGTTTTACTTTGTGATATTTCATCTCTGTTATGTTTTTTTTAATCTGTTTTGTTTTGATTATTTATTTGTTATAAGTCTCTTTGCGAGTTGGTATATGTTTTGGTCTCCTGAAAGAAAGTATATCATCCTATATTAGTGGGAATCACCAGGATTTCTTCCTCTGGTGCTAGAAACAAGAAATGTGTATTTGTCCTTAATTTGCTTAGCAAAAGCTTAACATTTACTTGTTTGGAAAAGTAGAATAAGCCATCAGGTCATTTTATGCTATAACAAACACACAAATACACAAATAGACTGGGTGGGGATTAGAGTATAATCATAATTCATCACCCCCAAGTAGAGATTCTACATATCCCCAGTAGATTTTATGATTTTAATGATCTTGTACTACTTGGTAGAGTTATACAAAAAATAATAAGAGTTTTTTGCTGGGTCCTTTCTCCCCCACTTCCACCCCCCGCCCTTTGTTCATTTCTTGATCTTATTTCACTGTAATTCTGTCATCCTTTTCCGTCTGTTCTTCTTTCTCTTTCTGTGTTTCATTCTCTCATATTTATGCCCCTCACTCTTTCTTTCATCATTTAGAATCGTTCTTACACTTATCAGCACTTGTTTTTTTATCTCACCCAAGAATCTTAAGCCCCTGTTCAGAAATATCCAACAGTAAGTAAAGTTTACCTTTCTTTGTGAATGGTAGAAATTTATTGCAGACTTATTGCAGAAAATTTCCACTTTATTAAGCTGACAGATTTTGCTTGGAGGCATACTACCCTGTGAAATTCTAAATTTGATTTAAAGGTCAGAGGAAAAGCCTAGCACCTGCAATCTGCCTTTGAATTGTTTTTGTAACACTAAATAGAGCCTACAAGGAGAGGAGATTGCAATTGGTTAGCAGAAGGCATGCCAATCCCAGCTTCTCTCGATAATCTCTTTGCCTTGAACCACACTAAGAGATGAAGAAAACTATGAGATTAACATGATCTTGCAGAATGTATGAAATTTCAGGTTCAATTAGGTATATCAGTTGGATGGACCACTTTGTGAGAAGGGAGAGGACTGCACTATTTCTCAGAAAGCAGAAGAGAAGCCTGCATTATAGTTGTCAACCACAAGGCCATTTCCATTTGCTTACATAAAATGATGACTTGTTGAAAGGATATACATATTGAACAAGCTTTATTTTTCTTTGTACATGAAGACATAATAGCTTACCTGAGCACCGGTGATAAACAGAGGGAATCCTCTACTTTCAAATGATTTCTGCTACCACAGCAAAAATATATCACCTTCTTAAAATTATTTCATGCATCATCAAGTCGTACGTTTTAGTGGTAGGATAGCTTAGTGAAAAGTTCATATTTAGCGTGTTAACCCCTTAAAATATTCGACCTTAGTTGTCTGACAATGGATTCTTTGTAAAGGTGTGAGAGAGAAAACAAAGCAAACATATGAGACTTCTGAAAGCTGTCAACATGAGGGTTACCAGCAACCAGGAATCAGGCTAAAATGTGAATGCAGATCTTACAATACCATCTGATAAACGTAGCATGACCATTTGTTTGTTCACTGTGCATCTTTCTGATGAAGGGTGACTCTTCAAAGGTCTTGAGGTAGGAAAACAGGAGGTGTCAGTGGGAGCGGTGGAGGCTACTGGCTGTGCCAACTAAACAATCGTATGTGTCAAAATCTACTTCACCTGGTGTGACTACTCTGCCTACAATAACTCACTGACAAAAGACGGTCAAAAATTAGACTCTTAATGACGGGGCTCGGAAAGGTGGCACATCAGGGCTTTACCAGTGGGGGCAAAAACAACTATCATCTTCCTGCTCTTTTTTGGGGGGGAAATTTCTTTCTTTTGGGGGGTTTTATTTTGGATTAACATAAAGATACACATGATTAGGCTATGTTGTTTGTGTTTGAAGGGTAAAGTCTGAGTTGTAATTGACTTCTTCTCTCAAGAGATGTGACCTATACCTTACATTGTACCTGATAGGTGGGAACTTCTGAATCCCCTTCTTTCCCCCCGCCCCCCCCGCTTTCTTGAATTTGTGTTTTTCTCTGATGTGGGTATGTAGTTGTTTATTGGTTTCATATTAGTTTTGAGCACATTGGATGCTTGCTTTTCCATTCTTGAGATACTTTACTAAAGACAATGTTCTTCAACTCCATCCAGGTAAATACAAAAGATGTAAAGTCTCCATTTTTATGGCTGAATAGTATTCTGTGGTATACATATACCACCGTTTATTAATCCATCAACCCAGGGTTTTCCTTATTCCCTTTGCCTGATGTTCTCAGCTTTCAGTGGTAACTTCTATGGGCTTTAAATATGACTACTGATTCCGTCTATAGTTTGTTGTGGTGGTGGCGATTTTGTTTCAATTTTTGCAGCAACTGTTTTACTGACTATAAACATATAAAACTGTGAAATAGCTCCCACATAATAGATAATGCCCTGGTCTAAACAACAGTTAGGCTTTCCTTGAAGCACAATTTTTCTGTGTATGTAGAAATTCTTCTCAAAGAGGAAGATAGCTTAGTCCTTCAAATTCCTCTAACTTGAAATTATCCAAGCAGACTTGGCATGAGGAATTCACATGCACTGTCTATGTATGTTAGCTTTGTTGACAAAGACGGATCAAATCCGCTTCAAGTAAGGACTTTATCAAGGACTTTATCAAGGTCACTTTATCACTTCACTCTTCTGAAGGAGATGGGGGAAAGTTTGGGTTTAATTCTTTGATTTCCATGCACACATTTTCTTGGTTTATGGAGTAACAACATAATTTTTCTAAATGCCAGTCTTGCAAATTCAAGCTGGGAATGAAAGTCAAGCTGTGTTTTTCCTGCTTCTTACAGTCCATCATTGCTGGTAATAAAGAGCCTGTAAATTTGTCAGCCAAGTTCTGACAGTAAAATCTTTATTGCTGGTGATGATGTAAGAGGCTAAAAGAACACAGCTTGAGTTTTAGATCCCAGGTTGAATATAGAAAGCTGATGTGTAGAAAAAAAATCTAACACCAAACACATTTGATCATT